>NW_005371808.1:502322-529265 GCF_000412655.1 Myotis brandtii | reverse complement strand
TCCTCCTCCTCCTCCTCCTCTTCCATCCAGAGGAATGATTTCAGGGAGGAAGGGCAAGCAAGCAAGAGGAAGTAGTTAATATGGGTAATGGTGAATTTGAGATTTTTCTTTTGGAATTTGAGAAATTTGTAAATAAAATACTGTTGGTAAGCTTACACATTTTTTTTTACAATGTACACTATTAAGCTTACACCAGCTTATTTTCTAGTAAAGAAGAAAAAAAGAAAGCTGAGTGACTTGCAAAGGAATATAATCTAAATTTTGGAGTTTTACAAAATTGAAATATTTTATGTCAATATTTTCAGTGTTGGCATGAGTGAATTCCACATTTCATTTCATTCATGGAAGACTAACAAAATAGAGAAAAAAGGAAATATCTGTGTTTATGAGTAGCTGAATCATGTAACTTGCAAATATTTTTTTGCCTAAAAAATCACTTTGATAAAGTACAATTCACTGTTATAAAACTAGAAGCTTGGCCAGTTTTCCATGGATCAAACCATTATAAATGTTTTTTAAATCTCTAGAAAAATAACAGAACAGTTATGCAAAATAGGGTCCTATTTTATAACCACTAGGACTTCTTTTTCTCTACAGGCTTTTCACAAGATGGTCTATTATTATTGTCTATAGAAAGTTAAGCATTTTTGAGAGGCTACAACCTGCACATAAATGTAACTATGATTCCACTGTGTACGTCCTCAGGACTCATGCACGCCTCCCTAGTGGAGGAATGGGGGACTGCAGGTAAGAGCACAGGCCCTTGAGTCAGGCTGTCTGTGTCTGAATCCTGGCTCTGCTACCTATGAGCACCCTGACTCTGAGCAAGTTATTTATCATTTCTGTGCTTCAGTTTTGCCATTTGTAAGATGGAGCTGGAAATGGCATCTACTCATAAGGTTGTTGGGAGAATTAAACGAGTCAACATGCTCTCAGGACTTAGAACATTGCCTGGTTAGGCGGAGTAAGTGCCCCCAGAGTGTAGCTAATCTTTGATATAGTACTTTGATTTTTTAAAACACAGCTAAAAGTTGCTTACCAGTCTGGGGTCAATTTCTTCATTAAGAACAGCTTCATTCTTGATGAGCGCCACTCGCTGTGCAAATCTGCAGGTAGATATAGACTCCTGAGAAAGGAAAACAACGCCTTAAACTGTCACGGCACAGAGAGATGGAAAGGGAAAGATGCACATCTGAAGAGCGATGTGCATGAAACACAGTGAGGAACGTGCCTCCAGGTTAGGGAGCTTTGCTCTAGAAGAGTATTTTTTATTACGGTGTTGACTGGGCTTAATAAAATGGTCAGTGCCAAAGGTGTGGGGGAGCCCGAGGTCCTAAGTGGCAACTGGCATGTGTTTCTACTGCTGATTGTTAAAGCAGAACCACACATGCCAATCACAACCAGAAAAGGTGCCGGGTCCCTAAGCATGAAAGACGACAAAAGAAATGCTTGTAACAAACCAAAAAGAGAGGCACGGTGCAGGGCAGGCGGGGCTCGGCCTTGTTTGGAGAGGCACCCTGCTGCTTCCGCTTTCAGAGAAAGTCTGGACCACAAACATTAAACCGAAATGCATGAAACATCAGCTAGATCTCTAAAGCGACCCAGGAAAGCCATTCGGTAGCGAGTCCTGCCAAAGCATCCTGGGTACTGTGCCCAGCGACATGCTGAGGGACACGTCTCGGAGATATCTCCCAGGTATCTCAGTAAGCCAGAGCGAGAGGGGCAGGGGAAGCTGATGCCTCCTCTCACATCTCTGCCAAGGTAGCAAACCACCCATCAGCAGGTCTTCTGAAATTTGTGTACGAGGCTTCTTCAAACCATCCTGTGCTACTTTAAGTCAATTCTCAAGTGGGGTCATTCTAATGCTGACAAATCATGCAAAACTGTGGATTCTGTAGGGTGTATCTAACCTGAAGGCATACCCTAACCCAGCTGAAAAGATGGAAACCCACCCAGGACCCTCGACTCTGCACACAGACTAACATTAATAACTCAGACTGAGAGCTCTGGAAAGAAGGGCCAACATACGTCGATGTTCCTTTTCTCCAGAGAGAGCGTGGCGATCATGGTCGTCATGCAGTTCCCTCCCAAACTGTCTCTCAGGACACTGGTCATCATGGAGTTCCTGTAGGGGATGTGCGAACGGTGCTTCTCTGAAAGCGCGATGATGACCTGTGGCAGGGCGGACAAACCATGTCACCAGCCTGGCAGTACACGTACGTCGGACAACTGAGCAGAAACTGCGATGAGAATCCACAGGGAAAGGTGAAGCAACGCAGGGAGGCGCCCAGGACTCGGGCTCAGGAGAAATATCTTCACAACATTCAGTGCAGTAACGGTGAGGATGGAATGAAGCAAATGTAGCAAAAACATACCACGGCAAACTCTGCAATTTCTGGACACATGATAGAGTTTGTACAAAATTGGCCACACCAGTGTGCTGTTTGCAGCCACTGGGAAATTCATATAAAGACTCAAGAAGAAATCATGCCGGTTTTGAGAAATCCGACCAAACTTGGTCTGTCTCTCATCTTCAAGTTAAAGGAGGCAGATCAGTACCCTTTTGATACCTTTTATATTTGAAGTAGCCTTAACCAGAGAAGTAAAAATGTTAAATTCACAAAATTGTAATTTTAAGATTTTGAAATGAAAAATTTTAACTAATATAATATAAACTTAAATCTGTAAGCAAATCAAAATTAAACGTTAGTTTAACAGCAAAAACTACATATTGATTTATTAGAAGCTGCTTCTCTTCATTGGTGATTTATTTGTTTGTTTATTTATTTACTTAATCCTCACTCAAGGGCATGCCCAGAGAGAGAGAGAGAGAGAGAGAGAGAGAGAGAGAGAGAGAGAGAGATATCATTGTGAGAGAGAAACATCTATTGGTTGCTTCCATACATGCCTGGAACCTGGGTATGCGCCCTTGCCAGGAGTTGAACCAGCAACCTTTTGGTGCACGGGAGGACGCTAAACCACCTGAGCCACTCCAGCAGGGCTGCTGATTTATTTTTAATTATAAAATTTCCAGCAGGCCTGTGCTTAAAGCCCTCAATACTTGAAACAGTTATAAACTTGATGAGGAAATTACAATTGCCTCTAGAATTACAAAGATCTCAGCTTTATAACAGGCATCTATTCATGAAGGTGAAATCTTTAATTGGAGATCAAAATGTAAACTTTAATATGGTACTAAAATCTCACTGTAGTGTACACATGTTTCTGAGTAATTAAAAAAAATAAAATTTACAGATTCATAGGCCACAGAACTAACAATAAAAAACAGGCAGTAGAGGTTAGATTCTGGCGCCAGACTGTCCAGGTCCAAACTCTAGCTTTACAGGGTCATGCCTCTGTTTCCTCATCTAAAGTACAGGGAAAAGATAGTGCCTACCTCAGAGGTAGCTGGGAAGATTAAAAGAGTGAAATGTACAAATTTGAGCAGTACCTAGCCTATAAGTGCAGTCTACATGTTTGCTATCATTTTAAGTGATAGGGGGCATTTAGGTTGATTCAACTAATGCTTGTTCATCTTAGTCCTGAGTGTCTTAGGTACTTAAAAGGAAGATACTAGATGGGTGGATGGTAGATGAATGAAAGGCTGCTGTGGGTTGTCCCCACAGGAGCCACTAGGAGTTCAGGGTTTTCCTGGGAAGATAAATCCAGTGCTAGGATGGCCACTGCAAAGCATCAGGAATAAGTGGGCCACAGATGTGACTTCAGGGGCACCACAACGCCCTGGCTCTTTAATATACTGCCAACACCTGCCATTGCCCTCTCCCGGTGTGCAATCGCCACCATCAGAACTTCTTCTACTTCTTTCTTTTACAAAACAATATTAGAGCATTATTTGTGAAGGCTGTTATGAGCAAAAACATAGACCTTACACACTGGTCTGCTTGAAATTCATGACCACTGACTTCACTGCAAACCAGAAATCCTGTGATATTTCTCTCTCTCTCTCTCTCTCTCTCTCTCTCTCTCTCAAAAAAATCACTTTTCCACTCTCAGAAAGGAGGCTGTCACACCATATTCTTTTGTTTCAAACCTCTACCAGCCTCCTCTCCCGCCTTCAATCTGAGCTGACAGCCACACACCCTTCTGACTAGATGTCAGCAGCCTAACCAGGACCATCTCGTGACCTGTCACTAAATCCACATTCCACCCTCCTCCAGTTACTGCCCTGCTCCTGTGTAAGGCCAGCACTCCACCCTCACCTTCCTCTCTTCTCACCTGTTTCACTTCTACAATTAACCCCTCTTTCCTCTAATCGATTTCTCTTCCTCACCTGGACCATTCCCATCCTGCATGCCCACTATAGGCACTAAACTAAGGTGGCTCTTTGCAAGGTCATCACCAACCCCCACTGAACCAAAAGCATCAATTGCCATCTTATTAGACCTCTGAATCTATAAAGTACCTCCTTTAGGAAGTATTATTCACTTACTAATCAGAACACCACACTTCCCTGTTTTTCATCTTTCTTAAAAACTAGGCAATGAATGCTTCCTTTTCGTCTTCCCAAATTATAAATTTTGGGGTGGTCCAGGGCTCCATCCTTGATCCTCTTCTTTTTCTTACCTACACTCTCTCCCTATGTAAACTCATCCAATCTCCTGGCCTTAAGAACATCTATATCCTGATGCCTCCCCAGCTGACATCATCGGCCTCACCTCTTCCCTGAGCTTACCCCTATGGCAACTCTACATCTTGGATGTCTATTCTTTACATTCTCTCCCCTCTACCGCTAAACCTGATTCTTTCCCAGACTTTACCCATTATCATTATTTTTTTAAAAATATATTTTATTGATTTTTTTACAGAGAGGAAGGGAGAGGGATAGAGAGTTAGAAACATAAGGACAGTGACCCAGACTGTGTTGTGCTAAGAACACAGCTGCTTCCTTCCTGTGATCATTGGCTCACAAAGGGAGCTGGGCCTGAACTCCAGATGACCTTCCCTGAGAAGCAGAAGACTACACTCAAGTCCGCTGTGACACCCTAGAGTAGCGGTTCTCAACCTGTGGGTCGCGACCCCTTTGGCGGTTGAACGACCCTTTCACAGGGGTCGCCTAAGACCATCCTGCATATCAGATATTTACATTACGGTTATAACAGTAGCAACATTACAGTTATGAAGTAGCAACGAAAATAATTTTATGGTTGGGTCACAACATGAGGAACTGTATTTAAAGGGCCAGAAGGTTGAGAACCACTGGGTTAGGGCCTTACCCATTATTATTAATGGCACCACCATCTACTTACTGGCTCAGTCCAAAATCTCAGGCATCATTTCTTATTTCCCCTCACCTCCAACATCTGATCACGAGCAACTTTCTATTGGGTTTAACTATAAAACATGCCCAGAACTGGACCACTTTTCCCCACCTCTCTGCCACCACTCCAGCCCAAGCCTCTATCTTCCTTCCGGGGACAACGGCACATGTCTTTGAATCAGTCTCCTGGCTTCTCCTTTTGCCCTCACATGGTCTACTCTCTGTGGAGCAGCCAGAGGGGTCCTTAAGAAATGTAAGTTACATCAAGTCACTGCCTTGTTTTTACGACTTTCACGAGACACTTAGAATCATGCCCCCACCCCTGTGCGGTCCGGTCCCTGTCTACCTATCTGACCCCATCTCCCGTCGTACGTTCATTGCTCCCACCGCCCTTGCCATGCCGAGCTGACCACCTCACAGCCTTTGAACTGCTCCTTTTACCTGAAATATTCTTGCCCCAGATTTTCTTTTCTTTTTTTTTTAATATACTTTTATTGATTCCAGAGAGGAAGGGAGAGAAACATCAATGATGAGAGAATCATTGATCGGCCGCCTCCTGCACGCCCCCTACTGGGGATGGAGCCTGCAACCTGGGCATGTGCCAGTGACCAGAATCAACCCCGTGCCCCTTCAGTCCGCAGGCCGACGCTCTATCCACTGAGCCACACCAGCTAGGGCACCGCAGATTTTCATACAGCTTCCTGCTTCTCATCAAATCTTCACTCAAACTTCACTTATTCACAGGGCTTCCCTCAAATCCCTATAAAAAGCAACCTCCCTATCTCTAAGTTGTCACTCCATTCCATTGTTCTTCGGGCACTTATCACTAGCAAAAATTTCATGAACTTGTTAGTTATCTGCCTCCCCCCGAGGCTTTCTCTCCACAGGCCAGGGACTTTGTTTCTCCTGTTCATTGCTCTATCTCCACTGCCCGGAACAGTGCCCAGTGGCCACTACGTGTGGCAGAAACCAAATTGTCTCACTCAGCTCTCAAGACAACCCCTATTCTAGTTTTAGTTCCTGTAAAACTACATTTCCTAGTCTCTCTTGCAACTCACGTTTTGCCTGAGATGTAGCTCCATGGAGGAGACCCCTGTGTGGGATCTGGAGGTGAGCGAGGAGAGTGGTGGCCCCGAGGACGATCAGATTTACAGGACAGTGTGGTAACAAAGGCATCTGTCTTTTCTGCAGCAGCTGCAGGGAAGCTTCTGGAATCTAGGACTTTATGTCTCAGTGGCAAGTGGGGATATTGCAGCGCTTGCAGAGCGCGGTGGTGTGGTCAGACGCGTGCTCACCATGTGTTCAACATGTGCTCACCACATTTTTGCTAAATTAATCTGAACCGATAAATGAGCAGATTAATTAGTTCACTGGGAAGCAGTGTGAGGGTCACTCGCATGGAATGGGATTTTTGAGAACTAATTTCAATGTAATTGGAAAGGAAGTGGGCCAGAACCAAGTCTGAGTGGCCAGGTGGCCGCCCAGGCCACTAAGTGGAGCCAAGCGGACAATGAAGTATCTGAGAGCGGCAAGGCAGGTCTGACAGATGTGCAGAGAGAGTGGCACTAGTGTTTATGAATCACCAGTTAAATATCTAACAATGTTCTAAATACGTCAAAGTTTTCATAAAACAAATGTCACTATTTTTTCCCTGCTCCAAGAAATAATATTGATATCTCCTCTATTCAACAGCTTTATTGACAACTTAGACAACATAAAGAAGAACATATTAAACTTCCTGTCGACACTAAGTGGTGTTAGCTAACTTGTCTTTTGTTGCAGCAAGAGAAAACATAATTTGAGTTGGCTTTAATCATAAGGGAAATTGATTGGCTCAGTGCTACCACCGAAGACTCAGTTATGCCCGTATCTCTGCTCTATCTTTCACATAGGAGAAGTCTGCCTCTCCTCCTGGCATAGGATGGCTGCCAAATGCCCAATTACTAATTTCCTTATTCATAACTGAGGTGAGAAAGGGCCTTTTTTTCCCAATCAGCTTCTCTAGGGACCAACTTGGGTCATGGGTCCACCCATGAACCAATCACTGCAGCCTGGGGTCCTGGGCTCATCCAGGAACCAATCACTGAAGCCTGGGGTCATGGGCTCATCCAAGAACCAATCACTGCAGCCTGGAGAAAGACAGGTTCCAACCAGTCAGGGTCCACTCCTGGAGCTGGGATGGGCTCCTGGCTGCTACCCCTGGAATGAGTGGTGTACACAGAGGCAATCCCAATGTCCTCCCCAGAAAGGGTTCTAAAATTGTTAAAGGAAATAATTAAAATTCAAAATGGGAGTATAGATTAGAAAATACAGTCTTTAAAAATTGGGGAAATGAAGTCAGCTCCTGAGAAAAGGCCTGGGGTCATGGGCTCATCCAGGAACCAATCACTGCAGCCTGGAGAAAGACAGGTTCCAACCAGTCAGGGTCCATTCCTGGAGCTGGGATGGGCTCCTGGCTGCTACCCCTGGAATGAGTAGTGTACACGGAGGCAATCCCAATGTCCTCCCCAGAAAGGGTTCTAAAATTGTTAAAGGAAATAATTAAAATTCAAAAATGGGAGTATAGATTAGAAAATACAGTCTTTAAAAATTGGGGAAATGAAGCCAGTTCCTGAGAAAAGAAAGAACCCAGGATTTGGAGTCGGAATCCAGCTTCCCCACTTGTGTGATCTTAGGCAGATCTCTTAAATGTATAGGCCTCAGTTGCTTCACCTGCAAAATCCCCACCTGTGACAGTGGGATGAGAATGCCTGCCTGGCTCTCAGAAATGCTTTGGAAATCAATAGAGATCGTTTTGGGGTTAGTTCTTGGTAAACAGAAGGCAATGGGCTTGGAGGCGACTCGGGTTTCTGACCTTTACGATCCCTCTCGCTGCGTGTTGGGCGGGTGGGACCGTCACACCAGGAGCGCCCGGGAGGCTTACGGTCAGAACAAGTCTGCCCGGCCCCTTTATCCTCCACAGACTCGATATGAATCATAATGTAAATATCTGATATGCAGGATGGTCTTAGGCGACCCCTGTGAAAGGGTCGTTCGACCGCCAAAGGGGTCGCGACCCACAGGTTGAGAACCGCTGCCGTAGAGACTTGTCTTAGCCACAGAGACCCAGTCGCAGGCCATTTCTTCAGAAGAGACTCTGAGCAGGTACCACCTCAACGATGAAGCGCTGAGGGGCCCCAGTCAGCCCCGACCCAGCTCTGCAGAGTGGCCGGGCCTGGGAGGAGCAGAGCTGGGGCTGCTGTGGGCTCTGCAGTGGGCAGGAACCCAAGGGGAAGGAGGTGGTCATACAACCGGGTTTTTTTTTTTTTTTTTAACATTCACTTCCATGTTGGATTTCATGTATAAATACAATAACATGTTCCTGAAGATATTCTTTCAGTGACAAGAGCGAAACTCACATTATACGTAATCATACCTCCAAGTACCTAAAGCCATGCCTAACATCAATAATGCAGTTTACTGCTGAATGAGTGAGAGAGGTTTACTTGTCAGAGCTCAGAGGTGCATGGAGGTCGCCCTCGGGAAACTGAAAGGATCTGCGTGGTCGCAGGGCACTGGCACCCTCGGGCTTCTCTTCTGAGCACAAAGCGCTCCTCGGCGGCCAAGTGGAAACAGACACCCCGGAGGCCCACCCGGGAGGCCCGCTGGCGGAGTGACCCGACTCGGGTTTCTGTGCTCACGGCGGTTTCTCGCTGCGTAAGAAAGAACCCAGGATTTGGAGTCGGAATCCAGCTTCCCCACTTGTGTGATCTTAGGCAGATCTCTTAAATGTATTAGCCTCAGTTGCTTCACCTGCAAAATCCCCACCTGTGACAGTGGGATGAGAATGCCTGCCTGGCTCTCAGAAATGCTTTGGAAATCAATAGAGATCGTTTTGGGGTTAGTTCTTGGTAAACAGAAGGCAATGGGCTTGGAGGCGACTCGGGTTTCTGAGCTCACGGCGGTTTCTCGCTGCGTGTTGGGCGGGTGGGACCGTCACACCAGGAGCGCCCGGGAGGCTTACGGTCAGAACAAGTCTGCCCGGCCCCTTTATCCTCCACAGACTCGAGTTCCGGGCTGAGATTACCCTGTTGTTGTGGTTTAAGATGTTTTTGAGGAGACCTTTGGAGACAGTACTGCATACACCAGGAGAACTCCAAAACCAACAGCCCCTGGCACACAGCATTGTTTACCTAAGCGCCCAGCCAGGTGCACGGGCCGGGACGCCTGGGCAGGAGCAGGTGGGAGGGCTCCCAGTTCTGGCCAAGGGCAGTTACAGTCCCACACAGTTTCCAGAGCCACTGCGAGCTAATTCATGAGCAAAGGTCGCCAGAATGTCCAAGGCCAAACCCATCTCCCTCTTATACAGTGACTGAGACCCAGAGGATGTAATTCATTTCTGACCCATGGATTTCTGTTACAGCTTTTATCTTCCTGCACGGTGAGAAGTCACTTACATGATTTGCTCTTTCTCTGGAGAGCATGACAGCACAGCCTATTCTCAATCACACATTTATTCCCATTGCCTAAGGTAACTCATAGCACCCAGTGGACACGCGATCACAAGTTGTTGAATGTATAAATGAATGAATGAAGCTAATTAAACTAATTTGTGTTACACTTCCAGTCTCATTAGACACAAAGAAAATTTGATTATGAAAGTCTTTGAATTGTTATTTCATTAACAGTATCTGCCTGCTGTTTTTATTATTCTCATTCTGTGTACTCTGTGGTTCTCTCTCTCTTATCTCTTTCTGTGTGAAATTCCAAAATTTCTCTATTACCCACCTTCTTTCTTTCTGGCAGCTACTTCCTGACTTAACCCCACACGTCTACCTCCACTACTACATTTCCATGTTAATGCTCTTTCCTCTCATGCTAATCTCCTCTTTCCATTAGCTGATTATCAGTGCAAATAGTTAACAATTGGAATGATACAGTGGGTGAATGTGAAACAGATGAATGACATTCAGAACCAGTGGTGAATGCCATGTGAGGGTCACTGTGACCCTGGTGCAGCCCTCGCCCTGGCCGGGAGCCGAGGGCCAACAGGCTCCCGGTCCCCTCTGCCTGCCAGGCTCTCCCCAGTTCTGGCCTGGCTTGCTCCTGCTCACTCTGCAGGTGTCTGCCTAATGTCAGCGCTGAGAGAGCCCCATGGCCGCTCCCTCCGCTGTCTACATGCACGGTGACCGGCTCTCTCACTCCTCGGACTCTCCCTGTACAGCTCTCGCCGGGACGGCAGGCGCATCCTTACTCAGTGCGTGTCTCCCTGCTCTGGCCACGAGGCCCTCGGGACAAAGGCTGTTTCTGTTTTGCTCACCACTGTGCTCCGGGGCAGGCTCAGACCTCAGCACATTGCACTCCTCATAAGTATTTGTTAAATCAATGCAGTTGTTATACAGAAAATCAAATGCCACATGGCCGCCAATGCGTCCCCCATGGGGCTGATGCTCCGAGGATTTTGAAGAGAAGTTTGTGGGGAGAGAAAGAGCTTTAATGAGAAGTAGCAGCTTGCAAAGATGGTGTAAAACAAAGAAAAAGAAAGGATTAGGGGCAACGCATTTCTCTTGAGTGATGACAACTGGCGGAAATTCTGGTTCAACTGATGAATGTTATTTCCTATGAACAGATGGACATAGAGGGAATGACAGGCCGTGCTACCATCTGAAACAAAGAGGTACCTTTCTTCGCAGAAAGCACATCGCATACAGCCCATCATGGTTTCCTCTCAATGTTCCCTCAGTGTCTTACTAAGTGAGAAGCTCTGTTAAGGAGAAGGAGAAACACCTGAGATGAAAGAGCCCAGGAACGCTGACTCTTATAGAGACACGTGAACGATCAGGTGCCCCGTGGCCTTGTGGTCTGGGCTGAGCCTAATTATGTGCACCTTGTTCACACAGAGCTCCCTAGGTTTTCTCTCAATCGCTTTTTCAGCCAGCGTGACCATTACAAAGCATTCGACACCAAAACAACATCAGTCTCAAAGGTTCATTAGGTAATCTAAAAAGGTGCTTTCCCCCCTTAAATCTTTTAGCCTCCGTCACTCATTAACAAGTCCTTCTGCCTTGCCAATATACTCTATTTCTCCACTCCAGTTTTTGATCATGTTTCTCTTCTTTCTAGAATTTGGAAGTAGTAGCCATCTTTCACATTCAACTCCCAGCACTTATACTCAGCGCTGATAGGAATTTGAGAAATCTCATTCAATTCACTCATTTTAGAGATAATATTTTTTTTTCCTGGAAGATTTATTTAGCTAAATTCAGATGAGCTTTCTCTGCCCTCAAAATCAAATTCAGACATTCAAAATAGCCCTGGCCGCTGTGGCTCAGTTGGTTGGCTGTTGTCCGGTGCACTGAAAGGTGGCCAGTTCGATTCCTGGTCAGGGCACATACCCAGGTTGCAGGTTCAATCCCCAGTTGGGGTGCGTAGTGGAGGCAACCAATCAATGTTTCTCTCACATGGATGTTTCTCTCTGTTTCTCTCTCTTTCTGTTTCTCTTTATCTCTTTCCCTTCCTCTCTCTCTAAACACCTGTGACAGTGGGATGAGAATGCCTGCCTGGCTCTCAGAAATGCTTTGGAAATCAATAGAGATCGTTTTGGGGTTAGTTCTTGGTAAACAGAAGGCAATGGGCTTGGAGGCGACTCGGGTTTCTGAGCTCACGGCGGTTTCTCGCTGCGTGTTGGGCGGGTGGGACCGTCACACCAGGAGCGCCCGGGAGGCTTACGGTCAGAACAAGTCTGCCCGGCCCCTTTATCCTCCACGGACTCGAGTTCCGGGCTGAGATTACCCTGTTGTTGTGGTTTAAGATGTTTTTGAGGTGACCTTTGGAGAAAGTACTGCATACACCAGGAGAACTCCAAAACCAACAGCCCCTGGCACACAGCGTTGTTTACCTAAGCGCCCAGCCAGGTGCACGGGCCGGGACGCCTGGGCAGGAGCAGGTGGGAGGGCTCCCAGTTCTGGCCAAGGGCAGTTACAGTCCCACACAGTTTCCAGAGCCACTGCGAGCTAATTCATGAGCAAAGGTCGCCAGAATGTCCAAGGCCAAACCCATCTCCCTCTTATACAGTGACTGAGACCCAGAGGATGTAATTCATTTCTGACCCATGGATTTCTGTTACAGCTTTTATCTTCCTGCACGGTGAGAAGTCACTTACATGATTTGCTCTTTCTCTGGAGAGCATGACAGCACAGCCTATTCTCAATCACACATTTATTCCCATTGCCTAAGGTAACTCATAGCACCCAGTGGACACGCGATCACAAGTTGTTGAATGTATAAATGAATGAATGAAGCTAATTAAACTAATTTGTGTTACACTTCCAGTCTCATTAGACACAAAGAAAATTTGATTATGAAAGTCTTTGAATTGTTATTTCATTAACAGTATCTGCCTGCTGTTTTTATTATTCTCATTCTGTGTACTCTGTGGTTCTCTCTCTCTTATCTCTTTCTGTGTGAAATTCCAAAATTTCTCTATTCCCCACCTCCTTTCTTTCTGGCAGCTACTTCCTGACTTAACCCCACACGTCTACCTCCACTACTACATTTCCATGTTAATGCTCTTTCCTCTCATGCTAATCTCCTCTTTCCATTAGCTGATTATCAGTGCAAATAGTTAACAATTGGAATGATACAGTGGGTGAATGTGAAACAGATGAATGACATTCAGAACCAGTGGTGAATGCCATGTGAGGGTCACTGTGACCCTGGTGCAGCCCTCGCCCTGGCCGGGAGCCGAGGGCCAACAGGCTCCCGGTCCCCTCTGCCTGCCAGGCTCTCCCCAGTTCTGGCCTGGCTTGCTCCTGCTCACTCTGCAGGTGTCTGCCTAATGTCAGCGCTGAGAGAGCCCCATGGCCGCTCCCTCCGCTGTCTACATGCACGGTGACCGGCTCTCTCACTCCTCGGACTCTCCCTGTACAGCTCTCGCCGGGACGGCAGGCGCATCCTTACTCAGTGCGTGTCTCCCTGCTCTGGCCACGAGGCCCTCGGGACAAAGGCTGTTTCTGTTTTGCTCACCACTGTGCTCCGGGGCAGGCTCAGACCTCAGCACATTGCACTCCTCATAAGTATTTGTTAAATCAATGCAGTTGTTATACAGAAAATCAAATGCCACATGGCCGCCAATGCGTCCCCCATGGGGCTGATGCTCCGAGGATTTTGAAGAGAAGTTTGTGGGGAGAGAAAGAGCTTTAATGAGAAGTAGCAGCTTGCAAAGATGGTGTAAAACAAAGAAAAAGAAAGGATTAGGGGCAACGCATTTCTCTTGAGTGATGACAACTGGCGGAAATTCTGGTTCAACTGATGAATGTTATTTCCTATGAACAGATGGACATAGAGGGAATGACAGGCCGTGCTACCATCTGAAACAAAGAGGTACCTTTCTTCGCAGAAAGCACATCGCATACAGCCCATCATGGTTTCCTCTCAATGTTCCCTCAGTGTCTTACTAAGTGAGAAGCTCTGTTAAGGAGAAGGAGAAACACCTGAGATGAAAGAGCCCAGGAACGCTGACTCTTATAGAGACACGTGAACGATCAGGTGCCCCGTGGCCTTGTGGTCTGGGCTGAGCCTAATTATGTGCACCTTGTTCACACAGAGCTCCCTAGGTTTTCTCTCAATCGCTTTTTCAGCCAGCGTGACCATTACAAAGCATTCGACACCAAAACAACATCAGTCTCAAAGGTTCATTAGGTAATCTAAAAAGGTGCTTTCCCCCCTTAAATCTTTTAGCCTCCGTCACTCATTAACAAGTCCTTCTGCCTTGCCAATATACTCTATTTCTCCACTCCAGTTTTTGATCATGTTTCTCTTCTTTCTAGAATTTGGAAGTAGTAGCCATCTTTCACATTCAACTCCCAGCACTTATACTCAGCGCTGATAGGAATTTGAGAAATCTCATTCAATTCACTCATTTTAGAGATAATATTTTTTTTTTCCTGGAAGATTTATTTAGCTAAATTCAGATGAGCTTTCTCTGCCCTCAAAATCAAATTCAGACATTCAAAATAGCCCTGGCCGCTGTGGCTCAGTTGGTTGGCTGTTGTCCGGTGCACTGAAAGGTGGCCAGTTCGATTCCTGGTCAGGGCACATACCCAGGTTGCAGGTTCAATCCCCAGTTGGGGTGCGTAGTGGAGGCAACCAATCAATGTTTCTCTCACATGGATGTTTCTCTCTGTTTCTCTCTCTTTCTGTTTCTCTTTATCTCTTTCCCTTCCTCTCTCTCTAAAATCAATAAACATATCCTCAGGTGAAGATTAAAAATTATTAAAAAGTAATGTTTGTGTTATGTATACTTCACCACCATAAAAGAAGAAAAGAAGCAAAGCAAAACAAAATGTCAGGAGAACGCCAGATGCAAAATACACAGTTAACAAATGGTGGATAGTTACGGCCCCTTCTGCCCACCTCACCTGTTCTAAGTAATGCAGAGACAGGTTGATGTACTTGGCCTCTGTCAGGAGCTGGCCCCCTACTCCAGTCTTTGCGACTCGCTCGGAGCCAGCCAGGTCCACCAGGTGAAGTTTGGCGTGTCGGACAGTTGCAGATCCCGGTTCTTTGCTTGACAAATGAATAGTGAAAATGCAGTGGGAACGAGTAGAAGCTTGGTTCATAGGAGTCTACAAAACAAAAACAATGTGAACAATGAGAAATGTTGAAGAGTATCAACATATATAAATTTCTATTTCCGATAAGACATTTCCCATGAACGCCAGCGCTGTCAAATGGAATAACAACAATGAAACACTTGTAGCTGAGACCCTTACATGAATTATTTTAACTGTTTTACATATTGAATGCCTGGTAGCAGAATTAGATGGGTTAATTCAGGAAAGGAGAAAACAGAATGCGGTAAAGCTTGGGTCCTCTTACTAATATGACAATTTTATTTCATTACATGACAACAATTCACACCTTAACCTTGGCTAGCCACATTGAAATGCTCAATCTGGCGATCATGGCGAGAATGGATGCGTGGAGAGAATTCATTACACAGTTGTAAACACAACCCGTAGACAAGGATGCCCAGCATCACTGCTACCACCTAACACAGAACCGGAGGTCCCAGCCAATGGAATAAACAAGAAAAAAAATATACCAGGCATAGGGATAGGAAAGTACAAGATCAAGTGTCATTATATGCAGGAAATACGGTGGCCTACATAGAACATGCAAGATCATCTACAAACAAACTGTTAAGACTTACAATGTTTCTCTTTCTGTTTCTCTTTCTGCAAGATCAAAATGCAAAGTCTATGAAGTTTTAATGACCCAGCAACAATCAGGAAGTATCATAATGGTGCAAAGACGATGAGATAATAAGGGATTAATCCTACAAAATGTGTAATTTGTAGGGAAAAAGACAGAATTATATTAAAGGCACACAAAGAAAACCCGAATTAATGGTGCGCTAGATATTAAAATACTGTTTCATGGGTGAGAAATCAAAATTAATCTATATGTTAATGTATCTAGATTAACCTACACATTCAATGTGGTTGAAATAAAAATGCCACAGGTTTTGTTTCTGGAACAGAACAAACAAATTGATTCTAAAAATCAGATGAAAGAACAAATATTGAAAAATAACAAAAACAATTATATGAAAGAAAAACCAGGAAAGGGGACTTGTCCTGCTATATATCAAGGGGCATCATGATGCCACCATAGTTAAAACAGAGGGTCCTGGCACAGGACCCGGTGACAGGGCCAGGGGACATGCTGTGCTCACTCAGGAGCTCTGTAGGACAGAGGTGTGGCCACCCCAGAGTGAGGAAGGATGGCCAGTCAACAATGGTGCTGGATAAATGGCCATCCATCTGGAAAACCATAAATTTAGATAGCCTCACACTATGCACATGAGTAAATTCCAGATTGTATTAGACTTAAGTATAAAATACTACAACTTTAACATTAATATAAGAAAATATGGTAGCATATTGCAATTAACTCAAGGTAGTAATGAATATTTTAGGATAAGACATAAAATACAAAAACAAATTGATTTAAAATATTTGACCTGATAATCCAAAATTAAAGGACTTCTGTGTGATAAAATCTACCACAAAGTTTAAAGATTGAGAGAAGATATTTGCAAGACATATAGCTGACAAAAGATTAATATTTGAAATAAAGAGCTCCCACAAATCAATAAGAAAAAGATGAACAACTCAGAAAAAATGAGCAAAGATTATGAACAGACAACCCATAAAGAGTATACCTGAAAATGGTTAATAAGTATTTATAAATTTTTTAAACTCGTAAATAGGTAGAGCAAAATAATTAGAGCTATAACAATAAACTATTTCATTCATATTCATTGTACTGGCAAAAAAATGTTAAGTAAAGTTTAACAAAAGTGTTTGTAAGAATATAAAGAAATGGGAACTTTTATATGCTGCTGGTGGGAATGTAAATTAAGAATCTTTTTTGAGAGCAAATTGATTATATGTGCTAAAGTTGCAAATGCCTATAATCCACAACCCAGCAATAGGCTACCAGGTATATTTCCTAGAGAGAAATTGGGAAAGGCACACAAGGAGAGGGAGAAGGGGAAAAGGGAGGGTGGAGAGAGAAAGAGAGGGAAGGAAGAAGAAAAAGAGAGAGAGAGAGAGAGGCAGACTGAAACACTGTTTGAGCAAGAAATTGGTGTTAGATGTACAACCTAAATGAACATCTCTGGTGAAAAAATGAATAAACTGGGATAATCCAAACTATAGAGATGTTAAAATAAAGTGACTTTTGGGTAGAGTGACCTCAGTTGGTTTCTAAAATAGAAGGCTGAGGAAACAGCAAGCTAAAAATGATGTACACACTATGTTAGAACTTAATTACTAAAAATGCAGTGTGCGATGTAGAAATATTCATCCATGGTGCTATAACTTAGGTCACTAAAAATAAAAAAAATATGGACTGCAAGGATACGGCAAGTCAATGGTAGTAGTTGCCTTTGTGAGGGATGGAAGCAACAAGCTGACAAGGGGACTTCAATTTCATCCCACTGCTTGTATTTAAAAATCATTGGAAGCAACTTGTGATATCCAAAAACATGTAAAAAATAAAAATATTCCAAATGAGTGTTCATATGAGTTTTCAGAGCCCCACTTTTGCAGAATGGAATTTAAACAAAGACTCCATATGGATGCACATGTGTGCAGAAGGTTAACATGCTTGGATGCTATTCCAACCAGAAATTGCCTGTAAATATAAATTCTTGATATACACTATCATTGACTTACGCCAATGTGCAAAATACCCAGATGTCAAAATACTGGCCTAGTTTTGGTGATGATGATGTAGCTAGTGAGGTAAATAGGCTGAAAATTTGACCCATTTCTTGTCGCCACAATAACTATACCCGGCCTAGCCAGTGTGTGATTTTGCTAAAGTGGATCAGCAAATAACTGTGCGTGTAAAACCGCAGACTCAAATTTAGAACCTAAGTTGAGGTGTTCTGGAAGTGACTGTCAGTTATTTGCAGAACTTAAACATGGGTTTCATTCCACTGTTACATCCACACAACAATAAATCCCACAGTACTGTAATGAACGTCAAGTTGACAATCGATATAAAAGAAAACCATAGCGACTGCCCCAACAGCTGTCTTCTCAACTGAGATACTGAAGTCACAGTAAAATGTAGGCCCTTAGTGAGTAGGGGAAGAGTGTACCCATTTCAAAGGAGTGTGAGATTGATATCAATTACATCGCATTTCTGGAGTCTGTAATTAAAATGCCGTAATATGCGGTAGGAGTCCATGCCTACAATTTTGTAACGTCTCATAAATATTTTCTGCATGAAGTAGTAGTTGGTGTCCTCTTAGCTAAAATTTTCTTAAACCTCAGAAAACATTCTTTCAGTGCAGCCGTTTAAGTGTGATTGAGTGTGCGGGTGTCTGCTCTGTGTTTATTTAAGGACGTCTTTACGTCTCATAGGCGTTTGTCCTCTTCAGGATAAAATGGTATTAAAACCTTTCTGAAACTGCCGAAGAACAGATGGCACCGTTTAGGCAGATTCATTCAAATTTAAGCGCACATTTTCAACAAATGCGCTCTTGGCACTGGAGACTGTGCCTTTGGAAAAGTCCTAGTGATGATTAATCATCCCCGTGCGGAGAGCTCTCACAGTTCATATCAGTCCGTGCACACAGCTCTGGGTAGGCGGTACAGAGACTAGAAGGAAAATAAGACATGGGCCTTGCCCTCAAGGAATCTGTCATCTAGCTCAGGAGCTAAAGACAAAACGTGTACAATGAGAGTCCACGGTGAGAAGAAGGCAAATGCGCAGTGAAGAAGGCAATCTGCGCTCGGCTGGAGCGTCTGACGCTGCGGGTCACACCTAAGAATGCTGCCCGTCCTCATGCTGGAAGCTCTCCACCCGCTTCCCCCACTTTCTAGAGTCACACACTCCCCGGTCCTCTTCTGCCCCTTTCTCTTTATTGGACCCCTTTCTCTCCAGTCCCTAAAATAGACATGCCCCAGGCTATGGTCATCATATGGTTCCTCCTTGGGGAAATTTCCTTCCACTGTTCTAATTCTCACCAGATAGGCACTGTAGTGTAGTTAAAACTCACACCAAAAATCTTAGAATTTGCCATGAACATTGGGGTGCGGATATCTTTTCGAATCAGTGTTCTTGTTTTCCTCAGACAGATCCCCAGAGGTGGAATTGCCGGATTATAGGGCAGTTCTAGGTAACTGTTTGAGGAATCTCCATACCATTGTCCGTAGTGGCTGTACTGGTTTACAATCCAGCAGAGCGCGGAGCTTCCCTTTTCTCCACTTCCTCACCGACACTTGTTCCTTGTTGTACTGTTGATAGCAGCCATTCTGACATGTGTGTGGTGGTATCTCATCGTGGTTTGGATTTTCATTGTTTACAATAGCCAAGAGATGGAAGCAAGCCAAGTGTTTATTGATAGATGATTGGATAAAGAACACACACACACACACACACACACACACACACACACAGTGGAATACCACTCAGCCATAATAAATGAAATCTTGTCATGTGGGACAACATGGACAAACCTGGAGACTATTATGCTAACTGAGATAAGTCAGCCAGAGAAAGACAAATACTGTATGATTTCACTTCTATGTGGATTCTAAAAAACAGAACGAATTAATAAAGTGAAACAGAAGCACACCCACAGGCACAGGAAACAAACTGATGATTGCCAGAGGGGAGGGGAGATAGCCACAAAAGGGGAAGGGGAGTAAGAAGTACAAACGTTCAGTTATAAAACAAGCCACAGGGATGTAATGTGCGGCCTAGGGAATATGTCAATAATATCACAATAACTCTGCATGGTGACAGATGGTTACTAGACTTAGGGTGATCACTTCATCAGGTATATAAAAGCTGAATCGCTATGCTGTACACCCGAAACTCATATAATATTACATGTCAACTATAATTCAATTTTTTTTTTTTAAAAAGGGGGAAAAACTTAGAATTTGATATTGAATGACCTCATTTTAAGTCTGGTTCCATCACTTACTAGTGTTGAAATCTTATGAAAATTTACACAAAGTAACTTCAGTTTTCATATTTTTGTAACACCATAATAACACTTGCTTTGCTGCAAAAAAATAGCAATTGAGTTACTGATTGTTGAAGTGGTCCATGAGCTGGAGAGGTCACATAAATGCCAATCACTGTTGATATTCACTCTATTCAGTGCCTCCATATCCTTATTTCCAACCACAATTTCTCTGTACACCAGATTAGAATGTCTAAGAGCCCGACTCATGATTGTCGCTAAAATGCCTTGCCAACATCTTGAACCTAATATTTTCCCAAAGCAACCTCATCACTTTCCCTCAGTCCCTGTCCCACAAATGGATATCCAATCTGTCCCATTCCTGTCTGCTCTCCCCATCTCTAAATATCCTTTACCTCTCACCTTGGTTACTACGTTCTCTCCCTAGTCTATCCCACAAATGGATATCCAATCTGTCCCATTCCTGTCTACTCTCCTCATCTCTATCTAAATATCCTTTACCTCTCACCTGGGTTACTACGTTCTCTCCCTAGTCTCCCATCTTTACTTTGGCTCCCTCAATTGTTCTCCACCTTGCAGACAGAGTACCACTTTAAAAAGACATATTTAATGATGTCAATCCTACCCTATATCCCTGAATGGAACTGACATGCTCCCCAGACTAAGTATCTCTAGTTTCTTCAACTCTCTTATGCAACTGTTTAGCAAACTCTTTTTTTAAATGTAGCACTTTCACACTCTGAATTGAGTAGATTCTTTCAAAAGTCTCCTAACCACAGAAGACACTGGAATCTGGGCAATCTAAACTGAATGTTGCCAGTAAATAGCACATGAAGTGTTACACCACATTTGTTCCAGCCCTTTACCCAGGCTATGGAATTTCTATGGAAAACACACACATTTATTTGATGACTACATTTGATTAGTTCTTACCCCAACATTACAAAACGTGTACAATGAGAGTCCACGGTGAGAAGAAGGCAAATGCGCAGTGAAGAAGGCAATCTGCGCTCGGCTGGAGCGTCTGACGCTGCGGGTCACACCTAAGAATGCTGCCCTTCCTCACGCTGGAAGCTCTCCGCCCACTTCCCCCGCTTTCTAGAGTCACACACTCCCGGGTCCTCTTCTAAACTGAATGTTGCCAGTAAATAGCACATGAAGTGTTACACCACATTTGTTCCAGCCCTTTACCCAGGCTATGGAATTTCTATGGAAAACACACACATTTATTTGATGACTACATTTGATTAGTTCTTACCCCAACATTACAATCTGTTGACATAATTCCAGATCTTGATCTTTTTATTTTTTTCCAATTTTGAGCTATCTACGAATGAAAGTAACTTGTATCTCCTCAACCAAATGATGTGCAAACCAACAAGCAGGGCAGGACAGCATTCCATTAAGACACCACCGCTCCCTCCTCTGCTAGGTGCCAGTTATGGGTATTTTCAAATTGGCTTTAATCCCAATACTTTTGTGTGCCTTCAGTTCCTCACTACATCCTAGAGGGTATTTCGGGAGACTTTATAAAATAAAATGAATTCCCTTGATCTGTGAATTCTTATAAGCCGATCAGAAAAGCCAATGAAATTAGTTTAAGGTGAATCAATGTTGATTCTTCCTTAATTGCTTATTGGCTATTATTTAGTAATCTTTTTTCAGATCCTTTTCTTATGGCTTGATATTAAAAAACAATGAACTTGTTCTTTCCCAAATAGGTTTACTTTTTTGGAAAGTTGAGAATAGATGACTTTTATTGACAGTGTAAACGTCTAAAAGGTTCGCTGGGCCCCCTACAGATTCCTCATGTCTGCAGTCTGTGGTCCATGAAGGTCAGGTTTTTCCCTTTCTCATCTCCAGGACAGCCACATCCCCCTTCTCACTGAGGGTCCGTGGGAAGGTTACCTCCTCCAGGAAGGCTCTCCACTTTCTTCCTCCTCCCTCCTGGGCTCTGAACTCCTCCAGGGCAGGAACTGGGTCTTAGTCATCATTGTACCCCTAGCATAACGTAACATAAAGTGCTTAAAAATGTTTATTAACTTGTTGACTCTTGCTCATTTCTAGTTTTCTGGATGCTAAGGCATGTTTCCTAACTTCTGAAAATCTCCAAATAATTAGGAGACTACATCTGCAGACTCTTTGAGTGCATGGAATATAATTCATTTGAGTCTAAAAATTAGAATTTTTTGAAACAGCAGATCGACTCAAATCTCTCTGCCTATCTTGGGCTTCAGTTATGCTTTGTGCCTAGTTCCAGGGCACTTAACCAGTACCCCCTATATCTTCAACTACCCTTTCTCTTGTGTAGAATGCCCTCTTTCTGGTCAAATATTGCCTAGTATTGCTTACTGGAAAACTATGCCCCTTTCCTCCTCTCAAAATAATCCTACTCAAAATTTATTTATCTTCATAAATTCCCTTTGATTATTCTCAAATGGTGTTAGGCATTGCGTTCATAAAGGCCATTAGACATATGTGCATATAGTAGGAGATCATGAATATTCAAAATAGAAAAATGCAAAGAAAGGATTGTTCCAAATGGATTTTTGAATGTCCATCATTTTTTTTTAAACATGACATTGTAATGGACAATATGCTCCAGGTGGTCGTGGGGTGCGATGGTGTGATCCATTGGGCTACCAGTGAGTGCTTGGCAGCCAGCCAGTTCTGTGCACTATAAAGAGTGATGGGGATCTAAAAGGTGACTCAACAATGACCCTCTCAGGCAATGGTGGCTTCAAGCTGCCTGCGCAGAAGGAGCAGCAATGTGGTTGCACAGTGGTCCCAGAAGCTGCTTTTGCAGGACACTTTTCATAGCACAGCATTAAACTGAGGAAACACCGAAAGCCTGCATTGAAGACTAAAGCTCCACTCTCAGAAGCTATTTCATATGGTAAAAAAAATCTCACATTTCACTGGACAAAATCACTTCCTATTGAGCAGGACATACTCCTAGGCCAAAAGAGAAATTTAAAAGAAACAGTATAACAGTAAGATTGGGTAAGCCTGATAAACATTTTCCAAAGCCTGTTCATTCCTCTTCCCTTTTGGGTTTTACAGACGCACAACAACCAGTCCTGATACTTTGATTCTTATCGGTAGATCAACTAGGAACTTTGTAAATTAAAATATTCATAATGCTATGTGTGTGTGGCCATCTTCAAGACTGAAAATTTTGATTTTAGGGGCAGGAATTGATAAGTAAAATATGGTTTTTGTGTTTATATAATGTGGTTTTATGTTTTTGTAACAATTTTTCTCTTTTTAATCTCACATATTTTCAATAACTTTGAAAATGATTATAGTTAATGCAGCCTTCAGTGATCTACATACTGTCTTTATATCACATATAAGATATTCCAGGATCTTTAAATATGTGTTTATTTCTTGTCATAGCTTTACCTTATATTCTATTCTTATGTATCAAAGTCTTTTTTTTAATCACTCTGCTATTTTGGAGTGAAATATCTCCACAGGAATTCCCATTGATGTAGACTAGGTTGGGTTAAGAAACTCTCTCTTGGCCTGAACAGGAATACAGAATGTATAGACTCTTTAAAGAAAACCAGCTACGACCAACAGCAGCAGCCAGAGTCCAGAACCCAGCTTTCCACCCCAATTTTCCTTTCTAATAACACTCTCTACCTGCATGTCCCGGCTGATCTGGTCCTCCCCTCACCCACTCCATCTGCATTGAAGACTGAAAGTACCAATCTCCATGCGTTCTCTAAGCTGATACCCTAGCTTTTCAGGTTAAAACACCCTGAACTCAAGATTACTAACCCTGGCCTCACTGGATAAATAATTCCCTGTCTAGTTCTTCACACAGTGAATGAGCTCTCTTCATGTTCTCTGGCTCAGCTGTGGTCAGCAAGGCCAGACCAAACCTGCTGGTTTAGCATGTGGCCATCAACACTTGCCTTCATCTTTTTTTGAGATGGCTTCAGAACACGCTGTCCAGCAGCAAAATACCCCCAATGAGATAGCCCTCTGCTGAAACGAATGATCCCAAACTGCCATCTGCCTTTCTGATTTTTCTCCTTATAGGACACACAGCTGTTAGAAAAGCAATCCAAATCATTTTCCCTGGCTGAAGGATTTCTAGGTCCATCATGTTGTCAAAGTAGTTTTGTAAAAGAGAAAAATAGAGTAGGCACGCGGATTCTGCTTGAAATGTAAAAGTAAGCGTTGGAACAATCTGGGACATATGACAAGAATGTTCCAGCAATTATGATTCACCGTTCGAATAAGAACATCCTACTATGTTTTATTGTGCTATATCCCTCCTAACAGGTCTGGAAATAGTTTGATGGATTTTTTATTTTTACACCCTCAAAGATTTATTAGCTGACAATGAGTTGGGGAGAGCTGAATGTCAGAGTTAGTGATGGCTCTTCTTCTGTTGATGTCAGAATTCAGCAGATTGCTTCCCTGCGGGCCATTTCTTCAGGATTTGGAAAATCAAAGTGAAACACATTTATATAGAAAAATCCAAGTATGCTGAAGTTGGCACATAAGGCAAATTGCAAAGAATTTTAGCTGTATCTCTAATCAGAGTTATATTCAATTATCATCTCTGTTTGTCATCCTGGAATTGATGTCATCATTTCATCAGCATAAAGAATTGGTCTCTGAACAACAGAAACTCTATAACCCCAAATAGTCCCCCCTTTTGTACCTGCAAGAACAACCATGGCTAAATTTAATCCTCAGTGGCAGTCGGTAACTCATCCATCTAGCATATCTACTTATTTTTTTAATTGACTAACTTTTTTTTCTTTTCCTTTTAAAATTCAGCCTGGCTTACCAATTTCCAAGTCTGACCATACACATAACTGGAACAATACTATCATGGGGCTAAAAATTCTAATGATCTCAAGAATTTATAGCAGTTCATCAAACTGTCTTTAAGGAAAACCTTTTTTTACACATTCTAATTACCTTCAGATTACAGGTACACTGACAATACATTTACTGTCCTGTGTACAGACAACAAGGAACTTCTGGGATTACACACCATGCAGAACTCAGGTAAACATTTAAAAAATGTTATTTGTATGAAAGAAATTGATCCTATCACGTTGATGGCAACAGCTCTCAATGCAATCTTTGAGTTTGGACATCAAGATCAGCAACAGATGAGGATTTGAGAACATGTCACTCACAGTAGAGATGGAGATGCTGAAGGAAGAACTAGAAGCACAGATGTCTAGTCGGAGGTATAATATTTCACTCCATGTGATCGGCCCATACTATTTCTCCGCGTTTGGAAGATTCACAGTTTTCTCTGTGGCCACAATGATCCCTTGCTGTTAGAATTGGCAAGACTCCAAGTGGCAAACCTCAAACATGATCAAATTACTTGTTGAAGGTTTTGGGTGGCTGATAAGACCTTTGTCTCCTCTCTCCTAGCTTGAAACCAATATAAGGAATAGATACAAAAGTCAGCCTGCCAAAAAATGAAAATATCTATCAGCAAGAAATGCTATAAAAATAGCTTCTGTGCTTAAAGCTATAGCAAACATTGATTTTCTGCCAGTTTCCCCTGTGTATATTCCTGATTTGTAAGATAAGCAAAAAGCAATTGATCTGAGTTCTCTGTTCCCTTTCTTCTCCTTTGCTCTACATCACAGAGATGCTGAGTTCTAAAGGTAGCTTTTCCCAAGGCCCCTGTTAGTTGGTAGCTGTCTTCCCACTTGGAAGACAGGGAGAGGGAGAATTACTCTGCCTTTCCCTTCCGCACACCCTCCAATCGCCTGCAGGTGGCCCCTACTAGCTGAGACCTGCCTGACCGAGTGGCTTCCCATTGTGGTAACCTCTGAGTTGCACCAGCATCCGGTTTGTCTTCTCAGATTCTTCCATCACCCATGAGACAAAACTATCTGCGTTGATTTTTCTCATTTTAAATACAGTGACTTATCTTTTTCTTAGCATAATACTATCCAGGTCCATCTAAATGTGGAATCCAAGAAACAAAATATGATGAACAAAAATAGATCCAGAGACATAGAAGCATGGAACAGAGTGACGAACTTCAGAGGGAAGGCAGAGGATGGTGGGTGGGTGGGAAGAGATCAACCAATGAACTTGTGTGCATATATGCATAAACTGTGGACACAGACAATAGGGTGATGAAGACCTGGGGTTGGGGTTGGGGGTGGGCTAGAAAGGGTCAATGGGGGGGAAAAGGGAACATATGTAATACTTTCAACAATAAAGATAAAAAATAATAAACACAGTGACTTATCTTCCTGGTTGGAACCTGACTAATATATTTAATTAAATATACTAGATTTAATACTAGAGGCCTGGTGCACAAAATTCGTGCATGGGGTGGGGGGGGGTCCCTTCAGCCCAGCCTGCACCCTCTCCAATCCGGGACCCCTTGGGGGATCAGGCCTAAACTGGCAGTCGGACATACCTCTCACAATCCTGGACCACTGAATCCTAATCGCTCACCTGCCTGCCTGCCTGGTCGCCTCTAACTGCCCCCTTCTGCCATCCTGATCGCCCCTCACTGCCTCTGCGTGCTGGCCTGGTTGCCCCTAACTGCCCCCCCCTGCCAGCCAGGTCGCTTCCAACTGTCCCCTCCCTGCCAGCCTGGTTGCTCCTAACTGCCTCTCCCCTGCTGGCCTGGTCACCCCCAACTGCCCCCCTGCCGGCCTGGTTGCCCCCAACTGCCCCCCTGCCTGATGCCCTGGTCGCCCCTAACTGCCCCCCCTGCTGGCCTGGTTGCCCCCAAGTGCCCCTCCCCTGTCACCTGTGTTACCCCTCATGGCCCCCCTGCCAGGCTGGTCACCCCATGCAGACTGCTTGCTCAGTTGTTTGGTCGTCCCTCACTAACCCCCCTGCTGGCCTGGTCATTGGCAGCCATCTTGTGAGGGTGTGAGGGTTAATTTGCATATCACCCCTTTATTATCTACACTAATAAAAGACAAACATGCAAATTGACCGTACCTTCGCTATGCCTTAAGCCACGCCCACCAGCCAATCAGAGCGACTCTATGCAAATTAACCCAACCAAGATGGTGGCCGGCAGCCATGGAGCTGGAGAAAACAGGAGGCTTGCTTGCCCCAATGATGGAGGAAGCCAAGCTTCCCCGCCTGCCGCAGCCCGCTCTGAGCTCCACTCAAAGCAACAAAGTTTCAATTATAGAAGGTAAATAAA
>NW_005371808.1:494114-502026 GCF_000412655.1 Myotis brandtii | reverse complement strand
CTGCAAACAGCCATCAGCCCTTCACCCAGGCTGGCCAGGAACCCCAGCGGGACCCCCACCCTGATCCAGGACACCCTTCAGGGCAAACCAGCCGGCCCCCACCCATGCACCAGGCCTCTATCCTATATAATAAAAGGGTAATGTGCAAACTGACCCTAGAAGCAGAAGGATTGGGAATGACTGGTCACTATGACACACACTGACCACCAGGGGGCAGACGCTCAATGCAGGAGCTGCCCTCTGGTGGTCAGTGCACTCCCACAGGGGGAGCTCTGCTCAGCCACAAGCCAGGCTGATGGCTGCCAGTACAGCGGTGGTGGTGGGAGCCTCTCCCGCCTCCTCAACAGCGCTAAGGATGTCAGACTGCAGCTTAAGCCTGCTCCCCGCTGGCAAGTGGACATCCCCCGAGGGCTCCCGGGCAGCCAGAGGGATGTCTGACTGAAGTTTAGGCCCAATTCCCCAGGGAGCGGGCCTAAGCCAGCAGGTGGTCACCCCCCCAAGGGGTCCCAGACTGCGAGAGGGCACAAGCCATGCTGAGGGGACCCACCCCCCAGTGCACAAAGTTTTGTGCACAGGGCCTCTAGTATAGGATAATATAATGCTCTCAATATTATGCAAGACCAATAGAAGTATAAAATTTTTGCATTTCTTTCAGAGTCACAGGCAAGACACTGACCATTTTGCCACACAAGATCCTTGCATATGTTTCACCTACAATTTAGTACCTGTAAGCTTGCTCTGAACAATAAAAACTATGTAATTCAAAATGCCTAAATGTTTCCCTTGTTTCTACTTGTCTGCCTCAAAAATTATAGCTAAAATTTGTCCTTAATGGCAATAAGTTAACGCATCCCAGTTGTCTATTATATCCATCTATCTTCTTTTTTAAATCTAGTTTCTCTTTTAAAAATTTTGTAATTTTTGACACTTTTGTCCAGATTTATAGGTTTTAATATTGTTTCAAACTCACTGGAAAAACAGATGATATATGTAGCACTAACATAAACATTGTTTTTTTAATTAAAAAGCCATGCTACATTTGAATCTTATGAGGAATAATGAATTGTTATAAATGACACACACATTATATTCATCAAGATAGATCAAGTTACATTGTGGTAGGAAATTAACAAATAGCACCATAATCTCAGAGGCTTAAAATCACAAAGGTTTCTTTCTTACATTATTTGTCAATATGGTTTAATGGTGGCTCTGCTCAGTGGTTAGAGTGTCAGCAAGGCTGGGAAGGTGCTGCCAGCTTGTGAGGCACCATCTCAACATAAGCTTCAGGGTTTCCACAAGAGGGGAAGAGACCAAGGAGAACCTCATGCTAGTTCTTAAAAGCTTCAATGCAAAAGTAGCATCTCACATTCACTCACACTTCATTGGCTAAAGCAAGTCACATGAACTCTCTTCAAGGAAGCCTGTGAAAGAAGGAATAAGCTAGACATTTTGGTGAGCACTGTTCATCTCTATCACACTTACTATGTTAAACATTCAAACTGCTGGAAGCCAATCCCAGCATGTCATAATTGCAAGCGTTTCATCAAAAGGTTGATGGAACAAGGGCTGCGTCATATATGTTGTCACCTGTTGGGAATGGCTGAGGGCATTTCCCCAAACCTGAAAAGGATGATTGCTTGCTGCCAGACAGCTCAGGGCATCTTAATCTACATGTTATTGCCTCCTACTGGCCAAATACCTGAACAGCCACAGGCAAATTCTTCCAATCTGACAATGGAATCTGTACCTAACCCTACCCTTTGAAGTGTATATCTCCACCTCACCTTAGGACAATTTGTGTTAATAAATAGCAAGGGGTCCTGAGATGAAGAGATCTTAGTTTCTTTAGCTAGGCTCCTCTGACCCCCAAATGCCTTTCAAAATTATGCTTTAACTCTGGACTCTTTATTAAGTTATACACAGCCCTTCTCCAGATTGCTGAACCCTTCTTAATGCCAGAACAACAACCCCGGCACGAACAACACAAAAAGGAGCAAATATGAAAGTAGAAATCTCCCAATCAAAAATAACAATGTTAATGTTTGAGTAAAAAAGTCTGCTTTTACAAAAAATCCTCACCCAAGGATATGTTTTCCATTGATTTTTTTTTTTTGAAAGAGTGGAAGGGAGGGAGGTAGGGAGAGAAAGAGAGAGAAACATCGATGTGAGAGAGACACAAGAAAGAAAGAAAGAAAGAAAGAAAGAAAGAAAGAAAGAAAGAAAGAAAGAAAGAAAGAAAGAAAGAAAGAAAGAAAGAAAGAAAAGACAGATTGGACAGATTGATTTATTGCTTCCCAAATGCACCCTTACCAGGGACCAGGGATTGAGCCTGCAACTGAGGTATGTGCCCTTGACTGGGAATTGAACCAGTGACCCTTCAGTTCATGGGCCAACATCTAACTACTGAGCAAAACCAGCTAGGGCCTCAAGTTTTCTTTTGATCTTCTTCTCCTGTCTTGTAATCTTTTTATTTTTAACCCTTCTACATTTTTAGCTATTTTTGTAAAACAAAGAATGTATTTAGGTAATATCTAAGATAGTAGAACAATATCAGAACAAACTCTCTGCTTCTGATGTAATCAACCTTCAAATACCAGTATATGTTCCTTAGTGCTCCCCCCACACCTATACTCCATATATATGGATAGGTCTGCAGATGTTTTCTTTCTAATAACTTTATCTTTCAACATGTCATCTTTTCCCTAAAGAGTAGTCTGGGAATAGATGAGGAAATATTCAAATTAAGATGCTTTTACTATCTGCTATATCCTTAGCCTTAACAGCATATACTTTCCTCAACTTTTTGCACTAAGAGGTCTGGGATGGTAAAACCCCTTAAGTCACAAACTCACTGAACCCCACTAAAAAAGAACATCTTTCTTGGCAATGCGCCTGGACTACTGACCACAAAAAGGTCTGTCTTTAACATTTCTTCTTAGGATGCACCTTTTGTAGTGCAGAATAAATATCTCTGTAACACTGTGCCCCCCCCCCGCCCCCATACTTGCCTATGTTCTTAGATCTCAACACTCTGACCAAATGATCATCAGATTTGGGTTTGAGAATTGTGACCCTTTCGTAAAGGGGAAATTGTATCCTGCCTGAGGTTGGAGAATATATATGTTGGCTCTCAGCACCCTCCCTTGCCATAAGTCAAATTTCATAGTATTTGGCAGGTTTCCTCCGGGTTTGAGGTTATGGCTGTTTCCTTGTTTCACTGAAGATGGTTTTTATTCCCCCTCTACATTTCACATGTTGTTGCTCTTGCTGGCGAATTTCAATAACAGGGAGTAAAAATTACTTTCTTCTGCTATGTTTAATCAGAAATGAGAATTTTAATGATCAGAAGAAACTCTAGAGCTAAGTTTTTACAGCTAAAAAGATTATGTTTCTGTAATCATGTATAGAGGCTATGTACATTTTAACATTCTAATAATGACTGTACCATACCACTTTGCTTATTTTAATAAACGTTTTAGATCTCAAAACTCATGGTTCATGCAATAGCACGAATCAGATTAGATGAGAGCAGAAAGCAAACTATGTTATAACACAGAATCACTATTTTAAAATGTATATTTCTCATATATAAAATATTAAAAAAAGAAATGCCTGGCATAGAGTATGTGCTCAAAATTTAAGTTTATTTCCTTCTAGTAAGATATACAGTAGACAAGAAGAAGAGGTTACAATTGTGAACACAGCTTTTAGCTGCCTATTGGGACCTACCAATAAGAGAGGCTATCCTATATAATAAAAGGGTAATATGCAAATTGACCCTAATGGCGGAATGACCAGTCTATGATGCGCACTGACCACCAGGGGGAAGGTGCTCAATGTGGGAGCTGCCCCCTGGTGGTCAGTGCACTTCCACAGGGGGAGCACTGCTCAGCCAGAAACCGGCTCATGACTGGCCAGTGCAGCAGTGGTGGCAGGAGCCTCTCCTGCCTCCATGGCAGCGCTAAGGATGTCTGACTAACAGCTTAGGCCGGCTCCCCGCAAGCCTAAGTCATTAGTCGGACATCCCCTGAGGTCTCCCGGGCTGCCAGAGGGATGTCTGACTGCCAGCTTAGGCCCACTTAAGCCTTCAGTCCGACATCTCCGGAGGGATCCCAGACTGCAAGAGGGTGCAGGCTGGGCTGAGGGACCCCACGAAGTGCATAAATTTTTGTGTGCCAGGCCTCTAGTTTGTATTATAATAAAAGCAGGACCCAAAATATTTAGCCTGCTGCGTATTTTGCTCTTCTCAGGCTCACAAATCTTGGACTAAAGGTGCTAATTATTTACAATTAATATATCTTTCAAACAAGACTCTGTAAGTATATGTGAGTCAATGTCCCTCTAAGGGTGGAGTGGAATATGATTCTGTAACACTAATTACGACCCAAATCCTCGATTCCCACACACAGCACACAAGGCGACAGAGGCTTAGTGTTGATAACAAACACAATTTAATAGCAAACGTACCCTTTCCTCCTTGTATTACCTGGATGTTATCAGACAACAAGGACGGCTGCTCCTGAGAGTGGCCTGAACCACTGACTCTGCTCACACAGTCTCCCATGGCCTTTACACACCCGCAAGGTCACCCAGTTCACTCCCGAGTGTGATAATGAGCAGAGTCTGAGAGTCTGCAAAGCACAGCAGCACAATCCTATATAATAAAAGGGTAATATGCAAATTGACCCTAATGGCGGAATGACCAGTCTATGATGCGCACTGACCACCAGGGGGAAGGTGCTCAATGTGGGAGCTGCCCCCTGGTGGTCAGTGCACTTCCACAGGGGGAGCACTGCTCAGCCAGAAACCGGCTCATGACTGGCCAGTGCAGCAGTGGTGGCAGGAGCCTCTCCTGCCTCCATGGCAGCGCTAAGGATGTCTGACTAACAGCTTAGGCCGGCTCCCCGCAAGCCTAAGTCATTAGTCGGACATCCCCTGAGGTCTCCCGGGCTGCCAGAGGGATGTCTGACTGCCAGCTTAGGCCCACTTAAGCCTTCAGTGCGACATCCCCGGAGGGATCCCAGACTGCAAGAGGGTGCAGGCTGGGCTGAGGGACCCCACGAAGTGCATAAATTGTTGTGTGCCAGGCCTCTAGTTTGTATTATAATAAAAGCAGGACCCAAAATATTTAGCCTGCTGCGTATTTTGCTCTTCTCATCACAAATCTAGAGGTGCTAATTATTTACAATTAACATATCTTTCAAACAAGACTCTGTAAGTATATGTGAGTCAATGTCCCTCTAAGGGTGGAGTGGAATATGATTCTGTAACACTAATTACGACCCAAATCCTCGATTCCCACACACAGCACACAAGGCGACAGAGGCTTAGTGTTGATAACAAACACAACCCAATAGCAAACGTACCCTTTCCTCCTTGTATTACCCGAATGTTATCAGAATGTTATCAGACAACAAGGACGGCTGCTCCTGAGAGTGGCCTGAACCACTGACTCTGCTTACCCGGTCTCCCATGGCCTTTACACACCCGCAAGGTCACCCAGTTCACTCCCCCGTGTGATAATGAGCAGAGTCTGAGAGTCTGCAAAGCACAGCAGCACACCTCAGATACATCTAGTATGTTTTTATTTCAAGCCAAGAATTAGGTAAAAAGACCTTGAATAGCTCCTGGAAAATTAAATTCGATAAACATTACTGGCAGGTTATCTGGAAAGTTCAACTTTTCCAAAAGGTCTGGGGTCTCACAATTTGTTTTTGTTTTTGTTTTAAGTCAAAGTCATCTGTGATGTGCTCTGTACTCACGTACGTTCAATTCTGGGCCTGAGATTCAGGTCTCATTACCAGAAATCATCAGGCCTCCCTCTCCCCATCAATTCAATAAAACAATTAATTAATGACTGACCACCTGGTTGCCAGGTACTGAGACAATAGAGAGGAACCAATTAACAGTCTTGTCTTTAAATAGTCGCTCGCTGAGAACCACGGGGTCTTTCCAAATGTCATTTAATTCAATTCTTACTATAATCCTAGAAGGTAGGTGTTGTTATGCTCATTTCTCACATTAGAAAGCGTGGCTTAGAGGGTTAAGTGACGTGCCCAAGGACACACACCTGGGAAGGGTGGAGCCGGGAGCAGAACAAGGTCCTCGGAAGCTCATGCTCTTCACCACTACCTGGCCAGGATGTGAGGAAGCCACAGAGTGACCGTCAACACTGGCCGGAGGAAGTCACTGGCCGGTTCACCTGGGGAAGGAAGCCACATGGGAAGAAAGCATGACACCTCCAAGGGCCCCTGGACTTTCCAATGTTGGCACAGACCATTCTTTTCGAACAAAGCTCCCCTTCAAGCAGTTTCATTGCAAATGCTGTATATAGATAGAGCATATTACTGCTTCCGAATTAATCAAGGTCAAGACCTACACCTGGTACCTATGGTATAAGAAATTATATCCTAGTTATTTGGACACTGAATTAACTTGCAAGGGCTGCCATAACAAAATACAACAAACTGGGTGGCTTAGACAACTGACACTTATTATCTCAGTTCTGAACACTAGAAGTCCCAAACAGGCTTGTGGACAGGGCTGGTCTCCCCTCTGAGGACCCACTCCAGGACCCTCCTCCTAGATGACCATTTCATGTTAACACGGCATCCCCCATAGATGTGTCTGTCTCTAAGTTTCCCCATTCAATAAGGACACAGATCATATTGTTCAGCGCTCACCCTGATGACCTCATTTTAACTCGATTACCTCTGGAAAGACCCTGTCTCTCAAGAGGGTCAGGTTCTGAGGTACCAGGGTTAGGACTTCAGCACAGGAAGTGGGGGTGGGGAGGGGGAGACACTGTTTAACCCATAACAGACTTCACTGTGAAGTTTTGGTGGAAAGGACCCCAGACACTATTCTCTTTTCCAAACTGGCTTGTATACGAGGCTCATGTTACCCTTATGATTCACTTTGAGCTACTTTATCACTCCTTAAAATGGCACTTTTATCAATGGAGGCTATTTCTAGAGGGAGGATTCAAAATGAACATTGATTTTGTTAACTTAGGACAGTTTTTTTTTCTTTCTTTCTTCAAGATTCAGGTAAAAGCTCCATGTTCCAGAAACTTCTGATAAATTCACTCCAAGCTGATGACGACCGACCATCCCTTTCCATTTCCAGGCCACTATGGGAACAATGAGGTGGATGCAACTGGGCATCACACTTCAATCCAAAATAACACAACACTTTCTAGTAAGTGGAGTCATTGGTCAGTGAGCTGTTACATTTCTAAGCATGTTACCCAAAGCAGAAACCATAAAATGAAAAGACTGATCTGAACAGATGAAGAACATAAAACTAAACTAAAATTTATAAAATGGGGAAAGTATTTGCTGAATATGTGACAAAGACAAAAAGTTACTCTTAATGTCCATTCACTCAATAATCACTCACTGAGCCCTGCTGTGCATCAGGCTCCATTTTAGGAGCGGAGGTTGCAAGGTGAACAAGACTGATTCCCAGTCTCACAGAGTCAGCACATCAACCGGACCTCCTCTGACACTCCAGGGAAATGCTGGAAGCTACCCATTGTCTACACTATCAGGAAAGTGTAAACAAGGAACCCAGAAGGCTGATGGACCTTGAGCTCTGGCAAGGGCCAAAGCTATGCACCCATTGTTTAGTCGAGACAAGGATGGCTCAAGCAATTTCCTGACCTAATAGTCTCAAAGTAAATCTTTACTAATATTTACTGACATTTAAGATAGTCTGTTTGCTACCAGAATTGCCTGACTAAGGGCAATATGTGTATCTAAAATTGAATAAAAGGCTGGTAGGGCCTGGGCACCAGTGAAGCCCTCACTAGAGTTGGGCTCTCCGCCTGGCCCCCTGTTTCCAAATTCATATTTCTTATCTATTCTCGTCATTTGTTGTGGCACTTCTTCAGGTCCCAAACACAAGC
>NW_005371808.1:467987-493989 GCF_000412655.1 Myotis brandtii | reverse complement strand
CTGTATATATACTTTTTGTCTACCAAATTGGCCAAATTTTCAAATTTAGTGGTGTTGGTGAGAATGCATACTATAGACCTGCTCACAAACTTTTCAACAGCTTCTTAATGGAAAATCCCAAACTGTCCCCAACTTTCGCCTGAGCACATATACATGCTAAAATGTGCAATCCTGGGCTCTGCTGCAGAGATTCTGAATCCATGGGTTAGAAATAGGGTCCCAGAAACTTGTCTTTTGACCATGACAGAAAACTCTATTGCAAGTTATCCTCTGACCACACTTGAGGACAGATTGCTTAGAGTATGGGCAGGGTCAAGAAAATGGTCCCAGCTATGGAACTGTGCAGGACTGTCTTGCTCAATTAGACTTGATTAATTGATAGAAACATTAACTACTAGAGACCCGGTGCACGAAATTCGTGTACTGGTGGGGGGCATGGCCTGCAGGTATCAGCCAGCTGTGGGAGTGCTGCTCATCCTGGTCAGCCAAGAGGCGTTCTCACTGTGGGAGCGCACTGACCACCAAGGGGGTAGCTCCTGTGTTGAGCATCTGCCCCTTGGTAGTCTGTGCGTCATAGTGACTGGATGACTGGTTGTTCTGTCATTTGCTCACTGGGCTTTTATTATATAGGATAAGACAAAAAGTATCGAGTGTATGCCATTGTAATTCACCTAGTTATTAGTAACAGGAAAGCTACATATTATAGGCATGTCATTTGGGCAGCCTTGCCAGAAAGCTACATCTTTACACTGCCCAGGGAACCCCAGGTCTATCCCCTGCAGGTCGCAGGGGGAAAGGACTGTACAGGGGGGAAGACGGGTGCACGTGCAGTGAGTTGGGGTGATGTGAGGAAGTACTTGACTGTCAGTCACACCTGGGAACAAGTTATTGGCCATAATGGGTGTGGCCACTGCAAGAGCCTGAAATTTGGGATATTTCAATCCCTTGAACAAAAGAATTTGCTCTCTTGGCAAATTGCACTTGATTCCTGGCTTGTGGGGCTCTCTCCTCCTGCTTCCTGGCATTCGCTAGACTAATGGACTGCAGCTAGCCTGATGCTAACTGGACCTGGATGCATCATGGGATGGAAATTCTGGACTCTGGCTTTGCTTTTAGGTCTACTGAAACCCAGCTACACTCCTTCTAGGACTGGAACAGGACTTTGGAAACCCAAGGGTGTAATGCCATGCAAATAAAAATCTCTCATCCTCCTGTGCAAGTCTCAGAAAATTCTTTTCCTGGAGATATTGTGAAGACACCACCCCCAGCACCCAATGGGGGAGAGGACGCCCCCACTTCTCCAATAACAAAGTCATGCTTGCTACTGGTGGGCTTTGACACTGGGCCACACACAGTTCGGTTTTTAAGATATTTATTCTCTTTGGCCCAGCAATTCAACTTAAAAAATTTTTTACCCTAAGGATATAATCAGGTCTTATTCAAAACACTGGTAGACTTATAGAAACTATTTAAGAGTTTGGAATAAGTAAGAAGAGGATGAGGCTAATCTTGATCATTTTTCCTTGAAATGCTGGCTTTGAGAGAGAACTTGCAAGGGAAGAGCACTCCACTGGTGTCCCACATTTGCAGACTTTGTTTTGCAAATGTTTTCTGGTTACTATGGCAACTTCTGGATGTCTCCGTGTAAATGGGAATTTGGGGAGCTTATTTTTGAGAAGAAAAAAAAAGAATAGTGCTTTCTTTTTATCCTGGTAAGCTTGTTCTCTGCTGTCAAATTAGATTCTGACAGCAAGGTTTAATCTAGAACATGCTTCATTAGAGACTGAATAATAAAGTATTTCCAGGGATTGACAGTTCTTTTTCATTTATATTTTTACGTATTTGCTTTCAATGAATTCAAGAGATTAAACTGAAGTGCTAAATACTTGCTATCCTTTTAAATAATTCAGAAATAGATCCTCACTTGGAGAGTTTGACACATGTGAGTGTGGTCGTGGCATTTGTGGAATGAGGCACAAGGAAAGAACACGGCCCTGGGTCAGTCAGACCTGGACACTCAGCCAGTGTTCTGACACCCTGAGCCTCAGTTTCCTCTATACAATAAGAATCAGAAATAATATAATTATACAGTGTCTACAACAATGTCACGTCCTTTGAGCAGGTTCTCAGGAAAACATGGTAGCTATTCTTACCAAAGAAAAAATAAAAGCAAGCCCAGAAACATCCCACATCTATTAGATTTGGTTTAAAACAATTGGGCTTTTCACTGGAAAATGGAATACATTAAAAAAACATAATACATATCAGCACTATTTGAATTGGACTTCTTCAGGTTTCAGCGTATCCTATATAATAAAAGGCTAATATGCAAATCGACCGAACGGCGAAATGACCGGTCACTATGACCTGCACTGACCACCAGGGGACAGACGCTCAATGCAGGAGCTGCCCCCAAGTGGTCAGTGTGCTCCCACAGGGGGTGCGCTGCTCAGCCAGAAGCTGGGCTCACGGCTGGTGAGCACAGCAGCGGTGGCAGGAGCCTCTCCAGCTTCCACGGTAGTGCTAAGGATGTCCGACTGATGGCTTAGGCCCGCTTTCCGCGGGGAGCAGGCCTAAGCTGTCAATCGGACATCCCCCGAGGGCTCCTGGACTGCGAGCGGGCACAGGCTGGTCTGAGGGACCCTCCCTGAGTGCACAAATTTCATGCATCGGGCCTCTAGTTTATAATAATATCATTAGATACTCATCAGTAAGTAATAGGAAAAGACTGTGGGGATTTTGTAAGATGAAGGAACATGACAGATAAGCTTGTATAAAGGAAGTCTGAGATCCTTAAAACTTTATACCAGTGTGAAAAGATGTAGTGAGCTAAGTTGACAAACTAGATAGCAAAGGCCAAGCTTTTAAGCTTATAGAAGTCACGGTGACTAAGGGCCAGGAGCCCCCAATAACCCATTATAGATGAGGAGACGCCGTGGGGACAGGGCTTGACTTCTCTCAGACAAGTGAGTCACTTCCGAAAGAAGTTAGCACTGAGGCAGGACAGGCTTCCCCACTGGTTTTCCAGTAGCATTGATTCTCATATGTCTCTGTCTCTTGGTTTGCTGTTTATTAAACTGTGTATGAAGGAACAGGGATTTTAATGGGGCAGGCTACATCAGACTCCTTAATTTCTAATCTGCCTTTATTCCTTAATCTTTAATTATTGTGACAAATTAGAGCACCACAGATGACCACCTGGGCAAAATGTTGAAGCAAAACACAAATGCCAATTTTGTAAAGCAAAACAAGATATTCTGAAATTTAAAACTATGAAAAGGTAACAAACTGTCAAATCTCAGAGGGAATGTGGGGGGTGGGTGGGAAGAGATCAATCAAAGAACTTGTATGCATATTTTCATAACCCATGGACACAGACTATAGGGTGGAGAAGTCTGGGGTGGGGGGCAGGTGTGGGCTAGAAGGGGTCAATGGGGGAAATAAAGAGACACATATAATGCTTTCAAAAATAAAGATTAAAAAAGACTTTGTAAAGGTCCCCTGAAATGAAAGTAATAGTTTAAGGGTCCTTAAGTCCATATCATATGTGGCACATAAGCTCAACTTATAGAAGTTAGTCTATTAAAAAGTATTGATGCAGAACTGTAAAAACCACCACCAACAACAAAAGTAAGGGCCCAACACAGAAATCAATGTTAACGCCGTATTTTCAGTATCTGAATTTGGTTTCCATTTCCATTTACTTGTCTTGTATCTAAGGTAGTACATTCAAGAGAGTGAAAATGGGGCAGGAAGAAAGGTCAGTTGATAGACTTTCCCAGAATGCTGATCCTCCCAGCTTATTGTCCTCCCCTGCTGCTGGTCACCAGAGACAGAGAATCTGGGAGCATGGTTTCAAAAGGAAACTGCCAGGACTAACTGTCAGCTGCGCATTGGGGGAACTGTCCCCACACCACCACCACCACCACCACCACCACCACCACCACCCCCGCTCCTTTCCCCACAGGGTCGCTGGATGACAGCTTCGTAACCCTCCATCTCCAGCCTGTAACTGGTTGAGGTCAGGGTCCACTGACCACGGCAGGTCAATCCTGGCTCCTACCTTGGGATCCCAGGTAAAATACAGGTGTCCAGTTAGATGTGAAGGTCAGATTAACAACAAATAGTATAAGTATGTCCCCAATATTACAATGAAACGTACTCAACACTGTGGCAGTGTTCCCAGATCTGCCAGAGACAGCTGCCAATGCAGAGAGCACGTCCTGTGTCCCGTGCACTAATCCAAATGCTTTATAAGTGATCCTCCACTGAATACACGAAAACATATGGAAATGTAAACACACACCAACACATGGGTAATTTGAGATTAGGAAGAATGAATTGTGTATTTTTAAATTGCAAACATTATGCAAAAATTCCTATAATTAAGATATTTAACGAGTTGTCATTCATTAGCTGCAAACCAATTTGTCTAAAATTAAAAAATATAAAAATTAAGTCTAGATGCTAATTCCTGCTCATTAAGTCGCTGTTGAGCTTGGGAAAGTCTTCTCGCTTCTCTGGATCTAGGTTTCCTACTCGGCAGCTGAGAGTTGGATGGGATCGTGTGTGAGGTCCTTGCTGTCCCTAAAATCCCATGATCCCCTCTAGTGTGCTAGCGGCCTCAGAGGGCAGTCTCTCACCTCTGCAATCATCCTGTTGGTGTCTCCTAAGAAAAGCAGGTTCAGAGCCTCTTCCTCCGTGGTTGCCTGATGGCGAGACAGGTTTTTCAGGTGAATGTTCTGATCAGGGTCCTCCAATATTGTCACTTTCCTAGGAAGTGGGAAAAACAGAAACGAGGTACTTTGAAAATGAAAGGAACTTGAAGTCTTTTTTTTTTATAGGCTTAGTTTTTAAAAGATGTAGGGTATGATGTCTTGAACTTATAAAAATCAAGTAACACACGAGGCAGCAGACAGGACTCAATTCGCATCACACACTGACATGACCTTGACAGCACATCAACTAGCTTTGGGGCTCCTGATTTAAAGCCTCCTGTCTTTGCAATCATCAGCTCACTAAATCATCTTGAAATGCAAACTACCGAACTAAAAATGCAAATAGATAACCTTCTACCTATGTCAGGAAACTTGGCCATTTGTGTCATAATTCAGTTACTTACATCGGTAATGCACTAATTATTTTGCCGACTTTCCACCTTTTTTTCCAATTTCAATTTATGTGACATTTGAAATTGGTCAGCTCAGTCATTTAAACATGATGAGAATTGAAGCACCTGTCCTCCCTCTAGGAGTCATTGCCTTGTCTAGTTTTCTTATCAACAGGAGTAAAACATTCTCAAGAAGTCTTCTAAAGGCTTTAGTTTGTCATTATTATTTTTATATCCATCAGATGTGCTTCTTCATCCTTTTTCTTTTACAATATGCCCTTTCCTTCCATTACATCCTTGTAGTCAAGAGTCTTGGGGCTGGAATTATGTTCATTTCACAACTGCCTTCGCGGGCATCCGAGCGTCAATGCCGTGTCCTCCCAGGTGAGTCCTAACCCTTCACCCAGAGTGGCTTGTCCATATTCTCCTTAAAGTCCTTGAGCACTTTATGCAACTGAATACAACTTGGCCAAACTCCCCCTACTTTGCTTCAAAGGCCTACAGATGCAAGCAATGCAATTAGTGGACAGAGTTCCCGTCTGCCTTTTGAGTTTTGCCTTCCTGACCTTCTTAAGAATTGTTAAGGGAAGGAAATCTTATCATTTACAAGTACTGCACTTGCTTGACTTTAGGATAAGTAAAGATGGGCATCTTCTGGCATTACATCTCTAAAAATACAATTTGCAAGTAAACATTTGTCACTCGCCTGTTTATAAAAACACACCTACAATATCTTAAAAATGAAGATTTTTCAAATACCATAATTCTCACCCTTCCCTTTTGTAAGGAGGTTATCTGACTTTCAGATGTAATTTGTGGGCATTTAGAGTACTAATCACAGGAAGAAAGTGTAGCTCTCCCCGCACATCTGTGACCAATATGTCACTAATTATGTGATTTTTTGCCGAGTTTTGGACTCCTTTTTGTCTCCTTCAACAATACCAACTAAGATGGAAAAAGATCTCTTCCTTTAATGAAAACAAGTGTATTTTATTTATTTTTCAGCAAGACTCATAAGTAAGCTTATTAAAAATGTTTGTGAGTCCAAAAATGCTTGGAAAACATGAAGACATCTTTAACTGAAATGGATGAATTGTGTTCTATTTTTAGGAACCTCCTTTATTCCTTCAATTTTATTTTCACCCTGATCCTTTTGAAGTGCTCGAGAAGATTTGACTCAATTCAATCCCTAGGGACACAGGAGTTAGAAAACGTCCCAAACCCACAGGTTCTGGGTAATATTGGAAGGAAGATAAAAGTCTGAAATAAGTGATGAGACGGTACATAAAAAGTGGGAGGAGAGTCCTGTCTGTTTCAACATGAAGATAAAAAGAATTCTCCAACTCTGAGGCAGTCACCTCTCATGTGTGTGGTGAGGCCAAGACAGATGCAGTGCTATTCTGTGCGAGCTCAGAAGAGGGGGAGGGAGCAGCAGAAAGTCAGTCAAAGAGGAGGATGCTCGCACTCACTGGGCACCACGCAGGCCAGACACCTGCGGTGTTTCATTTAATCCAGGTGTCCCCAACTTGGCTGCCACAGGAACCACCTGGGAACTTAAACAAAACAAGACGAACACTGGTGCCAGGTCCCTCCTGAGATTCTGATTTGATTGTCCTGGGGTGTGGTCTGGGTATCAGAATCTGTAAAAGCTCCAGGCGTTTCTCATGTGCAGCTAAGGTTGAGAGCCATTGGCTTCATCTTTCCTTACCCTTCAAGGCAGACATATGGGGAGGTTTCTGGTTGCTTCATCTTACTTTCCACCCAGCTCCACCTCATGCCCAACTGGGAAAGTTATTCATCTTCTTGGCTGTCACTGAAGTCACTCTTGGGCCACATCTAATTGGCAAGGTCACATCTTAATAGCCTGTCCTTCCCTGGGAAGTTCCTTTTCTATTTCCCTGAGCATGCAGCTGCTTGGTCAACTAGGCACCACAACAGTAACGAAAGCTCAGGTGAGGATTATGGGTCCACCTCAACTTCCACAGGGTTTATAATCAGTGGTTCTCAACCTTCCTAATGCCGCGACCCTTTAATACACTTCCTCATGTTGTGGTGACCCCAATTTCATTGTTACAAATTGAACATAATTAAAGCATAGTGATTAATCACAAAAACAATATGTAATTATATATGTGTTTTCCGATGGTCTTAGGCGACCCCGGTGAAAGGGTCATTCGACCCCCAAAGGAGTCGCGACCCACAGGTTGAGAACCGCTGGTTTATATCATTGCTGAGTCAACCTAAGTGATGGTAAGGACACAGCATACATATATCTCTCACCATTATTTCACTGAAATAAAAAACATGGAAAACAAGCAACTATGGCATTCTAAGAGTGTTCATTTACTGGACAACCTAAATGAATTTAGGATTATATTCCTACTAGAGGCTGGGTGCATGAATGCATGCACAGGTGGGGTCCTGTGGCCTGGCCGGTGATCAGGGCCATTGGGGCCGGCCAGCCGGTGGGAGGGACCCCGAGGGTTTGGATGTAGGAGTGCACTGACCATGAGGGGGCAGCTCCTATGTTGAGCATCTGCCCCCTGGTGGTCAGTGTATATCATAGTGATCGGTCGACTGGTCGACCAGTTGTAATGGTCACTTAGGCATATATATATATGTATATTAGAAGTCTGATGCATGAAATTCATGCAAGAGTAGGCCTTCCTTTCCCCAGCTGCCAGCACCAGCTTCCCTCTGGCATCCGGGACCCGGGCTTCCCTCACAGCCCCGGCTTCCTCCGGAAGGACGTCTAATCTAATTAGCATACTATGCTTTTATTATTATAGATAGAAATAATCATTAGGAGCATAAGGTAGAAAGTGTTTGTGAAATGTCACCAGTGACATTTGGCTAAGCTACTTTTTTTTTTCTGATGGAGAGCGTTTGATCTCCAGTGTGGCTACTTCAGAACCATTGGACTTCTATATTTGCTGGTCCAGCTTTGTCAGTTTGATCAAAATAACTCTGCACATGCCCCCTTCTCTGCATGTCATTTTCAGCTGTCTTTCATAGCGTACCACTACATGTTTCTCTGACTTCTGATATTATGGTTCCCTCTATATTTTCTGATTTCTTGCCCAGGGAGACTTTGAAACGTAAATAAAAAGGCAGGTTGGTATCCAAAGTAATTTAGCTTCTTTCATGGCTGTGCCCCTGCTTAGGGCGCATCTCGGGGCACCTTATGAAGGACTCCATCGCTGGCATCCATATGGATTCTTCTGCGGTGCAAATTTCTCTCTCCAATCAGGATCGCCCTGGCCAGCTCTTCTCCTTCCATTGTTCCCTGGTTTCTGTCCAATCCCTTGGGCAGGAAGCTCTGGACTTTCCCTTATTGCCCTGCCTGTCCTCATTGAAAAATCCCTTTTTTATTAAGCCTTGAGCCTGTGTGTCAGCCCCATCCCCTCTCATGCCTTTGCTCAGAAAAGCCCAGTCATGCCCTGGGTACTACCTCTCACCTAGGTGGGCTAATCTGGGAGTGAGAATGTCTTAAACTGCTGCGGGTAAAATGCTTTTTCAAAGTTGGAGGAAATAAGAACCATTAGCAAAAGTTTCTCCTCAAGTTGCTTCCTTCCTGGCACTTTCTTTCCCCGACTCTCTCACAAATCAATAGCTATTTCCTGAATCCTTAGTCGCCACTTGATTCTGACTGTAATTTTCGTGGGCTTGAAAGACGGCTTTATTAAAGTTTCTTAAATAAACATCCCAATTCCAAGATGGAAACCCCCAAACTATTTATTTGATTCTTTTTGAAAGGGCCTGTGAGTCGTTTTTCCTACAAAATGTTTCTAAAAAGTTTAGATTTCAAACAAAAGTCTCTGATAGTCTTAACTTGGACACCTAAGTGGAAAAGTTTTGCTAAGTATACTCGGTCTGCTTAATGATGGGGAAGAAGCAAGCTTTGTATTTTCTCTGTAAACAGAGAATCTTTTCCATTTAGCTAAGTAATTGGAATTTGCAGGCTCTTTCTAACTGAAGGCATATAAAGAGCCATAGCCAAGCTCTTGTTCTCAATAATGGAAGCCATCAATGAAAGAACCTCCCAGCCCCCTCGCCGGCCTCCACAACATTCCACCACCACCAACTTGCCCAACAGGAACTTTCCAGGAGTTACTGCAATGAATCTGGTTTCTCATTTTCATGTTATAGGCAAATGTTGCCATAGGTGATTTCTTTTTCTTCTACTTGGGAATGCCCCATGCCATTGTGTAGACAGGCCACTACATAATGGTACCATGTCCCAGGGGCTGCAATGAACATAATGAGGTTGTATATTTATTATTACAAATGTCGGTCAGAGTAAAGTGTCATCTAACAAAACAAGCATATTACAGTAATTTTCCAGCAAATGGCAGGGGTGCCTTTTAATAGTTCACACGAAGGTGCCCTATGGACTAGAGGCAGCCCTGTTTAGTTACCTTGACTTAGAGCAGTATCAGTAGTAGGCAGGCCTCATGAAAATGGGAGGGGAACCACCAGTCTCTTCTAAGTAACTAGATATGTTTCGCATGTTGTTAACATGGTCTCGCTATTTACTTTAATAAAGAGAATATTCTCTAGTTCAGCAGTTTTCAACCTCCTTTTATGTTCCACCCCAACACACATTCTCAGACCTTCTCTATGGTGAAGATTGGGACAAAAGAGGAGATGTAAATTTTTAGGAGAAATATGTAAGGGGGGCCCTCCTTCCTGTATTTTAACAATTTCAAAGGTACATTTTCGTTATGTTGATTTTTTTTAATCTAAAAGATTTCATTTGTTATAAATGATAAAGAGTTGAAACATATCAATTGAGGAAGTTTTATGAACCTACAATACATTTTTGTATTGGTCTTAACCTAGACGTGTAGTAGGCGGTTAGACAGGCATAAAGCAGAGCCAGGACGATGGGCCAGGCATAGAAGGTCACCAGGGTGGAAAGCCCCAGATGTCTAGCAACGGACAATCGTAAGGCCCCCAGGTGACCCTTCCTTGCCTAGCATATTGCTGGCCATCTTGTTTGGAAGCCCTGGCCCTTCCTCCCTAGAGATAACATCTAGGCCTCAGTTGTATTTCAGCTTCAGGCCCAGAAAAGCAGCAAGACCAGACCCCCTGCCCTGGTGCTCACCTACCAATCAGGGGAGAACCCAGCCCTGAAAGGACACACCTGGAAAGCTGATGAGTATTCCATTGAGGTCTTTCCCTGGGACCTCCTTAAAATCTCCACCCTTAAAACCCTTAGGATGAGCCGAAACCTGTTTGGCTCAGTGGATAGAGCGTAGGCCTGCTGACTGAAAGGTCCCAGGTTCGATTCCGGTCAAGGGCATGTACCTGGGTTGCGGGCACATCCCTAGTAGGAGATGTGCCGGAGGCAGCTGATCAATGTTTCTCTCTCATCGATGTTTCTAACTCTCTATCTCTCTCCCTTCCTCTCTGTAAAAAATCAATAAAATATATTTAAAACAAACAAACAAACAAACAAAAAACCCTTAGGATGAAAGGCCCAGTTGGCTCTCCCTCCTGGGAGCCTGTCCTTGCCTTTTAATCAATAAAATATATTTAAAACAACAACAACAAAAAAAAAAACCCCTTAGGATGAAAAGCCCAGCTGGCTCTCCCTCCTGGGAGCCTGCCCTTGCCTTTCCCCTCTCCTTCCTACCCCCCAGGGGAGTCACCTTGACTTTCCTCACTTCTAAGCTCCAAGGGTCCTTCCTTTACCTCTATACCTTGTTTCCTAAGCCCATTTCTTCTACAGATTACTTCTTCTACCTCTGTGGTGTTCCAAATAAATGTTCTCTTATAGTTTGAGTCTTGAATTCTTTCCCAGCCAGTACCAAGGTGGCTGAACCCGGGCACCACTGGTCTAACACCTGGTTTCCACTGCCGCCAACAGGCAGAACGAGCTAAAAGTAATGGATTTTTTTTGCTATTTAACTACTATTGAGATAATTTTAAAATCCTTTCTAGTAGCTCCAAATTATATTTTTTCTTTATAGATCTAACATTAGATCTTTTTATGGATAAGTAAAAATATAGCCAATCACATGACATTTTAGAAATTAAGTTATTTAATTTAACTTACTAAAAACACCAGGTTCTCTAGCAAATATTTAAGGAAAAATTTATACTAATTTTCTACAATCTCTTTTAGAGGATAGAAGCAAAAGTAATACTTTCTAACCCATTCTATGAGGTCAGCATTACTCTAATACCAAAACTAGACAAACACAGTACAAGAAAAGAAAACAAGAGACCAATATTTCTTATGAAAATAGATGCAAAAATCCTCACCAAAATATTAGCAAATCGAATCCAATAATATATAACAAGAATTATAAACCATGACCATGTGGAATTTATTTCAGGTATACAAAGCTAGTTCAACATTCAAAAATCAATTATATAATCCATCACATCAACACACTAAAAAAAGAAAAATCACATAACCATATCAATAGATGCAGTAAAACCATTTCACAAAATCTGACACCCATTCATGATACAAACCTTCAGTAGACTAGGAATATTGAGGAACATTCTACTTGATAAAGACTATTATAAAAACATACAGCTAACATCCCACCAAATGGTGAGGAACTCAAAGCATTCCCACTAAGATCAGATATAAGGCAAGGATGTCCTCTCTCACCACTGCTCTTCAACTTTGTACTGGAAATCTTCACTGATGCAATAATGCAAACAAATAAAAGAAGAAAAAGAAAAAAAGAAAAGAAAAAGAAATAAATAAAAGGTATATGAATTGGTGAATTACTGGAAATCTTCACTGATGCAATAATGCAAACAAATATAAGGGAAAAAAAGAAAATAAAATAAAAAGAAAGAAAGAAAAGGTATATGAATTGGTGAATTGGAAGGAAGAAATAAAACTGTCTTTGTTGACAGATGGCATAATCATCTATGTAGACAATCTAAAAGAATTAAAGGGGGAAAAAGCTGCTGGAATTGTGATTATATCAACAATGTAGACTACAAGATTAATATACAAAAGCCAATTGTTCTCTTGTATACCAGCAATGACTGGGTGGCAATTGAAATAAAAAACAAAATACCATTTACATTAGCATCCAACAAAATGAAATAATTAAGTATAAATCTAACAAAATATACACAAGATCTATGGAAAGAAAACTACAAAACTCTGGTGAAAGAAACAGAAGAGGAACTAAATAAATGGAGAGATATTCCATGTTCATGGATAGAAAGACTCAATATTGTACAGATATCAGTTCTTCCCAAGTTGATATATGGATTCAATGTAATCCCAATAAAAATCACAGCAAGGTATTTTGTGGATATTGACAAAATAATTCGAGTTTAATTGCAGTTATAAGCACTTATCTGAAAATAAAAATTTAAAGAAGTGAATTTAAAGAAGGGATTAGTCCAAGAAAATATATGCACAACCCATGGACACAGCTCTAATATCATCATGGCACATTGCCTCTTGCTCATATCGGGTTCAGACTGATGTAAGACTTACTACCTTAGCTCATCTATATATATAAAAGCCTAAGCGACCCTTATGATCGATCGACCGGAACGACCAGTCGACCAGTCACTACGGCACACCCTGACCACCAGGGGGCAGACACTCAATGCAGGAGCTGACCCCTGGTGGTCAGTGCGCTCCCACAGGGGGAGCTCCGCTCAGCCACAAGCTGGCTCATGGCTGGCCAGTGCAGAGGTGGTGGCTGGAGCCTCTCCCACCTTCGTGGCATCACTAAGAATATTGTGGTTGGGTCACAACATGAGGAACTGTATTTAAAGGGCCAGAAGGTTGAGAACCACTGAGTTAATACATAATATATTAATGATACATATAATTAATGATCATATATTTTCTTCTATTATTGAGGTTACAGGTGCAGGAAAGGAAGTGAGGGATCTACATGGATTCCCCCCTAAACAACTGAGTGGCTCACAGTGCAGGTTGCCTATGTGGCATCTGTCCTTCATTGCTCCCTATTAGGCTCTGATTTTGTTCAGGAAATTATTTTAAAATATTAGACTTCCTAGACTCCCTTGCAACTGGGGCTGGCCATGTAATATAATTCTGCTCAGTGATAAGTCTCAGCCAACCCCTGTCTTTTTCCTTCCTCTTCTTTTGTCCTCCAGGAATGTGGATGGGATAGTGAAGGTAGAGCAACCATTTTGCATAAGCACTAAAGCCACCTGCTAAGAATGGCTGAGCAGAAAGGCAGAAGCCCTGATGGCATCCTGCAGCTTCTGCAGCAGCCCTGGCTCCAACCCCCAGAATCGATGGGATAGTGAAGGTAGAGCAACCATTTTGCATAAGGACTAATGCCACCTGCTAAGAATGGCTGAGCAGAAAGGCATAAGCCTTGATGGCATCCTGCAGCTTCTGCAGCATCCCTGGCTCCAACCCCCAGAATCCCTATTCTGTGTGTGTGTGTGTGTGTGTGTGTGTGTGTGTGTGTGTGTAGGGGGAGGGGTGACTAGTTGGGTAAGCCGCTATAAGTTGGGCTGCTGTTACAGGTAGTTGTTAGTTAATTTACCTACAAAAAATGCTCAATACCATTGACTGAAAACTCTTCCCTCTGTGTGTGTGTGTGTGTGTGTGTGTGTAGGGGGAGGGGTAAGCCGCTGTAAGTTGGGCTGCTGTTACAGGTAGCTGATAGTTAATTTATCTATAAAAAAATGCTCAATATCATTGACTGAAAACTCTTCCCTCAACGTTAAAAATAACATGACATAGGATCTGATTCTGGTTTATCTATTCTTTCTTCATTGTCTAATTTTGAAGTGGTTTAACTTGTTTTGTTATTAGAGCTTTTACCTAATTTGAATATATGGTGTCACAAGTCCTCCCTCATTTCCCTATTTTTTAGACATTTCTTTGCCCTTTTGGCTGGTTTCCTTTCAGATAAACTCTGGAATCATTTCAATGTTTTTTTTTTAAAGTTTAAGACTTTGCCCATAATTTCATTGAACCTTGACATTAATATGGGAAGAACTGACTTCTTCAAGGTATTCACCCCTCTCATTCAGAACAAGACTAATAGTTTTGTATTTATCTTCAAATCTTTTAATTTTACCAAAAAATATGTACTACTGTCTTCACAAATTCCGTGAATGTTTCCTGAGTATTTTACTTTCTTTTGCTATTGTAGAAGCAATTTTGCCATTATGTCTTCTAATGGGGTTATTCCTAGGGCTTGCTTCTTAGATTGAATTAGACATGTACTGAGAGATAATAGGGGTTGGCAGCCTGAGTAGCATCAGTCAGATCTTTGGTTTCTGATGACTAACTTGCATCTTGTGAAATGTCTTCAACTATCCAAAAACTCCTTCTGAAAACACAAGGTCAATTGTAATCGACTGAACGATACATAGACTAGCTTCTATGAACGTTTCAGAACAGGGTGATAAATATGCAACCTGCAAAACTTTATCTCCTGGTCCAGGTGATCCCTCTGATCCATCTGATGCGAAGTTTTCCCCTTAGTCACCTAGATTTTGTTCTAAAGACTCTTCCCCACATGTCCTCTCTCTAGGCTGACTCAGCACTGCCAGCTCTTCGCTCAATCAGATCTCTGGTCTTGGCATATACCAGTAAAATTAGGAAACCATTGAGGGTCATGGAGCAGAGACACTAGTACGAAAGCACTGGACTGGGTTATGACAGAAAATAATTGGTTGATGTGGGCTCACATTGGTTGACGTGAGACTACAGAGCTCTAAGTCACCTGCATGCCTTTTATTGCATAGACATACGTTATTAGACAGTTGAGAGCAGCTGAGTTTTACAGAAGTCTCTTGAGGTGATTCACATGCATGTTATATTTTCCAACTAAATCCCAAGTCAATTAAAGATAGACTACAATTAAAGTTCTTTACAATGCCTCCCAAAGAGCTGAGATTCTTGCAATACAGTAAATGCTTGGCATATATGATGCTGTGATAATTTCTTTCTCTATTAGTTGAGATGTAATCATTAGATATGTGTCCATACTCTGTGTATTCTTCTAAAGGACACAATAAGCCTAAATTTTCAAAACTCCCTTAGGTATTCCTATGGTTTTCCTTTATATACTCAAAATTTGGAACGGATTGCAAAAAAAAAAAAATGATGTAGTATCAGAATAAAGCAAACCATCTATAAAGCAATTATGAAGACTAACCAGTAAGTCAAATCCATACCAATACATCATTTAAAAAGTGCATTTCACCTCTTACTCTCAGAAAAAGAAATTGTTTGCATGTGTTTGTATACAAGGCATGCGGAAAATGGAATTGACAGAGGTGACAATGTCTTTCCTGTCATTAATTAATCTCACGTGACTAAAAACCTTAAGTAACAGGTTTACTTTTATATTCCAGAAGCAAAAGTGAAAACACTACAGCTGTTCCTTGCCATCTTCTACACATCACATATTAGGCAACCATTGGTGAAAACTAACACCAGTGTTATGGACAGGATGTTTGTGTCCCCCAAAATTCATTGACGCTTAATCCCCAAAGTGATTGTATTTGGAGGCAGAACCTTTGGAAGGTAATTAGGTTTTGATACGGTCCTGAGGGTGGGGCCTCCGTGATGAAATTCCTTATAAAAAGGGAGAGACCCGAGCTCTGTTTCTCAGCCACGTGAGGATACAGCAAGAAGCCAACCATCTGCAGGCCAGGAAAAAAGCACCTTGATACTGGACTTCCCAGTTCCCAGAACTGTGAGAAGTAAGGGTCTGCTCTTTAAGCCGCCCCACGTGTAAGGTATTTTGTTATGGTAGCCAGGCTGGCAGAGACAGCCTCCTGTCTAAGACATTTCTGATATTGAGAAAGATCTCTTTGCATTGTCCATTCAGAGTCGAGGATGGCAGCTTCTGTCTTGTGAATTACTCTAGCGAGACAGGCTTTGGGTGGAAGTGTGCTGTCTTCAGGCTGGACAGGCTCTGTATTCCCTCTGCCATGCTCACTGGCAATGGTCCATTTCTCTAGGAATATGTTTCTGGCCAGCCCATGATGGACACAGTGTGTGTCCTGCCATCGCTGGCCACTGGTCACTTGTTCAGATCATCGTGCAGGACAGCAACCTAGCTTCTGAAGAGGTTGCCTCTCAGCTGTGTTAGTAACTGAGTCAGTTGAAGAAAAGAGTAGAGTTAGTTTTAACTCTAAGATCTGTGCTTAGAGGCCCAGAAATCTCTTCAAATGCTCAGTGGGTGTTAGTAACTGAGTCAGTTGAAGAAAAGAGTAGAGTTTTAACTCTGAGAGCTATGCTTAGAGGCCCAGAAATCTCTTCAAATGCTCAGTGCAGCCAGAAAAATAACACAAACATAAAGTGTAATGCAATAGGCAGGAATAAGAACTAAAGGATTCATGCTTCATTTAAAGATTCTAACTTCAAAAATTTTAATCAGAAAATGTCTGGGTTCCTCCTGGCCATTGTGGCTCAGTTGGCTGGGTGTTGTCCCCTCCCATGCACGGAAAGTTTGCCGGTTCAATTCCCAGTCAGGGCACAGGCCTGGGTTGCGGCTCCATCCGTGGTGGAGGGTGTGCAGGAGGCAGCAGATGAATATTTCACTCTCACATTGATGGTTTTTCTCTCTCCCTCCCTCTCCCTTCTTCTCTCTCTATATAAAAAAGTCAATTTTTTCAAAAAGAAAAGAAAATGTCAAAGCAGGTTTGGATCCCTTCTTCTCTCTCTATATAAAAAAGTCAATTTTTTTAAAAAAGAAAAGAAAATGTCTAGGCCAAACAAAGCAGGTTTGGGGCCAATGCAAGAAGGGTCCAGAGCATAAGTGGAAGGATTGGCTTTCATATAGACAGATCCTGAGACTGGAGGAAAGTAGGTGAGTGGGACAGGATGGGAGGCAGGAAGTTGAAGGAATTCATGTTTCACAGTTTCTATATTCTCTCTGAGCTAAGAATACAATTGGTTTCCAAGAGAATTGGGGCAGGTAGTACTTGGCAGTTTCTATATTCTCTCTGAGCTAAGAATACAATTGGGGCAGGTAGTACTTGACTAAAGAGCAGACATTTGATATAATTATTGTGAGGAATGGGAGAAAAGGACTGGGCACATGGAGCCATTCCTTAGCAGGCTGAGGGCCCCGCTGAGATTGGAGACCATACTGGGTGGTTTTTCTCCAGCCGTCTCTGAACTCCCTTGTTCTGGCCGAAGGGAGCCCAGAGCATCTTATTACAGACTGTGTAAAGTGGAAATGATCGGTGTATGAGTCTTTTCTACTATCCTAGAGCCCCTTGAGGGCAGGAGCAGGTATCTTGGAGCCTTGCGGCATGGCTGACACCCAACAGAGAGCTGAAATGGACAACACTTTACCAGAGGCCTGAAGAAGCCCAGAAAACCAGCCTGCTCAGAGCTCAGATGGACACCAGGATACAACATGGACTTCCCTGGCAAGAGCACCAATGTCCCCAGCTCAGAGGTCTGATGAACTGAGGTTGATCCTGGTCTGTCTCTGGCAGACATGGAATCTTGGGGAAATACGACTCAATCACCGTGAACCTGTGTAGCCGTGTGTGACACATGGATTATGACATCTCCTTCCTCAATGAGATGATGTATGTAAGGTCCCTAGCAAAAAGACTAACATATGACAGAGCCCATCCCCTCTTAGAGAGGCTTTCCTGGTATCTTAAAAAGAACTACCTGGGCAGATGAGGGAAAGGGTAAGACAAACCACCTGTGATAGAATCACCTGGGAAACTTCTTCAGACATATTTCATGTTTGAATTTTCTGAAGGTGAAGGCCAGGAATCTACATTTAACCACCATTCCAGGAGATTCTGATACATAGTTAAATCTCAATCAACTGGACTATTAATTTTGCCTCTCCTTCTTCCTCCCTCCCACTGCCACTTAAATGGCCCTAATGACTTCCCACAATGCTGTGGGGTCTCTCTGACTCTCCTTTATGAGAGAGTCACTCCTGACTGATTTTTCTTCCTAAAAGCAGCTCCAATTATGCTATGCCCTTGAATAAACATCCCCAAGGGCTACCCCTTGACTGTCCAATCCTCACACTCCTCTTTCCAGTCTTACTGTTCTCACCTGCTCCCTGACTGGTCCCAGCCCCACAGGTCCGTAACTGTCACAGAACAAGCTACACACATCACTTCCCTACCTTGTTTCCACATGGAAGCCACACCCACTGCCTGTCCTATGCCCCCTCAGGGACTACTTCACCTGCCACCTTCTCCATGAATCTCTCCCTGGTCGCACACCTGGTGTGGTTTCTTTCTCCTGTAAGCGCTTGTCATTCTGGTGCCTCTCTTACGATGCTGCTCGTATTCCTCCTTATGCTGTTCTGCACTAGTTTTGCCCACTCGATGGGTTCCAGGAGAGCAAAGACCAAGTTAGTAAACTCAGTGCCCAGCACAGTGTGTGGAACAGAATTGGATCTCGAGAAATGTTTACAGAGTAACTGAGTGATTCCACGCGACTAGACTAAAGCCACAAGGGCAGAGGCTGAGCTTTAATCCTTTTTGTAACTCCCGGGGCACTTTGCAGTGTTTTACATTGATCAGGTATTAGGAACCTGGTGAATTTAAATGAACATTTGTCAACTCTTTTTTTTTCCTTTGATGACAAATTACTTAAAAAACACAACACAGCCAAGATTTCAATACTAGATTCTGAAGTCTACTGACTTTCTTTGTAACAATAATAACCATGACCAACTTTGTAACCTTAAATGGAATACGTGTCCCTATTTAGGAACACTAAAATTACACCAAAGTAAGGTGACTATTTTCCCTACAGTTGAGACCAGCAGTTATACTGTTTTACTTCATGAGACACACTTAGATTCTAACTATAGCATATGATATAAAGAGCTTTCAAAAACAGAGGTTCTATTTTCATTTAAATTACTAAATAAAGAATAGACTTAATACACATATGTGTGTATATACATATATACCTCTATATAAATATATAGCCAATTACTTTTTTAAATTATATTTTATTTTTAGTGTTGACATTGTTACAGATGTCCCCCATTGCTCCTCCTCTTTGTTCCCCTCCACCCAGGCCCACCCTCCCTCCCCTGGCCCTCACTGCATTCTTATCTGTGTCTATGCACTAGGCATATAAGTTTTTGGCTATTCCCTTTACCTTCTTTCATCCTGTCTGCCCCACCCCCTTACTCTCTGACAGCTGTCAGTCTGTCCTCTGTATCCATGCTTCTGTTTCTAGTTTGTTTGTCACTTTATTTTGTTCATTAGATTCCACATACAAGTGAGACCAAATGGTACTTGTCTTTCTCTGACTGGCTTATTTCATGCTGTCGCAAAAGGTAAGAGATTCTTCTTTTTGACAGATGCATAGTGTCCCATTGTGTAAATGTACCATAGCTTTTTTATCTATTCATCTACTGATGGACACTTGAAGTTTTTGGCTATTCCCTTTACCTTCTTTCATCCTGTCTGCCCCACCCCCTTACTCTCTGACAGCTGTCAGTCTGTCCTCTGTATCCATGCTTCTGTTTCTAGTTTGTTTGTCACTTATTTTGTTCATTAGATTCCACATATAAGTGAGACCATAATACTTGTCTTTCTCTGACTGGCTTATTTCATGCTGCTGCAAAAGGTTAGAGATCCTTCTTTTTAACAGATGCATAGTGTCCCATTGTGTAAATGTACCACAGCTTTTTTATCTAGTCATCTACTGATGGACACTTATGCTGTTTCCAGATCTTGGCTATTGTAAACAATGCTCCTATAAACATAGGGGTGCATATATTCTTTCTGATTGGTATTTCAGGAGTCTTAGGATATATCCCCAAAAGTGGGATCAAAAGGCAGTTCCATTTTTAAGTTTCTGAAGAAACTCCATATTGTTTTGAATTTGGCAAAGTAGCAGGATACAAAATAAATATCCAGAAATCAACGGCATTTCTATACACCAATAATGCATTATCAGAAAAAGAAACTAAGAAAACAATCTCATTTACTATTACAACAACAACAAACTAAGGTACTTGGAATAAATTTAACCGAGAAGGTAAAACTGTGGGACATTAAACGGCATTTCTATACACCAATAATGCATTATCAGAAAGAGAAACTAAGAAGACAATCTCATTTACTATTACAACAACAACAACAAAATAAGGTACTTGGAATGAATTTAACCAAGAAGGTAAAACTGTGGGACATTAAAGAAAGAAATTGAGGAAGATACAAATAAGTGGAAGCACATACCATGTTCGTGGATTGTTATAATTAATATCATTAAAATGTCTACTACCCAAAACAATCTATAGATTCAATGCCATCCCTATTAAAATACTAATGGCATATTTCATAGATCTAGAAAACAATATTCTAAAAATTTATATGGAACCAAAAAAGACCCAGAACAGCCTCAGCAATCTTGAGAAAGAAGAACAAAGTTGGAGGGATCACAATACTGTATATTAAACCACAGCACAAGGCCATTGTAATCAAATCAGCCTGGTACAGGCACAAGAACAGGCCTATAGATCAGTGGGACAGAACAAAGAGCCCAGAAATCAACCCATGCCTCTATGGTCAATTAATATTTGACAGAGGAGCCAATCACTTTTAATTAAACTTTTTATTTTGTGATCATTGTAGATCCACATGCAGCTGTAAGATATAATGCAGAGAGATCCCATGTACCTGTATCCGAGGTATCACAACCAGGACAATGGCATTGACACAATCCACTGATCTATTCAGACGTTTCAGTTTTCCTTGTACTTGTGTGTGTTTGTGATACATAGGCAGTTTTGTGTATCCACAGCCACAGTCAAGATACACAATAGCCCATCACCACAAGGATCCCGCACTGGCCTGGAGAACCATGCCCACTTCCCTCCCTAATTCCTTCAACCAGGAATCTGTTATCTATTTCTATAACTTTGCCATTTAAAGTATTACATAAATATGTTTAGATAGATTTGCAAATAATATCATACAGCACTTAGCCTTTTGGGAATGGCTTTTTCACTCGCCCTGGAGATTCACTCAAGTTGTTAAATGTATCAATAATTCATTCCTTTTTTGTTATTGTTTTATTATTAACTATAGGTCCGTAATTTACATTAGGGGTCATTCTTTGTGTTGTAAATTTTCATAGATACAAAGAACAGATTAGGGTTGCCAGAGGTGGAAGGAATGGGTAAACTGGTTTTTGTGTTTATTTGTTGTTGTTTTTTAGTTTAAATAGATTGGAAAAACAACAACAATGGAAAAAAACAGGGTTTCTTATAGAAAGGCTGAGTCCATAGCTGGGTAACAAAAATAATAAATACAAGTTAAACTTCATGAAGTTCAACTTACCTATTTTTTTCCTTCACATATCATGCCTTGGTATTGCATCTAAAAACTCATTGCTAGTCCATAGCTGGGTAACAAAAATAATAAATACAAGTTGAACTTCATGAAGTTCAACTTACCTACTTTTTCCCTCACACATCATGCCTTGGTATTGCATCTAAAAACTCATTGCCAAAGGACTAGTCACATTTGCAAATCGATGGACGTTGGTCTGGCACTCTGACATCATGTATAGGAAGGCCCCCCTACCCAGTCAGGTTTCCCAATTGGAGCTCCTTTTCAGGGCCACGACTCCTTAGTTCTCTATACCCCACACTAAGATCTTGAAGCTCTTTTTGCTACTCTGGCATGAAGGTGAGAGCTCTAGTTTTTCATCCTTGCTCTACCATTAACCCATTAGTTTTGAAACTCTGGGCAAGTTACACCTCTTACAGCTTCCTTTCCTCAACCAGGAAAATGAGGAGGGCGCCAACGATTCACCTTCTCTTCAAATCCAATCAAAGACAAGGTGCTGAGCATAATCAATTAATTTTATTTCTGCTTCCTTTCCTCAACCAGGAAAATGAGGAGGGCGCCAGCCTACACGATTCACCTTCTCTTCAAATCCAATCAAAGCCAAGGTGCTGAGCATAATCAATTAATTTTATTTCTCTTTTTTTTATATTTTATTGATTTTTTACAGAGAGGAAGGGAGAGAGATAGAGAGTTAGAAACATCGATGAGAGAGAGACATCGATCAGCTGCCTCCTGCACATCTCCTACTGGGGATGTGCCCGCAACCCAGGTACATGCCCTTGACCGGAATCGAACCTGGGACCTTTCAGTCCGCAGGCCGATGCTCTATCCACTGAGCCAAACCGGTTTTGGCTATTTCTCATTTATTTATTGTTGCATATCTCTCCTTACATGTTATGTCTCCTCCTTCATGTTCTTTATAGCCAAGCCCTTCACTTCTGGATTATTGCTAAGCTGGTTTAAGTTCTTCAGTGTAGATGTGACTTGTTCAATGTAGCTTTAAGCGAGATTTAGCCAGGAGGTATATACTAGTAGGTCAGACTGGAGCTAGCAAACAACTTAAGTCACCTGTTAAAATGAAGAGCAATCTCTCACCCAAGCCTCTGTCTGAGTCCCTCAGAAGCTGGCTTTTACTTTACACAAATCCTCAACACCTGGCCTGTCCAACCTCACCTTGTATCGTTAATACTGCTGTTCCTATGAGGAGAGTTTTACCATTTTGGATGGTACCCAGAGTGTTTGGTATATGTCAGCTCACCACAATGAAACAGGGAACTAGACAGGCAGGACTTCCTTGAGAGCTGCTCCCAGTTCAAGAGCGTGTGAAGCCACTCTTTCTGGTGGCAATGGTAATTAATGAACACTGGACAACAGAATCTTTTTGTAATGTAGTGGATATTTTTTTAGTAGTGATAGGAAACGTTTACCTTTTTGTAAACATAATTCCAATAGTTTCTTTAAGACCAATTTCTTACACGCAGTAAGTAATTTTTCCTTCCTCTCAGTCCTTTTCTTTCCTTCCCTTTAATTCTTATACAAATATTTATTGTACCAACAAACATTCCCTTTTCTAACTTTCTCTAATGAATACTGTAAACATAAGAGAGATGATATGTAAAAACATTCAATCAACATTAATGGGAGAACATATATATAAAGGTGGGTTACAAATTAAACAACTGGTTGCTGATCTTTTTTGGTAGAGGATTAATATACTTTTAAATTGTTTTAGAATATTTAATAAGAAGAATATTAAAGTGTGTTTTCTTGGCTCTGGCATCTTCTGATATATGAAGATGTCTGGGCAAAGTATATGCAGTTACCAATTAACATATGTCTAATTTAGGCAGATATTCAAACAAGCAGTGAGTAATGTTATAGAAATGCTGGCAGGGTAACTTACTCTATTATTAGATAAGCTCTGAAGACTCTATTTATAGTTCGGTCACGAAACCACCAGTGCCAATCGTGACCAAATGATTGTCACTGTTAGTCTTAATGATAGTCGAGAAGCTGTTTTTGCTACTCGGGCATTTTCTCTCTTTCAGATTCTCTCCTTGCTGCTGGAGCCTAATTTGAATACCTTCTTCAGAGAAAGGCCACAGTTGGAGGGGTGAAGGGTTCCATGGGGCAGGAGTAGAGGACTGCCTGGTCCCATCGGTCCTCTCAGCTCACACTCCCAGGACGCTCACTGCCCTCCCTGCACCAACGCCAAGAGATTTCCCCAAGAAGTGAGTTCTAAGCTATTTGAGTTCCTATCACTAGTGAAAAAGCATCCATTATGTTACAAAAGGATTCTGTTATCCAGTGGTTGTTAATTACAGTTGAGACCAGAAACATGCAAAGTTTCAGAGAAAACAATTGCAGGAAACATCTGAAAGCAATTCTCCCCGTTCTTTGTTGTTCTGCTACTCACGGCAAGTCTTCCAAACTGGAGGCTTCATGTCTTGGATCCAAGAGATCATAACCGCATTCATTGTAGATTTCCAAGTAAGAAATGTGCGTTGTGTATATTTTGCTGCTGTCCTGATAGGAAAAGGGAGAGACGGGATTTAATGGCTCTAACGACGACTCAGCGCAGAGGAAGATGAACACATTGATCGTGTAGCTTCCTCACAGTTTCTCTCTCACTTTGTATGGTTTACATGTTCGGTCCGTGACACTTTCAAGTTGCCAGCTACCATACGCACGAAGCTTTTTTTTTTTAATGGCCAATACCTATGATTACAAGCAACTTCAGTTTGTTACTTTGTATTGATTCCACGTATATATGTCAAAAGTCAATACACATTTACAATTAGCTGATGCGGTTGTAGAACTCTATAACACCATGTTTTACTTTCCAACCAAAAAAAGAAAGGTTACTAAGAAAAAATAAATTTACATTCTGTGAACAGTCTATTCATAAAAGAACACAGCATTGTTACTTTGGTTTAAAAACTTTAGTTGCAAAAGAGTTTTCAGCTTTAATCACAAATCTTTTTAAACTTTTCTAATATTCAAACATTCTAAGCACATAAATAGATAATGGACAATAATTAGCTAATGTAAAGTTAATTCAGGGGACAGAAATGGATTAGGTCAATTAGGTAATCACAGGGTGGACACTACCAGTCCACTGCCTATCCCTTACCTGGTTAGTTTTTCTGGCCCAAGTAGCAAATCAGGACTGTCCTGCTACTGATTAGAGAGAGGTATTTTCTACGGGCCATGCTGAAATGTGATGGCATAGGTGTCAAGGAAATCAGGATAAAAAGTTGAGGGGACTGGTTCTCTGTTTCTTGTCTTAGCTCTGTCAACAGACACACACACACACACACACACACACACACACACACACACACACTCCCACTGCAGTGGAATAAAACAGAGAATTTTTCAACCAGTCGCAGAGATGGGGAGAGAAGCTGGAGTCCTAGTTCTACCAGCTGTGAGCCCTGTTATGTCAGGCCTCAGTTGCCATAGCATTCAAGTAAGGAAGCTGGATAATTAAAATTAATACAATTCTCTGGTCCTGAAATGGCTCAAATGATTGAAATAACGATACCACCATTTCACTAAAACAAACTAATACATGGAAAAGTAAAGCAAGTTTCAGCCAGCACATGACTGTAGGAAAATGTTCAAGCCCCAGCTGAACTTTCACGTTCTCCTGCTCTGTGAAGGTGACAGCATGCACTGAATCTCCATGCAAAAGATTTCTCCCAACTGCACGTTGGAAACACTACCCATGTGGGTGTCTCCGGCTGCTTCTCCTGCAAGGGATCCATGAGTTACACTAGCATCCTAGTGCCGTGACGGCACCATTCCAACACGATCCTTTGGCTTGAAGTTTGGCTTAGTGCAGGCATCAGAGACGATAAATACTAGACAGACTCTGTGTGGCCTTTATTCTAATGCAGTGTTTCCTAACACATTCCATGAAATACTCATGGAAAAACTGATCCATGGTCCACACATACAGGGTGGGCAAAAGTAGGTGTGCAGTTGTGAGTATGCAAAAAAGAGTTTATTCTTGCATTATTATTTATTAATTATTGTATTATTTTCCATACGAACCATTGTAAACCCACTTTTGCCCTACTCTGTATATGCTATTTCTCTCTGGAAGATACTCAGAGCACATTATAGGCCAGTGCAACATGTTCCTAAAACTTATCTGAAGATATCTTAAATATTCCACAGATTATGGTTTGAGGTTTGAGCATATACCTCTGAACTCATCTTAGCATCAGACAAAAGATGAGGCTTAAATATGGGCTCTGTCATTTATACCCTTATCCTCAGTGGAAAATGGGGACAGTCATCCTTATCTTGCAGATTTGTTGTGAGAAAAAGAGGGCTCTGTATTTAAAATACAACCTAAATGTGTGGCCTGCAATAGACTCCAATAAACTGTAGCTGTCACTGCTGTTATTGTTGGTGTTGTCATTATGTTGATTCTTTCTAAAACCTTCAAATGGAAAATTCAGTATGTGAATATGGAGAATCCAGTGTCCTATCTAATAACAGACAAACATGGTAATTGAACATACCTTCACTATGCCTCCCATTGGCTAATTTGCATACTGCAGGCAGGGCGGGACAGCGCCATCC
>NW_005371808.1:463210-467809 GCF_000412655.1 Myotis brandtii | reverse complement strand
GTGCGACCTGACCCAGGGTGGCGCCCCAACCTCCAAATCAGCCCTGCCGTGTGCGCGACCCTGGGAGGTGGGGCAGGCACTGAGGGATCGGGCCTGCCATCTGCCACCCGGGGAGTGAGCCTAAGCCAGCAGGTGGTTATCTCCCAAGGGGTCCCAGACTATGAGAGGGCACAAGTGGGGCTGAGGGACACCCTCCACCCCCTCCCCCACCAGTGCACAAATTTTTGTGCACCGGACCTCTAGTGTGAATATAAAAAGAAAGGAAATGAGGCAGAAAGAACAGCTAACCGGTATGTGCATTTACACTGGAGAAACTCTCTCTTTCCAGAAATTAGAAAGAATGAGAAAAAGTTGGGAAGACTGCAGGCCCACGGCCTGAGGTGATAGGGATAATGCGGTTGGCCCCCAGCTTCTGCAGTTTCTGGGCTTTCACTGGAGTAGAATTTGCTGAGCGATGTGGGAGCTGCCTTTCCTTAGGGCCCTCTCTCAGTGCTCCGGATTGTAATGTAACACACGTGTTGCCTGCAGACAGCCTTCTCTTCTGCCCCAAACAAGTCTGAGCCTCACAGTACTCTAAAAGAATGAGCAGTGATTTCTATAATAATGGACTCAATTTTCTTCTTTTAAAATCCTTGAGAATGTGCTCCTACCGCACTCACAGGCACTTTCGAGCCCGGTATGTACTCGCTCTTAGTTTATCTCAGAATAAATACTCCGCATACGTCAAATGTTTTATTCAAGAACCCTAGAGAACTCACGGGGCCTCTACGGCTACGACTGGGGACAGCCGAGCACCTGGCTGCATGTCGCGGCTGCACTTTCTGGACATTCTCTGTGATGCACTCCAGCTGCCTCTGCCTGGCTTTGCCGCAGCTCAGTTAGATTACAATGAACGTGCTGCTCCCCCAGCGTGGAAACTGTCCATTTACAGAGAGTTGTCATGGCTGTAAATTGGTCCGATGGCCGCTCTCCAAACGCAGGGTCACTCAGGATGAAATGGGGTCTAGAGTAATGTCAATGACAAACACATAAAGCAATGCACCTGACACATGGCAGGTACTGGGGAGACAGGTAGACTTTTAGAACTATATTTGTGTGTGTGTGTATTTTGATAGCCATAGACAAAATTTGCAAAGAGACAAATATATTTTCTATTAGGAAAGGATTTGTTTATTCTGTTTAACTTTATCAGGGGAAATGACTTTATGTGTTCTGCGTTTCAAAGGGTTATTTGAAATTGGTCAGGGATATTTTATCTATATGCCTATATAGCACAAGAAGTCCTCCAAGTTGTCACTAGGTTCTGCGTCTTTAAGAGAAATGACATGTAATCAAACCAATTTTACCAGAGGCTAATTGACATACACAAGAGTTAAGTTCCTGCAGCATCTATCAGCGTCGTAATGTACCTGCTGAAGGAGAGGGCGTTATCCGAGGACCTGCTGCATGTGGACATTGACAGCTGTAGTAATAACAACTACGTATTGAGCACCTACTATGTGCCAAGAACTGGGCGATGTCTTTAAGTACAGTAAGCTCAGCTCTCAGAGAAACCCCACATCCCGGACCTTTAAGAAACTGCCCAAGTCCACAGGCTGCAAGTAGAAGCGGGCTGGCCTGCACGACTCCCATGACCTCACCTAGACACCAGGCTTCCACATTAGGCCACATCAATAAGCACCAAGACAAAGCATATCCCCAGTTTCTGAGATCTGGGGAAAAACAAAGCAGCTAATGTCAGAAATAAATGAGTAAATGAAAAGAAGGGATTTGGATTCAACATATACACTATACTCAACTCTTTCTGTTCCTAATATTCTGGCATGCGGAGTTGGAATGTGTGAGCTAGTGAGAGATGAGCTGAACTAATGGGTAATTGCTACTTTATGGCTGGAAATTAGAATTATGCAGATCTCAGCGATTTCTTCTCATTGTTGCAACTTGAAATGCAAACAGCATACAGTTGAGAAATGTTGCGATGACTGTTACACTGACCTAGTTAGGGCATTAGTTATACAGAATTAGGACAACCGAGCACTTAGAACTGCTAGGGACTGTGGAGATCCTCTAGTACAACTCACTCCCTGCTCCCATAGAGGGAGAGCTGAAGCTCAGAGAAGTGGCTCACAGGAGAGAATGTGTTTAGACACAACCAGTACAGCAGATCCAGCCTGGGCAGCGTGCATGGAGACAGAAAGCACATGCACTTCTGGCATGGACCTCCAACCAGCTACTTACAAGGACCCAGAGAAAGACATTTAATCTGAGACTTAGTTTTCCCAAATATAAAATGGGGATAAGGATGCCTACTTTGTTAGTTGTATTATATGTTGTATTAAATATTTATAAAACAAGTGGCACTTGGAGCCACACAATAAATGATGCTTATAATATAGATAGGGAATTTGTCTTTATAGAAATACTAGAGGCCCGGTGCACAAAATTCGTGCACAGGGGTGGGAGGGGGAGTCCCTCAGCCAGGCCTGCACCCTCTCGCAATCCAGGACCACTGGCTCCTAACTACTCACCTGCCTGCCTGCCTGATCGCCCCTAACTGCCTCTGCTTGCCGGCCTGATCACCCTCTAACTGCCTCAGCTTGCTGGTCTGATCACCCCCTAACTGGTCCCCTGCCGGCCTGGCCACTCCCTAACTGCTCCCCTGTTAGCCTGGCTGACCCATAACTGCTCCCCTGCTGGCCTGGCCACCTATAACTGCCTCTGCCTCGGCCCCCGCCACCGTGGCTTTGTCCGGAAGGACATCTGGAAGGATGACTGGAATATGTCTGGTCTAATTAGCATATTACCCTTTTATTAGTATAGATTAATTGCAATTGGACTTTTACTCCAGTAAATTCCTGTGGGCTTCTATTAAAAGTGTGATAAGGGAACAATCACATTGTCCTATTCAGTGCTTTAGCAGCTAAAATAAAGGTCTGTCTTGGCAAAAGGGCATTCTCCAGTTTCTTAATGAAGAATAAGAAATATTGGTTGTAAAATGTGTTATCTGTTCTTTTAACCTACGTGTGTGTCAGAGGAGCCCCCTCTGAGCCTTTGCTGGAACAGCATCCCTTTAATGAGAGGCACCTTCTCAATTTCCGCGTTGTCAGCAAAACCCCAAACTCCCCTTCAATCTCAAGGACAGAAATATTCCACAATAATACTTTCTCATTTTGATACAATATAATAAAATGTCAAAATAACTATTTTGCACACAATAAATTTTTGCTGAATATATCAAATGTAAAATGAACTTATAGTTCTATACCTTTTGCAACTCCTCAAAAATGTACGACAGTGTCCTTGGGATAATGCCTCTGTCGCTGTAGCGCTCTGCCCCGCCCGTGATGGTGAAGGTCTTACCGCTGCCTGTTTGCCCGTATGCAAAGATGGTGCCATTGTAACCGGCCAGGACACTACAAGAAGAAATGACACACTGTTAACATCAAAATCGGCTAATTGCATTTGTATTAAATGGCTTATATTATAAAAGCAGCCATCGGATTCACCACTATTGAAGACATCGATAGGGATGTCTGTACTAGTAGATGTGCGTATCTAGATAGATTTACTTTTTGATCCAAGAACATCAGCATAATGATCTTTTTCTCTCAGAAAAGACCTGCAACAAAAATGGGGCCAGGCATCTTAAATATTTTCTTTGTTAAAAAGTTATATTTTTAAATTTTAGGGTGGTTTTATATTTACAGAAAAGTTGCAAAGATAGTACAAAGAGTTCACATACACCTCACACCCACTTTCCCCTATGTTCCCCTATTGTCATTTATCACAACTAATGAATCAATACTGATACATTATTACAAACTTTATTGAAATGTCCTTGGTTTTTACTTAATGTCTTATTCTTTTCAGCCTTAATAAGATATAATTGACATTCAACATATGCAAGTTTAAGTTGTACAATGTGATTATTTGATGTGAAATCAATGTCAAGACTAATGTTGAATTAGTGTTTGGGGTATCTTTGGATAAATCTCCAGAAGTGTAATCACTGGGTCGCAAGGCAGGTCCCTTTTTAATCTTTTGAGAAAGCTCCATACTATTTTCCATAGTGGCCGCACTAATCTGCATTCCCACCAACAGTGCCCTAGTGTTCCCTTTTTGCCACATCCTCACCAACACTTGTTGTTTGTTGATTTATTGATGATAGCCACTCTAACAGGTGTGAAGTGATGTTTCATTGTGGTTTTAATTTGCAGTTGTCTGATGATTAGTGACATTGAGCATCTTTTCATATGTCTATTGGCCATCTGTATGTCCTCTTTGGAGAAGTGTCTATCCAGATCCTGTACCCATTTTTAAAATTGGATATTTTTTTTTAGTGTTGAGTAATATGAGTTCTTTATAAATTTTGGATATTAACCCCTTATCAGATGTGTCATCAGAGAATATGTTTTACCATTTAGTAGGTACTTTTTTATTTTGTGATGGTTTCCTTTGCTGTGCAAAAACATTTTAGTTTGATGTAATCTCATTTATTTTTTTCTCTTTTATTTGTTTCCCTTGCCTGAGGGTGGATGGATATACATACATATATATGTATATATATGTATACCAGTATATATACACATATATACATAT
>NW_005371808.1:446918-463093 GCF_000412655.1 Myotis brandtii | reverse complement strand
TCCCTATGGTCATTGCATCATTATTTACAATAGCTATAGAAGTAACCCAAGTGCCATCAATACACGAGGGGATAAAAAAGTTGTGGCACATATATACAATGGAATATTACTCGACCATAAAGAAGAATGAAATCTTACCATTTGCAACAGCATGGGCTGGACCTAGAGGGCATTATGCTCAGTGAAATAAGTCAGAAAAAGACAAATACCATATGATTTCACTTATGTGTGAAATACAAAGAACAACATAAAGGAACAAACAAAATGGAAACAGATTCATAGAAATAGAAAACTGGTGGTTGCCAGAGGGGAGAAAATGTTGGGGCACTAGGTGAAGGAGGTGAAAGGACTAAGAAGCAAAAACTGGAAGTTACAAAATATCTAGGGGAAGTGAGTAAAGCATAGGAAATTCGGTTAATAATATTGTGATAATTATGAATGGTGTCAGTTGGGAACTGGAAACATCATGGTGAACGCGATGTAAAGCATATGATTGTCTAACCACTAAGCCGTACTCCCCAACTCAATACATAGTTAAAAAAACAAACTAATGCCATGTCCCTATGTTTTCTTTTAGAAATTTTAGTTTGGGGTCTTTTGTCTTTAATCTATTTTGAGTTAATTATAGTGAGTGGTGTAAGACAGGAGTCCAATTTCATTCTTTTGCATGTGAATATCCAGTTTTTCCCAGCACCATTTATCAAAGAGACTATCCATCCTTTCTCCTTGTAGTATTCTTGGCTAACTTGTCAAATATTAGTTGACTATATATGTATGGGCTTATTTCTGAGCTCTTGATTCTGTTCCATTAGTCTATGTGTCCATTTTCTGTACCAGTACCAAATAATTTTGATTACCATAAGTGTGTAATATAGTTTGAAATCAGGAAGTGTGATGCCTCTAGCCTGGTTCTTCTTTCTCGGGATTGCTTTAGTTGTTCGGGGTCTTTTGTGGTTCCATATGAATTTTAGGATTTTTTTTCTATTTCTGTGAAAACTGCCATTAAATCTATAGGTAGCTTTGGGTAGTATGGACATTTTAACAATATTCTTCCAATCCACAAACATGGGATAGCTTTCAATTTATTTGTGTCTTCTTCAATTTCTTTCATCAATGTTTTGTAATTTTTCACAGCCTTGTTTAAATTTATTCCTGCCGAAACTGGTTCGGCTCAGTGGATAGAGCGTTGGCCTGCGGACTAAAAGGTCCCGGGTTCGATTCCGGTCAAGGGCATGTACCTGGGTTGCAGGCACATCCCCAGTGGGAGATGTGCAGGAGGCAGCTGGTCGATGTTTCTCTCTCATCGATGTTTCTAACTCTCTATCTCTCTCCCTTCCTCTCTGTAAAAAATCAATAAAATATATTAAAAAAATAAATAAATTTATTCCTAAGTATTTAATTGCTTTTGATGCTGTTGTAATTGGATTTTTAAAAATTTCTTCTTCAAATACTTTATTGTTACTGTATAGAAACACAGCTGATTTTGTATGCTAATTTTGAATCTTGAAACTTTCCTGAATTGGTTGATTAGTTCTAAGAGTTTTTTGGTGGAGTCTCTGGCATTTTTCACATCTAAGATTGTATAATCTGCAAACAGAGACAATTTTACTTCTTAGACAACAATTGGATGCCTTTTATTTTTATTTCTTGCCTAACTGTTCTGACAAGAATTTCAAGTACCATGTTAAATAGGAATGGTGAGAGGGTACCCTGGTCTTGTTCCTGATTTCAGTTGGGAAAGATTTATAACATTTCACCATCTAGCATAATGTTAGCTATAGGTCTGTCATATATGGCCTTTATTATATTGGGGTATATTCCTTTTATACCCAATTTGTTGAGCGTTTTTATTACATAAAAATGTTGATTTTAAAAAAAATTTCTGTACCTATTAAAATGACCATTGGTTTTTATCTTCTGTTCTATTAATGTGGTGTATCACATTTATTGCCTTGTGCATGTTGAACCATCCTTGCATTCCAGGGATGAATCCCACTTGATCATGGTGTATGATACTTTTAATGTGCTATTGACTTCAGTTTGCTAGTATTTTGTTGAGAATTTTTTGATCTATTTTCAGAGAAATTGGTCTGTAGTTTTCTATTTTTCTTTTTTTGTAGTGTCTGGCTTGTTAAAAGGGTAATACTGGCCTCATAAAATGAGTTTGGAAATGTTCCCTCATCTTCAATTTTTTTAGAAGAGTTTGAGAGTAATTAGCATTATTTTAGAAATGTTTGGTAGAATTTATCAGTTAAAACCATCTGGTTTTAGGCTTTTCTTTGTTGGGAGGTTTTTGATTACTGATTTAATCTCCTTACTTGCTATTGTTCTGTTCAAATTTTTATTCACAATTTAGTCTTGGAAGGTTGCATGTTTCTAGGAATTTATCCATTTATTCTAGATTATCCAACGTTTTTGGCATATAATGTTCATGGTAGTCTCTTATAATCTTTTGTATTCCTGTTGTGTCAATTATAATGTTTTCTCTTTTAGTTCTGATTTCATTTATTTGGGTCTTCTTTGTACGTAGTCTAGCTGAAAGTTTTTCAATTTTGCTGAACTTTTCAAAAAAGCAAGCTCTTACCTTCATTGATTTCTTAATAGTTTTTCTAGTCACTATTTTGTTTATTTCTATTCTGGTCTTGGTTATTTTTTTTCTTTTGCCAACTTTGAGCTTAGTCCTCATTTATCTAGTTCATGAGGTATATATTTAGGTTACCTGTGAGCTTCATTTTTCTTAATGTAGGCACTTAGAGCTATAAACTTCCATCTTAGAACTGCTTTTGTTGCCTTTCATAAGTTTTAGTATGGAGTGTTCCCATTTTTCTTTAAAAGTATTTTTTATATACCTTTTGACTTTCTTGACCTATTGGTTGTTTAAGAGTATGTTGTTTAATTTCAACACATTTGTGGATTTTCCAGTATTCCTCCTATTATTGATTTTTAGTTCAAACCATTGTGTTCATAAAAAATACTTGGCATAACTTTAATTGTATTAGATTTGCTAAGGTTTTTTTTGTGATCTAAAGATGATTTATCCTAGAGAATGTTCCATTTCTGCTGGAGAAGAATATGTATGCTGCTGATGATAGGTGGAATGTTCTGTATTTATAGGTTAAGTGCATTTTTCTAAGGTACAGTTAACACCCAATGTTTTCTTATTGATTTTCTGTGTGGATGAATTATCCAATGTTGAAAGGGGAGTATTGAATTCCACTATTATAATAATATTTTTTCATTCATTCTCCCTACATATCTGTTAGTATCTACTTAACATATTTAGGTGCTGCCTTTTTTAGATGAATATGTATTTATAATTGTTATATCCACATGATGAATTGACTTTTTATTATTATATAACTAGAGGCCCGTTGCATGAAGATTCGCGCAATAGGCCTTCCTTACCCTGGCTGCTGGCACCGGTTTTCCTCTGGCACCCGGGACCCAGGCCTTTGGTCCAGCCACAGCGGAGAAGCCAAGCCTAGAGCCAAGCAAGGCTTGGCTTCTCCACTCGGGCCGCAGCAGTGAGGCTTGGCTTCTCCACTCTGGCCGCAGCAGAGAAGCCAAGCCTCTTCAGTCTTCAGTTGTCTTCAGTCTCTGCTCCGCACCTGCATATGCAAATTAACCGCCATCTTTGTTGGGTTAATTTGCATACTCATCCTGATTGGCTGGTGGGCGTAGCAGAGTGACACCAATTTGCATGTTTCTCTTTTATTAGTGTAGATGACTTTCTTTGTCTCCTTGTTCCAGTTTTTGGCTTAAAGTCTACTTTGTATGATATAAGGATTGCTACTCTTGCTTTCTTTTGGTTTCTTTTTGCATGAAATACTTTTTTCCATCCCTTCACTTTCTGTCTATGTGTGTCCTTAAATCTGCAGTGAGTTATTTATAGGTAGCATATACCTGGCTCTTGTCTTCTAATTCATTCAGTCACTCTTTGAACTTTGATTGGAGAATTTAACCCATTTACATTTAAAGTAACTATTGATAGGTAAGGATTTATTAATGCCATCTTATTCATTGTTTTCTTGTTGTTCGGTTTCTTTGTTCCTTAGTTCTTCTTTTGCTTGCTCGCTTTGTGAATTGATGATTTTTCCTAAAGTATGTTTTGATCCTCTTTTCTTTGTCTTTTATGTTTCTTCTATTGGTTTTGTTTTGTGTTTACCACAGGCCTATGTAAAATGTCTTATAGCTATAACAGTATATATTAAGCTGATAATAACTTTGATCACATACCAAAACTCTACCTTTACTGTTTATCCCAATGTTTTATGTTTTGATGTCACAATTTACCTCTTTTTATATTGTGTATTCATTAATAAATTATTGTAGCTATAGTTTTTAATATTTTTTCCTTTGACCTTTATATTAGAATTAAGTGATTAATGCATCACCATATCACAGTATTAGAGTATTCTGAATTTGACTATATAATTACCTTTTCCAGCATTTTTATATTTTCATATATTTTTATGTTACTAATTAGTGTCCTTTCACTTCAACTTGAAGAACTCTTTTCAGAAACTTAAAGGAGTTAGTAAAAGAAGTGACCAGAGGCATTACTCCTATGTGGTTCAACTTTCCACACATTTAAGAGACTTAATAATTTTTCTCCATGTGAATACTCTTGGAGCTGGAACTACTATGGTGAATTTAGATGAATAATTATAGAATCTTTCTGCTCAACATAATTTATTGCCCATGATATAGCAATGTCCCATTAGCAATATCATTTGGATATGTGGTATTTCTTGGCCATAATTGCTGTAGGTAAATGAAGCCTATAATGTTAAGTTCAAACCTTAAACATTTTTCATAGAGAACTTTCAAAAATATTTGGGCATTCTGTGTCTTAAAAATCAAAGAATACAGAGAACAAATGAGCATTTCATTTTGACTTCTTTAGCTAAGCCTATGAAAAGTGAGTGCTACAGTGTGCTACACTGTCACCTGCTGACTACTTTTTATAGATAAATCTGTCTCACTGTCGGTTGTCCTAGTATACCTGCCCCTGAGATGTGCTCCTTTTCCATACACCTGCTATGGGATAGAAAACTAGATGGTAAAAATTGACGGGGCTGTGTAAAATAAAAAGGATCTATAGAACACCGACAGAACAACATACTCACTCTATGGCTGTTTATTACTGTAATATAATAAATAATTAATGTAAATGGGCAAAATTTGTCTCCCGTTTCTATTCTCTAGAGCCATTTATCCCAACTCAATCTTATGTGCCCTCTCCATTAGGCACTGGGCAATTTCATATGTTTCTAGTCTCATCTTCCTAAGGGGAGATACTAATTTAAAATAAAGAGAAGTGGTGGATTAAGTATCTTTGTAAATCCATGGCCCTGGCCAAGTAGCTCAGTTGGTTGGAGCATTATCCTGATACACCGAGGTGGCAGGATTGATCCCCAGTCAGGGCACATACAAAAATCAACTAATGAATGAAGAAATAAGCGGAACAATAAAACTGTGTGTGTGTGTGTGTGTGTGTGTGTGTGTGTGTGTGTCTTCCCTCACCACTCTTTCTCCCTCCCTGCCTCCCTCCCTCCTTCCCTCTCTCTTGAAAAGAAATGAAAATCAATCCCCCACAGAACAATGATAACAGAGGAAAAACTGTCAAAATCAACTTTTTAAGAACCCTGGAAGTTATCTAAAGGTTCACAGGAAACTAAACAGTACTCACTTAAGAAAAATGGCTGAATCTCATTAAGAACAGTAAGATTTATGGTGTTTTAACTTGACCATTCCCATTGCCTTCTCCCCAGCTCTGTGGTAGCCTTGAAAAACAACATCTTTGCAACCACAGAGGCTAGCAACTATGGGGGGGTATATGTTTGGAGGTTCCCCAAAAGCCCAAAGAATTGCACTTCTCTGCTCAGCCTGGCAGCTCCCAGGAAAAGTCTCACTCACAGCATTTGTCGCTGTTTGTCCTGAGTCAGAGTTCACTATAAACAGTTTTATCTCCATGGTGTTTTTGAAAAAGATCATAACAAGTGTTTAATATCACAGTTGCCTTAGGCTGCAATATCAGCAAGGCAAACAAATAGGTGAATAAATCTATAATAATAAAAGCATAATATGCTAATTAGACCAGACGTTCTTCCGGATGACCTTCTGGATGAAGCCGCAGCGGTGAGGGCCGAGGCAGAGGCGGCCTCTGTGGCAACAGGGGCCAAGCCCCTTGCACAAATTTTGTGCATCGGGCCTCTAGTATAACAATAAAAGTTTGTGAAACACAATGTTTGTAAGAGGCTTTGAAAAGTTATGAACTATTCCTGGAATGGTAGAAGGCCACATACATGCACAGGTGTTTTGCATGGCCAGGAAAGACCTCAGAAGGTCTTTATATGTCACCTCTGGCTGACCTTGAAACTGCAGAAGCAGGAAGTGAAGGCTAAGGCAGAGTTATAAGCTCCAGGTGCATTTAAGGAAATCTCTGTGCAGTCATTAGCTGACCACTGAGCTACTTGAACACAGATTTCAGAGGCTGCACACAGAATTCATCCAGAAAATTCACTTCACCAAACAGCAGCAGCAGCAACAATAACAAATAAAAACAATCCCTGGAAAAGGTGTGAATCTAATTTCCAAAGCTGTCACCTTATATTACTTAAAATGCTCAGTTTTTCAACAATAAGTTATGAGACAGAAAGAAACACGAAAGCATTTCCTACACCTAGGAAAGAAAGCATTTAATAGAAACAGTTCTTGAGGTAACCCAGATCTTGGCTTCCTATATAAAGAGTTTAAATGAGCTATTATCAATATGTTCAAAGGACAAAAGCAATGCATGATGAAAGAATTAAAGGAAAAAATGAACATAATGTCTCACATTAAAGAAAATATTAACAAAAATAGAAAGTATTTCAAAGAACCAAACAGAAATTCTGGAGTTGAAAAGTAAAATAACCAAAATAAAAATTCACTACAACAACAAATGTGAGTTGCTAAAGAAAAAAATGTTTCAATAAGAATAAATCAGTGAACTTCAAGATAGGTCAGTTGTGATTACTCAGTGTTGTGAGGATGCAGAGAAACTGGAACACTTACACATTGCTGGAGGTGATGTAAAATGGTGCAGCTGCTATGACAAACGGTTTTGTGATGTCTCAAATTTAAACATAGAGTCACCATCTGACCCAGCAATTCCAATCCCAGGTATATGTCCCTCCAGCAGAATGGAAAGCATGTGCCCACACAAAAATTTATAATGAATGTTCATAGAAGCATTATTCATAATGGCAAAAAAATGAAAACAACCCCAATGTCCATCGGCTGATAAGTGGATAAACATGTGCCATACCCATACCGTGAGATAGCATTTGGCCATAAAAGTATAAAGTCCCAATACATGTTACCAATATGGATAAACTTTGAAAACATTGTGTTAAGTAAGATAGTCACAGAAGGTCACATGTTGTATGATTTCGTTTGTATGAAATGCAAGGATAAGCAAATTCAGAGAGACAGACAGGAGAAGAGCAGCGCCAGTGGCTGAGAGTCAGGAGAAATGGGGAGGATTGTTTATGGATATGGAACAGGGTGATGAAAATGTTCTAAAATTTGATAATCGTGATTGAAGGTTGCACATTCATACTAAAAATGACTAAACTGTATATTTTAAAGTAAAATTTTGGCATGTAAATAGTATCTCAGTGAAGCTGTTAAAATAGATTCTTCTTTACTATTATTATAAACTAGAGGCCCGGTGCACAAAAATTTGTGCTTTATTTACCTTCTATAATTGAAACTTTGTAGCCTTGAGAGGAGCTCAAAGCCAGCCAGAGCAGGCAGGAGGGAAGCCTCCTGCTCGCTCCAGCTCCATGGCCACAGTCAGCTGAAAGCAGGTATCTGGGGTTTATTTACCTTCTATAATTGAAACTTTGTAGCCTTGAGAGGAGCTCAAAGCCAGCCAGAGCAGGCAGGAGGGAAGCCTCCTGCTCGCTCCAGCTCCGTGGCCACAGTCAGCTGAAAGCAGGTATCTGGGGTTTATTTACCTTCTATAATTGAAACTTTGTAGCCTTGAGAGGAGCTCAAAGCCAGCCAGAGCAGGCAGGAGGGAAGCCTCCTGCTCGCTCCAGCTCCGTGGCCACAGTCAGCTGAAAGCAGGTATCTGGGGTTTATTTACCTTCTATAATTGAAACTTTGTAGCCTTGAGAGGAGCTCAAAGCCAGCCAGAGCAGGCAGGAGGGAAGCCTCCTGCTCGCTCCAGCTCCATGGCCACAGTCAGCTGAAAGCAGGTATCTGGGGTTTATTTACCTTCTATAATTGAAACTTTGTAGCCTTGAGAGGAGCTCAGAGCCGGCCAGGGCAGGCGGGAGGGAAGCCTCCTGCTCACTCCAGCTCTGTGGCCACAGTCAGCTGAAAGCAGGTATCTGGGGTTTATTTACCTTCTATAATTGAAACTTTGTTGCTTTGAGTGGAGCTCAGAGCTTCCTCCATCATTGGGGCAAGCAAGCCTCCTGCTTGCTCCAGCTCCGTGGCTGCCGGCAGCCATCTTGGTTGGGTTAATTTGCATATAGTCGCTCTGATTGGCTGGTGGGTGTGGCTTAAGGCATAGCAAAGGTATGGTCAATTTGCATGTTTGTCTTTTATTAGTGTAGATTCTAAATGAGATGTTTTATTTTTATTTTACAATTTTTTAATATTTTAATTATAGTCGATATTCCATATTATATTAGTTTCAGGTGTACAGCATATCAGTTAGACAATCATATATACTTTACAAAGTTTTCCCCCTAATATTTGCAGTACCCACCTGGCATCATACATAGTTGTTACAATATTATTGACTATATTCCCTATGCTGTACTTTACATCCCTGTGACTATTTTGTAAGTATTAATTGGTACTTCTAAATCCCTTCACCTCTTTCACCAAGTCCCCAAACCCCCTCTTTTCTGGCAACCATCACTTTGTTCTCAGTTTCTATGCATCTCTTTCTGTTTCTTTTGTTCGTTTATTTTGTTTTTTAGATTCCACATATAACTAGATGCATTTTAACAGCAGTATTTTAAAAAGATGGAAAGATGAAATAGTAAATTTTAAAAAAAGATATGAAAACTAATGATAAACTTCAGCAATAAAGAACCCGATAGACATTTTGGGTGAGAAATATTTCTGAACTTCTATCAAAATAAAAAATGCAGGTGACTGCCTAACTCATCACAGGTAGAAACAGTTCTGATATGTAAATAAATCAGTGCTCCATAAACGCAAAGCTTGATGATCAGGTGAAATCTCCAGTGTAGAATTCCTCTCCTTCCTTTTGCAAAATGCATTTTCCCTATAAATTTAAATTATAAAGCTAAGATATTTTGTCATTTCTTATTTTTTAATATTCTCATGAATAAAGCAAAAATAAAGCTTCCACCCTCTTGGAGATTATAAACTGAAGTATTACTCCACACATATCACATTTACATGTTCAAAAAAATAAAGACCGTTCAGGTTTAGATTCTTACTTTGATGACTTTTTGTTTAACTAGACCCTGAGTAGGAGGAGGCTGTTTGGAAGTATCAGCATAAAGTGAGAATTCTTTTTGTTTACCTAGATAAGAAGGCTTTAAAAATCTCCTTATACAATTGTAAATCACAGCAGCCAACAAAAGTTATTATTGTGATAATTTAGTTCACCAAACCAGACAAATGATGTCATATAGTCTCTCAAATTTGAGAACACAGCACAATTGAAAACAAACAACAAAGTAATAGAACCAGGAATTTTATAATTGGTGTCATTAGAAATCTTCTAACTACTTTCTGTCCAACAGATATCCCTCCTAAGATATTTCTAAAAGGCAGGTGTCCTCACTGTGCTTAAACACTTGCTTCACTCCTGAGCAGGACGGAATCAGAGAATCCCCGTGGGACTGCCTTCATTTTTGAGGAGAGAGGGACAGGTTGAAGTAGTACCTTAAAACACTTATTTACAAAAATTAAGAATCCCAGGAAAATACATGGTATTTATATTTTTAGAGACTGTGTATTGAAACAAAACAAATAGTTCACTCAGAAAACACAAACCAAACAATTAGTACTAAGAGCAGAATATATAAGTTAATAGAAATATATATATATATAATGTTTCACTTCACGAAAAAATCATTGCTTACTGTCAACAGATGAATCTGGAACAGAATGATCAAAATTAAGGCCTGCATTTTATTTTATTACTACCATTTTTTTAAATCCTCACCTGAGGATATTTTCCCATTGATTTTAGAGTAAGTGGAAGGAAGAGAGAGAGGAAAGAAACATTGATGTGAGAGAGAAACATTGATGGGTTGCCTCCCGCATGCGACCTGACTGGGCTGGGGATGGAACCTGCAACAGAGCTATGTGCCCTGACTGGGAATTGAACCGATGACCTTTTGGCGGCGTATGGGACAACACTCCAACCCACTGAGCCACATCGGCTAGAGCAGCCCTGTATTTTAAATATATGGTTACTTTGTGACTCCATCTTGCTTTTCACAGTTTTAAAAGCCCAAGTAACTGAAATTCACTTCTTTTTGTCTGTTTTTGATTCTCAGAACAGTTCATGCCTGCCCACTGCTGCCCTCTTCCTTAGACTAAAATCCCTCAGAAGCAGCCTTGAGCAGCTCTTTGGTGCAGCCCATTGGCTTTTATAAAGAATATGGTAAGTAGCCTCTTCATTGTTTCACTTTCAGGATATTTCTGAGTGTGTAATGCAGCGGCCTAAATTTTTCAGAGAAATGTGAACCAATAGCAAGTCCTAATTAACATGACACAATTCAGTTTTGCCATATATACAATTAACCTTCCCATCTGTTAAGCCAAATGAGCAAGTTATAAAACTCCCAGCAAATTTTGGTCATGGTAAAAGAAGAGGGAGGGAAGAACATGGGGGACCTATCTTTCGGGGAACTTGAGAGGGCAGTAGACTTGGAGAGCTATATTTTCCTGCCCAGCAAGCTTCCTTAGTCCTTCTCCTTCTGGTAATAACCCCTACTCCCCACTCACACACCCACCCCCCACATACACCATTCTTTAAGCTCATGAGGAACAGGCAGGTGTATGGGGCATGTGAGCCAGGCCTGGCCAATCACAACCTTATCCCATCACGGTCCGCCATCCCTGCCCGTCTGTAACGAAAACACTGTTCCACGAGGTTGCTGACATGACTAAAGAAGAGCAAATAGCCCCTCCCGTACAGCTTTTGAGAAGGAAAAGGCTCTTTTTGCTGGGGTCCATGGAGCATGACTGCCAGAGGCATGTCCCCTGCCCTTCTGCACAAGGAAGTAGGGCGGGCCAGGCCAGGTGGGTGGAGAAGGAATCCGGGCCACGGTAGGTCCCTAGTTGGAGTAGCGAAGACCCTGATTTCCGCAGCTCTCCCTCCCGTTCTCTGAACTGACCCGGCTGTGTGAGCCAAGAAGTCCTTTCTTTCCTTTCAGTTAGACTGTTATCGGTAACCAGCAGAGCCTCACTAACCTCGAGTGTCTCGAGTAATCTGGAAAACAACTTGTGTACCAGAGGCCTCAAGCTGGCAGTGAGTCTTGCCTCCAGGCACGTTTGAACACATCTAAATGGGATGCCTGCATGTGGGACATCTGCTCTCCAGGGTGCCACAACCTCCAGCACTCCTGTGGTCTTAGAATCTGCTTCCCAGGTGCATGGAAGCCGCCTGCACTGGGAGGCCGGGCGCGTCACTGCAGTTATGGGGTGCCCATCACAGTCAGTCCGTGTGGCCGCTGCCACTCCCCCCAGCGGCATGGCACCCAGACATTCAGGGAGCCACTGTGAATCAGGCCGGTGTGTATGCCGGTGTTCGACATGCAGTCCTGTTTAAAATCATTTGAGTTTAGTTCCCCTGGTTTGGGCATCATCCCTTCTAGAAGCACGTTCTGGCAACGCCATCCCAAGATCTCCCGCAGCTTCACCTGGATGCTATGACCTAGTGCAGTGGTCGGCAAACCGAGGCTCACGAGGCACATGTGGCTCATTGGCCCCTTCAGTGTGTCTCTTCCACAAAATACCGACTTCTGCGCATGGGCCACGAAGTTTCAATCGCACTGTACGTGCGCACCCACATGTGGTATTTTGTGGAAGAGCCACACTGAAGGGGCCAAAGAGCCGCATGTGGCTCGCGAGCCGCAGTTTGCCAACCACGGACCTAGTGTAAACGCTGACAGGGAAATCAAGTAGGCTGCGCGGCTAACCTCCGCTGACCTAAGTGAAATCATCAGCCAGTTTTTGGAAAGAAATATCCAAGGCAAGGATACCTACACATCCAAAATATGCTTTTTTTCAGAAAAATAAAGTTTCAAATGTGGATTAAGTGGTCACTGATACGCTAGGGATCACATTTAAAGCTTTTTGTAAGCACCTGTGAGCATATTGGTCGTTGGATCACAAACCGGAGGCTCGCAGGCCAAGTACAGCCGCAGAGAGTGCTGTTTGGCCAGCACTGCCTTCCCTTCTCTCCTTTCCTCAATTCAGTCAGATAGCCCTGGCTCCTAGGACCTGTGTTCCCAGTCCAGGCCCCGAACCCTCTCCCCATGGCCTAATCGGCTTACTTCAGACAGGCTGCCTGCCCTCCGTGCAGTTTTGAGTTTTGAAACCTCTGGTATAGAGTAACTCAGATAAACGCTAGGAGAATAACACAATGATTTTAAAACACTACTCATATGCATAGCCCATGGACACAGGCAACAGGGGGATGGGACCTCAGGGGGGTAAGGGGTTGGGAGGAGGTGGGAAAGGAGGGGAAAATGGGGGACATCTGTAAAACTATCAACAATAAAAACAAAAAATATATAAAAATAAAAAAACACTCAACTAAACTAAATATAAGAATGATATGGACATAGAAAAATCAGATTTGAAATGTCATAAGCAACACCTTGACACCATCAACCACCCAAGAACCAGACGCACATCTCTCCCAATCATTGCTCACATTTCTTAAGTTTTCAACATGACAGGAAACACGAATGTTGGGCTTTCCTCTCAAATGGCCACGTGGGCACGATCAGGACTCCCACCCTTGGATGTGTCACAAAAACCGGGTCAGAACTGCCTGTCTCGAATGATGTGCAAATTCTCCTCCTTGGCCATGGGGCTCAGAGGAGGACCCTGGCGGCTCTCTCCAGCTCCGTGATCCCCAGGACTTGTTCACAGTCTTGTCCCAACTACGTTAAACCAAACTTTGAGGCAAACTCTCTCCCTCGAAAGGATCCTCGAGATCTTAAGCACACTAACCAGCGTCATGGCCACAAGTTCATGCCCCCGGTCGGGCCCACATGCTCTCTGAATGAGGCTGTTTATCATTTCCCAAGTTCCTGAGGAAACCATGTTGTCCGATTATTAATAATAAGCAGCTTGAATCTGGAAACATAACAGAAATGCATGAAACTTCAATAGGAGAAAATGACCCCTTCTGAACACAATCCAGCTCTGAAATCTGTTTCAGTTTGAAGTCCACTATACTGTATTAAAATGTGAGGGCAACATTTTATCTTATTTACATTATGAAAAGTGCATTTACTGTAGCATTTCAGACAGATATTTTTCCATGACCCTTGAGAATAAACACTTAGATTCATTAAACACATAATCGTTTTCAGATGACCATCTAAGGAGGCAACTCGAATGAAACAACAAAAGTTTTATACACTACGATGCAAAAACCCATTGTCTATAGAAATTTACTTGGGCACAGTCTTGCATAAAGACTGAACGTATTACTTTGTGTTTCTTTTCTAGGAATACAAAAGAAAATAGAAAACAACTTTCCCTAAAAGTGTAACACTGGGTTCGCTATCAGTAAACCGCTCAACCACATCTTTAAAGCACCCATTACAGTACATTAGAAGGCCGGCACTGTGTGCTATGTGCATTTACAAGGTAAAACAAAATAATTAGCAAGAGAAGTATCTCCAGGCATATGAGCATGTGCATGTATGTTATGCCTATATAATGTTTTGATTTATACATTCATCTATAACAAAAAAGCACCTTTATAAATGTGCCTCGTGGAGAGATGGAGCATTTATAGAAAGTCCCCTACAAGGAGTTCCCATTAGAAAAAGGCAAAGAGAGAAAACTGCATTTCCCCAGGGAGTGGATTCCTTTCCTCGCGAGGCAGAATGGAGCTACTGGCCCTAAGCCGGCTGAGCAGGTGGGAGCAGAAGGGCAGGGACCCAGGCTGAGAGGGGAAGACAGGCCCAGAGGGAAGGCTCTGCAGGCCTGCGTCACGGGGAGAGTGGCCTGGGCAACTCTGAGAGCGGACGGTGGGAAGAGCGAGCTTCCGGGGGCAGGGAGGGCAGCTGGTCATGCCGTGGGTGCAGGTGCTGAGAGAAGCAGCGAAGGAGAACGGGCATTTAAGACGTTTGCAGCACTCCTCTACCCCGCGCATTCCCCTGAAAGCCTGAGTACAGCCTGACCTTCGAGTCTCTTCAACGGCGACCTGTCCACGGGCCAGACCACATGGAGCTCTAATTCGCACTTGAGTGACAAGCCTTTCTCTCTGTACTTCCAGTCTCGAGGTTATTTGCAAAATAAGACCTTCTAACTTGACTTCAATTGTGTGAAGTGGAGGACATTTTTCACATTCTTGGGAATTCAATTACACTTCGATTTTTTTTTAAAAAATGTTTTTATTGGTTTTTAGAGAGAGAAGGGAGAGATAGAAACATCGATGAAAGAGAAACATCGACTGGTTGCCTCTGCAAACCCCCTGCAAGGACCGAGCACAGCCAGGGCATGTGCCCTGACCCAGAATTGAACCAGTGACCTCCTGGTGCGTAGGTCGATGCTCAACCATTGAACCACACAGGCCAGGCAATCGCACTATGATTTCAATGAATGACCACCAAGGGCAGAATTGACCTTTGGAACGGAAAGGTGGATTGAAAATACATCTCATGAAGTTCCTAATCGTTCCTCGCCGTGGCTTTAGTTATACCACAGATACACAGGTTTCTAATGAGACTCACGAGCTAAGAGTCCAAAGCAGAAAGATGCGACTTAAGGAACGAGGAGAAGGGAGCAGAAAATGAGGCAGAATGTACGAGCCGGGGCATCACTTAGCGGACTGTGCAGCTGAGTCAGGTCGAGGTTGCCCTGCAGGCCACGGAGAGCCGCGGAGAGGTTCACGCAGGGATTCTGGCAAGTGGGGACCGGAAATCACCAGAGGGGCCCGCGAGCAGAGGTGGAGGCCGTGGCGGCTCTGGGAGAGCACTGGAGAGAGAATGGGGAGGGGAGTGTTCTCCCTCAATAGCACTTTGTGAGACGCCTATCCCACCATGAGCTCGTGGATTGTGGAGAGGAATACCTGATTCCACAAAGTGCTATTCTCAGCAAACTGAACACTTCGAGCCTCACGGCAGTCGATTGACTGCTTGGCACATCTGCATCTTTCTAGGCGCTGCAACCTCAGTTTGATCAAAACTAAACTCATTTTTCCTCTCAAATGTATTCCTCTTCCTTTGCTGTCTAGGGGATTTCTCCTGAGATTTCTCTCTATTATCCCCACTCTACGATGAAAAAAACTGAGTTTTAGAAAAGTTAACTAGATCAAGGCCACACTTATTAATTGATAGGGCTAACATCAACGTTTAACTGGTTTCAAATAGAATATTCTTTCGTTCTACTACTTAAGTTATAAATGAACCTGACCATTTTTTTTTTTTTAGAAAACTTAATAATCTAGTGTGCTCATTAGAATCATATCAAGCTAAATATTTGTCTCTAAGCTACTCTCCTCAGAAATGCATAGGGGATAAAGTAGTCACGTGCCACGTAAGGATGTTTTAGTCAACCTTGGACCACATATGTGACGGTGTCCCATAGATTTGAATGGAGCTGAAAAATCCCTATCACCTGCTGATGTCATAGCTATTGTGACATCATAGCTCCACGCATGACACATGTGTTATGGTGATGTTGGGGTAACAAGCCTATCGTACTGCCACTGTATAAAAGTGTAACACATACAATTATATATAGTACATAACTGTATATACACTGAGTGGCCAGATTATTATGATCACCTGACGTTTGTAGGTAGGGAGGGTGGTTGGGGGCAACCGGACCGGCAGGGAGGGCAGTTGGGGGCGATCGGGCTGGCAGGGGAGCAGTTAGGCATTGATCAGGCTGGCAGGGGAGTGCTTAGGGGGTGATCAGGCAGGCAGGCAGGTGAG
>NW_005371808.1:441503-445889 GCF_000412655.1 Myotis brandtii | reverse complement strand
GGGCAGCTGTCAGAGGGAGCCTGTGCCAGGGACCTGGCACCGCCTCTAGGAAGTCAGAGGCTGTAGAGCAGCGGAACAAAGGGCTCAGGCATTTCCCTCAATTTCCTTTGGTGCCTCATAACAAAAACTCTTTTCCATTCCATATCTGGAACCCAAGGATCGCACTGGGATTGCCACTTGTAATGCGTGACTAACCGTATTTGACAGAAAGGTAAGTTCAGCTGCTGGAAGGCTCTGACATCTGAGGAGAGGGAAGGCAGAACCCCTGCTCTCCAGCTTCGCCTTTAGCTGACTGTTGAGAGGAACAACAGAGGACTTTGCGAGGCTGCAAAAAAGAAATTCCAGAGGATGCCAGTCAGGGGGTGGGGGTGGTGGTTTCATAGACTTCCCTGGGGAGAAATTCGGGAATGTTGTCCCCTAAATGCACAGGGAACAGAAAAACCTAGAGTACCAAATGGGATACACTAGCATCAAAGCCGGCTGTTTCAGAGCCACTGTCCATATTCTTTCAAACAACAGGAACTGGCTCATTGATATGCCCGGCACCATGAGCTTGTGTGCAGGCAGCAGCAGGACTCGTGGGAGCATACACAAGGGAGTGACAGCTCTTCTTTACAAAGGTGACAAGAGGACACTGCAGCCCACAAAGGTGATGACAGCCCCCTATAAGAGATGCTAACAATGTTAAATGTGCTTGAGGTGCACAGGTGGAGAGTCAGTCGGTCACGTGTACCGACGTCCACAGTGAGGTGGTGGGGGACAAGCTGTTACTTCAAAAAGAAAACAAAGGTCATCGGACAGGAACTTCTCATCTCCTCTCTCCACTCCCAGCCTCCACTCCCACATGTATAAATTCCTCTCCATTCGCCTCATCACTGCCCCCTCTTCCTCTCCAACACTAACCTCTTCTACTGAAACTGTGGAGTGTATTCTCTCCCACCTCCCTAGGGACCTCCCACCCATAGCTCCTCCCCTCTATGCTTGACTCTCTCTTTCTATTCATCGCGTCCTCCCTAAATAAGCAGGCTCAACTTTCTCCCATCGTTGAAAACATTTTTATTTATTTTTGAGCATACAAGTATTTCATTAATGTGTGAATACATACTTCTTAAATTTTTCAAGAATTACACGTAAATTAAAAGTAAGTGGCCCTTAAATATAATTCCCCTCCCCAGCCTCAAACTTTCACACGGTCCATCACTGTTATCCCCTGTCCATGAATACTTCCAGACTTCTTTACATGTGGCATTGTTTTATGTCTTCTACCCTTTTTAAATAACTGGCTTACTACCCTGTATTGTTGGGAGATTTGTTTTGTTCATTCAACAATATGCCTTATCACATCCGAAGGCCTGTGGCATTTCACAGTGGCTGATTCAACCAAAGCACATCAGATCAGTAATGGGAGGTCCTGCTTTATTCACTCTTGATCCTACCAAAATTCTATTTTGCCCATTTAATAAGGGAAAGAGGTCTCTCATATTTCTAATTTTCATTTATCTGGTCACAGTGTGATTACACATTTTCATATTCATTTTTCATATCCACATTAAGCATAATTTCATGTTTATTAATTATATTTCTTCTTCAGGGAACAGACTGTGCCTCTGACTAATTTTGTAATGGGTTGTTTGTCTCTTATTAATTGGGAGGAGTTATTTCCAATTTACAGATATTAATTTTGTTATATGTTGCATATTTTCTTCCAGAAACTAGCTTACCTTTTAATATTGTTTATGCTGGCTTTTGTTGTCCAAATTTTTCTTGATCGAGTCACATTTGTGTTTTGCATCTTGTGTCATTAAGAGGGTCTTCTGTTCCAACATCATAAACATGTTTTCTCCATTTCCCTCTATTTATTGCTTTCTTTTTTACAATTTGTCATTTAATTGATCTTATGTTTACTTTTTGTTAATGGCATGAGTTAGTATATAACTTTGTGCTCAGTTGATAGCTAATTTCCATAGCACCATTTATTAAATGATCCATCATTCCTCAATTCTTTTTTTTTTATTGTTTAAAGTATTATATATGTCTCCTTTTTCCCCAATTGATTCCTCAATTCTTTTAAAATGCTATCTTTACCATAAACTAAATATTCATATATAAAGGGTGGGGCCAAGTATGTTTATAGTTGTTCATATGGAAATGATATAATAACTAATAAATGATAATACAAGAATAAACCATGTTTCGCATACTCACAATTGTAAACCTACTTTTGCCCCGCCCTGTACCTGAGACTATTTCTGAAATATTCATTCTATCCTATTAATTTATCTGTCCATTCTAGTGTCAATGCCATGCTACTTTAATTATCATAGACTTGTCATATGGTTTGCTATCTGGTAGGGCACGTCTCCACATCTTTGTTCTTCTACAAAATCGTCTTGGCTATTCTTGCACATTTTCTTTTCCCTGTGAATTTTAAAATCAGTTTTGTTAAGTTCCAATTCTTCTAATTTATTCGACCACAGAACTCATGTTTCAAAGATCAATGTTCAGAAGCACGCACTTCAGTGGTGTATTGGCCCAGGTTGTATCTGGCCCAAAGCTTTATTTTGTTTGGTCCGTATAGTGTTGACCCGTTCATGTTTTTAAGAACGTTTGACACCCATCTGAGAGCCGAAAGTAAACGATGGTCGTGCAACAGGGGGTGTGTGTGCGTGTGGTGGGGTCTCTGCTTTCCCAATGGCAGCAGGCTGAGCCAAGTGGCGGCTGCTCCTTTATTTACATGGGCCCTAAGTCCACGTTCTCAAGTTTCTGAACTTGGCCATTTCGCTCACTTGTGCTATTTGCCTAGACCCTAGACAGCCTTTGCCTCTGAGGACCCTGCATTTCAGATACCATCCTAAATAGCCTCATGTCCCCCCAGTTCATCCTCTCTCTACACAGCCACCAGAATGATTTTTCTATAACACATGTAACTGGGCCGCCACTCTGATTTAAACCACTTGGCAACTTCTGATTGCTTTCAGGATAAGATCCAGGTTTCTGTGTAGGACACATGAGGCTTTTCATAACCTCAAATACTTTTCATGTGTCATTTCTGATGATCTCCACATTATGCGTTCTTGAGGCATCTGTCCTGTTAGTCATTCTCAACAGGTTTCCACACAGTTGCCCATACTTGAATTTAAGTTGTTGTGTGTGGAAGGCCAAGTCACTCAACCACCCATAAACCTCACCCTCCAACCCTCTACCTTCTTTCCTCATATGTATGTGCTTGTAGGTCACCTGCATCTCCAAGCCGCAGGTTCAGTTCCCTTACTACCTGCTCTACAGTTCTTACTTGTCTACTGTCACCTCGCCTTCCCACTGCTATCGCAAGAAGGGACTGAGGCTCTTCTTCTGTGTCTCTCTCCCACGCATTCACCTCCCACTGCATCAGCAAATGACTTATTTTCTTGTCTGTTTGACCCATAAAATTGTGTTCTCTTTATGGGCAGACATTCTATCTTAATTCAGTATCTCCAAAGCCTTGGGCAGGGTAACTGGAAGTCTACAGTCATTCAATAAGACTTATGGAGTAAAGGTAGAGAAGTTTGGAGAGAGGGAGGAAGGAAGAGAGGGTTTAATGAATCAACTATTGCTTCTACTCTGAGGAAGCTTAGCATCATATAGAATTCTGCTCAGTATTTAAAACTAGTGTCCTGGTGCACGGATTCATGCACATTGAAAGGAAATTAATTAGTCCCTCTGGCGCAGGGATTAATGCAGGTGGTCCCCGGTGGTGGCTGGCGGGGCAAGACTAGGCCAGATGGGCCGGACACCCCCTAGAGCCAATCTCTCATGGTCCCTCCCCAGCTGGCTGCACCTGGGCCAGTGCAGCGGCTCAAAGGGCGTCTGCGGAGTAAGCGAGGTCCCTCCAAAAGGTGGGATCCCTTGGCCTGGCCTGCAGGGATCAAGCCAAAACTGGCTCTCTGACATCCCCTGAGGGGTCTCGAAGTGCAAGAGGAATTGCAAGGAATCGGGCTCCCTCCTCTCTGGTTCCAGGGTGTGTCACCCGAGAACCGCCACTGCCAAGTGACCACAGCTTGGCAGCTCCTGCGTTAAGCATCTGCACCCTGGTGGTCAGTACGCGTCATAGCTACCGGCTGGTCAGATGGTCAGACGGTTGCTTAGCCTTTTATACATAGACTAGGGGCCCGGTGCACGAAATTCATGCACTGGGTTGGGGGGGGGAGTGTCCCTCAGCCCAGCCTGCCCCCTCTCACATACTGGGAGCCCTCAGGCGTTGACCCCCATCACCCTCCAATCGCAGGATCGGCCCCTTGCCCAGGCCTGATGCCTCTGCCAGAGGTGTCAGGCCTGGGCAGGGGACCCTCATTTCCCCCCGATCACTGGTTCTGCCCCCCGCCCAGGCCTGATGCCTCTGGCCCAGGC
>NW_005371808.1:433380-440827 GCF_000412655.1 Myotis brandtii | reverse complement strand
GGCAGGGGGCTTCTTCCGTCCTTTCCCTTTCGCCTCCCAGCATTGTGCCTACATATGCAAATTAGCCGCCATCTTTGTTGGTGGTTAACCGCCATCTTGGCTGGCAGTTAATTTGCATATCGCCCTGATTAGCCAATGGGAAGGGTAGCGGTCGTACGCTAATTACCATGTTTCTCTTTTATTAGATAGGAGGATAGATAGAGCAGAATCAGCATGACTGAACAACTAAATCCCCAGGGAGAGTGGAAAATTAATTTTGTCCTGTGTTTAAACAAATAGTGAGGACACAATTACCTGTTTCTCTGACAAATTTATAAGAGTTGTGCAAAACCATAGACTAGTTCTCTCTAAATTTAAAGTTAAGGTTTTCACGGGGTTTTTTTTTTCTCATGTAGCCAATATACTTTTAATTTTTACTTACAAAATAATAAAGAAACTGTATGGTAATGAGTGGTAAGTATACAAATATTTGCTTTGCACACAGAAAGTTAAGATGACCTGTGCTCAAATAGGACTTAAGGATGCTCTTTGGCATATATGAGCATCTGCTCACATATTAAAGACCAATCAGCTATATCAGCTTTGTCAAACATTAAAACATAATAATAAGAAGCTCAACAAGATGCCTAAACCCTATTTATAGAACATTTTGAGTTGTATTAGTCCCATTTGTAGTTAGTCCCATTTTGGTATTTTTAGCATCTGTCTAGCAGACTTGTGCGTGTACATATAAAACACAAAACTCCATTAATACAACATTAAGGTTTCAAGTTTAAACATACAGGAAACTGAGAAGTTATAGCCCTTATAAGAACTTTAACATGCCCACTTTATATTTTCTACATGTGTTAGGTTTAGATACTAAAACGTTAAGCATTGAGCTGGAACACAAAAAGGACACATATATAAACAGTCCAAATTCTCATCTTGCCTAGGATGTCTACCTTTATTTTCAAAGAACTAGCACTAATATGATCTGTTTTCCATACACATAATGGATACATGTAGCAAGGAGTTGGAAGGGAGCCTATTTCATTGGAACGTTCAGGTGGCTTAATGTTAAATATTCACAGTGCATTAAGAACATCTCCACACTGCATTAAAAATTTCTATGCAATTTCAGTACATTGTAAATAAAAATGTAAAACAGAAACAGAGAAAAGCACCTATTTCCAAAATCAGAGATGTGTTTTTTTTTAAATACATTTTATTGATTTTTTACAGAGAGGAAGGGAGAGGAATAGAGAGTTAGAAACATCGATCAGCTGCCTCCTGCACACTCCCTACTGGGGATGTGCCCACAACCAAGGTACATGCCCTTGACTAGAATCGAACCTGGGACCCTTGAGTCCACAGGCTGACGCTCTATCCACTGAGCCAAACCGGTTAGGGTGAAGGATGTGGTTTTATTAGGTATCTTGAAAATTCCATGGTGGTTGAAAGAGCAAAAAATATATACCTAACAGGCATACAAGATCTTCTCAATTCTATTTATTGTTGCATTTTCCCCTAAAACTCTTTTGATGCAGAGATTTTAGAAAGAATTCTGTCAACTTGGAAATAAGCACCCAGCTCCCTTGAAGAGCATAATTTGTTTCACAAATGAGGGGAGAAAACTTATTTTTTCTACTACCACTAAACTCAGCGTATTAAGTTCAGAGTTATACATTAAGTAATTTCCCTACGAGCTGAGGCCAAGCACACATATTTCCACCCAGGGGGAAAAGTTTAGAGTGAATGAAAACAAAACTCAATAATGAAGTTCTTCACGCAGGAGGCAGTCGGCCAAGCGGGAGTGTGAAGTCCAGCGTGGTGTGTGGCTCTTATTTGAATGCACGAGAAAGAACTACTAAACCATTTAAGCACGGGGACTTACCTTTGAGTTATAATGAAATATAAACACTTTGGCGAGAGGCACAGTCTGGCTTGCCCTGCTCTCAGGTAGGCCCACCCAAACTATCCTGGACAGAGGAGACACTGAACTGCATTTAGAGCCTGCCAAGAGAATCCACAATTACTCCTAATAACTCATTCTAATATTAAATAGCTTTGTCAAGAAATCTTCCCAATATCTCCAGTAAATCCTTTGTGCTGAAATTTAAACTGGAAAACAGGCCCCGGTGCGATTTTAACATGTGGTCCCCTAACCTGGAGGTCATGTTGTAACATAAAGGCTCATACAATAGGACCAATTCTCCATGTATTTTACAGCAATTTCCCAACAGTTACTTAGGAGTCTCTGGGCCAAGAAAATGCTACATATAGAAAATTTATGTCCTATTTTGTTACAGTATTTGGAATATCATCTCATTAATCTGAGTTTCTTTTCTCAAATGTGGCCACACGTCTAAGGCTGGCAAAACAGCAGATCACAAAAGAAGACCAGTTCTATATTGCCCAGTCAGTAACCAAACTGGCCTTCTCACCGCATCATGGCTAATCAAGTCAGATTTACCAGCTCAACTATGTAATGATCTTAGTTAGTAAAATCATGTTTTGTATGATTTACTTAGCCTTAAAGAAATGGCTTCAATTAGGCCATACTGAAAACTGGCTAATCTAGCCATATCATATTTACCCATTAGTTCATGTACACTAAAATAGCCAATCAGAAATTTATTGAAGGCCAATTATTTATCCCTCAATTCATCTCCTTCTTGATGCATTTATTCCAACATTCTCTCTCTTCCACAGCACTGTTTTAGGTACAATATAATATAAAGAAGTAAAATGCATGTGCTATACCAGAACACATAGAGTGTACAACCTAGTCTCTACTTGGATGAGAAGACCTAGCCACAGGGTATTGCCCAATCACTGAGGGTATCATCAGATGAGATGAGGATTTTGGGTGAGTACCCACCTATGAGAGTACCAGTACACGTTATCTGGCTGTGTTGTCAATGTCTCTATGTAGGCTTTGAAGTGCAAGTTGTGAAGTTGAGATATATGAATTGCTTACACAGTTTTGTCAATGAAACTGTACACTTTTTTCCCGTTTAAAACAGGCTTTAGAAAAGCCAAATATTATTGAGCTAAGGACCCCAATATTCAGTTTATTCTATTGTGTGACATGAATGTTATCAGTCTAAACATACTCAGCACTGTGTCCCTAGTAAAATAACTTTAGAGCAACTCCAAAATACTAACCGTTAACATGAGATAATAACATTGTCTGAATAGACTAATTATGATCCAGAAGCTTCCGTTTACTTTCCAAATAAGTAAAGAGTTAAAATCAAATTATTCTGGTCAGTGAAGCCATTATGCATGATTCCATAATTACACATCAGGTTTTCTAAGGCAAGCAATAGTTTCCCTTTTACTCCCTGTAAATCCTATGAAAGCACCTTGAAGTGCTTCATACAAAAGCTGGTGCTCACATATTCATCGTACTGCTGCTCTCTCAGTGAGAGCTGCAAAATCCAGATTGGTTTTACTTACACTTCAATTATTACACTGTGGAACCAATCACCCTGAAAGGCTGATGCTCACAGGAACCTACTCACAGTGACTATCATTCACAATCAGTCTGAAAAGACGCATCAAAGGCTGCTATTTCTAAAATGATTCTTACCACAGTTATGTATTAACAGAAGATTTAATAATATTTTTTTAAACTAGAGGCCCAGTCCACAAATTCCTGCACGGGTGGGGTCCCTTGGCCTGGCCAGCAATTGAGGCCTATGGGGGGGCCAACCGGCCAGGGGGAGGGACCCCGGGAGGTTGGCCAGCTAGCTGGGGAGAGGGGCCACGGGAGGTTGGCCAGCCGGGGGGAAAGGGCCATGGGAGGTTGGCTGTGGGAGTGCACTGACCACCCGGGGGAAGCTCCTGCATTGAGCATCTGCTCCCTGGTGATCAGTGCACGTCACAGCAACTGGTTGACAGGTCGTTCTGGTCGTTCGGTCATAACGGTCACTTAGGCTTTTATATATATACTAGAGGCTCGGTGCATGAAATTCATGCATAGGGGGGTGTCCCTCAGCCCAGCCTGCACCCTCTCCAATCTGAGACCCCTTGAGGGATGTCCGACTGCCCGTTTAGGCCTGATCCCACCCGACTGCCCACCCGGGATCAGGCCTAAATGGGCAGTCGGACATCCCTCTCACAATCCAGGACTGCTGGCTCCCAACCGCTCACCTGCCTACCAGCCTGATTGCCCCCTAACCACTCCCTTGCCAACCTGATGGATGCCGAACTTCTCCCCTGCTGGCTCGGTTGCCCTTAACTGCCCTCTCCTGCCTGTCTGGTCACCCCTAACTGCCCTCCCCTGCTGGCCTGGTTGCCCCTAACTGTCCTTCCCTGCAGGCCTGGTCACCCCAACTGCCCTCCCCTGCAGGCCTGGTCCCCCCCAACTGCCCTCCCCTGGCCTGGTTGCCCTGGTCCCCCCCAGCTGCCCTCTCCTGCTGGCCATCTTTGTGTCCACATGGGGGCGGCCATCTTGTGTGTTGGGGTGATGGTCAATTTGCATATTACCTCTTTATTAGATAGGCCTAGAGGCCCGGTGCATGAATTCATGCATGGGTGGGGTACAGCCGGCCCTGCCCCCATCAGGCCAGTTGGACAGCCACAGTGTGTGTCACAGTGACCAGTTATTCTAGCCGCTTGGCTTTTATATATATAGATATAGATGGGCAGGCTCAATTCTTCATCAAGATTCACTTCTACCATCTTCATAAAGCCTTTTCTGATTCTATGGCCACACTAATCCCCTTGATTAGCATTTATTTTTATTCCTTTTTAAAAATTTCTCTAATTATAAATGTAGTATATTTTCTTGTCAAAAACACAGATTAGAGTAGAAAATCAAAGTCCTCCATAACCTATCCCATAGAGATAACTCAGGTTAACATATGCTGTGTATCCTTCTAGATTTTTATCAATGATTGTGTTAAGAATGTTTTCTTTCTTTTTTTTCCTCCACTAAGTCCAACCCCCATCCCATATTCTTCCTGGGACCTGATTTTCCTCTCCTCTAAGAATCTAAAGCATCCCACCCATCTCCAGTAGTATAACTGGGATGAAATGAAAATCAAAGAACAGAAAAGAAGTTACAAAGGCATGTGGTGGGGAAAAGAATAGAAGAGAAGGGGGAAGAGGCACCACAGTCTTAGGAGGTAATAAGAAATACCCTGAGAGAATCAATAAAGTCCTCCCAGGAAGAAGCTGATAAGGTGCTAAAGCAGTGGTTCTCAACCTTCTGGTCCTTTAAATACAGTTCCTCATGTTGTGACCCAACCATAAAAATTATTTTTGTTGCTACTTCATAACTGTAATGTTGCTACTGTTATGAATCATAATGTAAATATCTGATATGCAGGATGGTCTTAGGCGACCCCTGTGAAAGGGTTGTTCAACTACCAAAGGGGTCACGACCCACAGGTTGAGAACCGCTGCGCTAAAGAGAACAAGAAGTCACTACCAGATCAGTATCTATCCTTTGGCCCCCAGCAACAAGGAGCCATCTTTAAAAAAATTTTTTTGGATGGTGGTGTAGCTAAACACGGTACTTGCTGCCTCCCACAACCACATCAAAATTACAACTAAAATACAGAACAATCATCTTTCAGAACTGCCTGAAAGCTGACTGAATGGAAGCCCTACAACTAGAGAAGAAAAGAGGAAAGCACACAGAGACTGGTAGGAGGGGCAGAGGCCCAGAATGGGCTGGTTCAACATCTTACATATGGTATTTTTTTTTTATCAGGAGGGATAACTTGGCTGTGGAGACCTCCCATGAGGAGCAAGGGGTCCCAGCCCAACACCAGAACCCTCAGCCCAGGGTTCCAAAGCTAGAAAGGGAAGTCCCCATAACTTCAGGCTATAAGAACCAGCAGAGATTGTGGCTGAATGACATGGAGGCTGCTGGAGCCCCAGGCAGTTCCTCTTAATGGGCCCATGCATGGACTTACTCAGACTGACTCCTTCCGAGCTCCAACACTGGGTCAGTGGCTTGGGAGGGATCCAGGGACATACAGGGAAGAGCTAGATTGTCTGGAATCAGAGCAGGAACTCAGGGGCAGCTTTCTCCCAGACAAAAGTGCTCACAGGGATCACTGTTCCTATCCTGAGACCTCCCCTGTTCTGCCACAGTTCCCCTGTGGCAGAACTGACTGGAAGGTTCCATACCTGAGTCACCATCAACCTCACTCACACTGTTCTCTCTGCCCTGGTGATTCCCTGAGAACCCACCCACTCAACCTCACTCACACTGTTCTCTCTGCCCTGGTGATTTCCCGAGAACCCACCCATCCAATTTGCAGCCCTGCCCAAGCTGTTTGCAGCTGTTTTTCCACATGAATGGTAGGACCTGGATCAGGCTTCAGACTTTCCTAAAATCTCTCAAACAAGCAGCAGCTGGCATCAGCATGCCCCATACCTCTCAATAAGAGGCCCCAGGCCCGGCACTAGCAGCAGCCTGCCTTGTTTCACAGGTTGGCCTCTCCTGGGCACTTCCAAGCCCAACACAAGTAGCAGCTTTTTTCAGATCTCTCTGTAGCTCCTGCTGGGTGGCCCCAGACAGGGCACAGGCAGTGGCTGACTTTGCACCTCCAGGGGGGCCCCTGAGCCAGTGCACCCAATGGACAGCTTCAAAACCATGCCAGATTACAACTCTACCCATCCACGAGCAACCCACTAAGGGTCAGACTCAGTGAGCACCAAAGCCCCCTGAAGCAAGTCCTGCTCCACAGGGCTGTCTCCTGTACAGCAGTTCTTCCACTGTAGTCACAGCTGGTCCTCACAGCCAATTGGCATGGGGGTCAATTCCCCCCAGTGATGCCAATAGCAATCAAAGCTCAACTACAACAAGACTATGCACACAGCCCATTCAGGGACACATCCAGAGTGCTCAGGTCAGGTGACTGAGGAGGCTGAGCTTACAAGACACCTACTACACAAGGCCACTCTAACAATTCCAGGAGACTAAACAATTCTATCTAATACATAGAAACAAACACAGGAAAGCAGCCAAAATGCGGAGACAAAGAAACATGCCACAAATGAAAGAACGGAATAAATCTCCAGAAAAATAACTAAATGAAATGGAAGCAAACTGTTCAGAACAATGATTATAAGGATGCTCAAGGATCTTAATGAGATCTTGAAGGGACTCAGTGAAAATTTCAACAATCTTAGTGAGAATTTCAAGGAAATTGGTGAGAATGTCAAAGAGATGAAAAAGGAGCAGTCAGAAACAGAGGATACACTAATTGAAATGAAAGATAATTTACAGGGAATCAACAATAAAGCAGAGGAGGCCAAGATTAAAATAAGTGATTTGGAATATGAGGAAGCAAAAACACCCAACCAGAAGAGAATAAAGAAAAAAGAATCCAAAAATATGAAGATAGTGTAGGAGCCTCTGGGGACAACTTCAAGCGTACCAACATCCGAATTATAGGGGTGCCAGAAGAAGAGAGAGAGCAAGATATTGAAAACCTATTTG
>NW_005371808.1:427629-433060 GCF_000412655.1 Myotis brandtii | reverse complement strand
ACATGCCCTTGACCGGAATCGAACCCGGGACCTTTCAGTCCGCAGGCCGATGCTCTATCCACTGAGCCAAACCGGTTACGGCAAAAGAGAGAATCTTAAAAGCAGCAAGAGAATAGCAGTTAGTTACTGACAAGGGAGCGCCCGTAGGACTGTTAGCTGATTTCTCAAAAAAAAAAAAAACTTTGCAGGCCAGAAGGGAGTGGCAAGAAAAATTCAGTGATAAATAGCAAGGACCTCCAACCAAGATTACTCTACTCAGAAAAGCTATCATTTAGAATTGAAGGTCAGATAAAGAGCTTCACAGACAAGAAAAAGCTAAAGGATTTCATCACCACCAAACCAGTATTCCATGAAATGTTGATGGGTATTCTTTAGGAAGGAGGAGGAAAAATAAAAAGTTAAAAAATTTGAACAATACAATGGCAACAAATACATATCTATCGATAATTGAATCTAAAAATCAAAATAAATGAGCAAGGAATCTAATGAACAAAATAAACTGATGAATAAAATAGAACCAGAGGCATAGAAACATGGAACAGACTGACAAATCTCAGAGGGAAGGGAGGAAAGGAGGGCGGGAAGAGATTAACCAGAGAATTTATATGCATATATGCATTACCTATGGACACAGACAATAGCGTGGTGAAGGCCTGGGGCAGGGTGGGAACCTGATGGAGTGGGGGAGGGGGAGAGGGAAGGCAGACATTTGAAATACTCTCAACAATAAAGATTTAAGTAAATAAATAAGTAAATAAGAATCTCGGAGTCAACATTTACTACAGGGATATTTGATTCAACCTCGTTACCTCAAACATCCAAGGACAGTGCAACTACTCACCTTGGCTGTGCTGGCCCCCTTCCCACCCAGGACAGTTTAAATAAATAATAATAGGGACAACAGAGGAAATCAAACCAATAATCTTTATATTTTTATGGACTATGTTTTAGAGAAATTTTCATATCACTGGGCTATTCTAGGTTTGTTTAAAGAGTTTGAAATACTTAAGGAGATTATGATTTCAATTTGAAAGATGTAGTTGATTTCAGATTTGTGATATTAAATTGGAAGATACAAGAACATCTGATTTAAATTTGGAAATACTGTAGGAATATTTAAGAGAGGTTCACTTACTACATGTACATGTCTGATTATTAGTATTATTAAGTTGCTTGTTTTTTAAGTTGCTTACTAGATGTATATGAATTAGTGTTTTTTAAGTTGCTTAAGTGCTTAGAATGATTTTTTTGTTAGGTTTCTAAGTATGCCCCACCAGGCAGTTGAGTTGCTTGAGAAATCAGACGCGTTAAATATGTAAATGAGGTTTCAAACTGAATTACCTAAATTGGAATCAGAATTAATTTTTCAGTGAAAATTCAACTCTTAAACTTAAATTAACCAAATGTTAATAAAATAATAAATGAAAGAGGCTATTCTTACTTTTATGTAAGAGTGACTAGATTTAAAAATATAACTGTAAGATTTGTAGGTTGAAGTAAGTTTCTGAATGCACAACTTGAATGGATTAAATATTCATTTAAAACCCAATTAAACATAAGAAGTCCTTGTAAAAATTCCCCTTGGACCATAAAATACTCAATGAAAGCAGGCACTTTCTCTGCTGTTTCAGCCCGGTGTCCCTGGAGCCTACACCAATGTCTGCACATAGCAGGCCGTGAAAAGGAATACACACGTGTAGGGCTTTGAGCTGGGAATCCATTTGGAGCTATTTCTTCAACTCCAACCTGGTCTCATTCTGAAGAACAAATTAGAACATCCAGTCACACCAACATTGGTGAAAAAACCTGTGTTCCTGAATATTTGTAGATTTAAGGACATTTAAATTTTGGGCCAGGGTTGCCGAGAGATACTGCAGATGACAAGAACTGTATGAGTATGGGCCTGTAGGACTGGTTCCTTGGCTGGAGACTGAAGATGGGCCATAGGAAGAAAGGAAGCAGGGAGTTGGATGGTACATTGCAGAATCAGAAATAAAACTAAGCGGCCTTGGGGCTCCCTCGGGAAGATCGCCACATGCCACTAAAACGAGCAGAAGCGCGGCCAGCTGCATGGTGTTGGGGTCTTGGACAGGTCAGGATGAGCATCTGCAGGCACTTTCAGAGTTGGCCGTGAACTATAGCACAAATGTAACTGCAGAGCATGTGCGGGAAGTGGGGCCGAGGCAGCAGAGTAGAGTGGACAGTTACTTCCAGGACATGAGCTGGGAAGGGAATTACAAGGAGAGGTCAGTAAAAAAGATGCAGGCAAGTCTGAGGAAGTAATTGCCTCTTATTTATTTACACTTTAATTGTGAGGTTTGGCTTCCCCTATAGGTTTTAGACTGAGGAGAACCTTCTATAATGACAGCAAGTGAGTGGCTGAGGGCAACACGAGGCCTCCCACAGACGAGAAAGTGCAGTTCTCAAGGGGAAATCTAAATCAATTCTATGAACACTACTAACATGTGAGCACATACATGAGCCAATAAAAATGCTGAAAGACTGGTTCCTAGCGCCTGGCGTGTGCTGAGTGCTGTTATGAGCTGGAGACACAGCAGTGCCCAGTACAGGCGGGTGCCCTGTCCACATGGGCCTTCCATTCTAGTGGAAGGAATTAGAATCTGAACTAACGCCAACTTAAAATATAAAAGCATATATAATTCCATGTGGTGACAGCTGCTATAAATAAGATAATAAAGCAGGGGAAGGAGACAGGGAGCGAAGACTTGCAGCGGTTCTCAACCTGTGGGTCACGGCCATCGGAAAACACATATAGCATATCAGGTATTTACGATTCATAACAGTAGCAAAATTACAGTTATGAAGTAGCAACAAAAATAATTTTATGGTTGGGGGTCACCACAACATGAGGAACTGTATTAAAGGGTCGCGGCATCAGGAAGGTTGAGAACCACTGGAGGATCACTGGGACAGGGAGGAGCAGATCAGAGTTCAGCTTGGCATTTGAGGGTAGGAGATAGAAGCTGAGGAAGAGAGATAGAAAGTTGATAGCTTGAGAACCAGCGGCATGACAATCACCTCTAACTCCCCCACATGATGGCAGCCTTGATTCTGAGACCGAGAAAGCTTATACTTCTTTCTCCCCTTCCCATTGCTCTGACAGGTGGCTGCGAGTGTAAGGAGCCGGGCCCTAATACATCAGGGTCCTCCGGACCCAAATATACAGTGTTTGTCATGACAGGTGACCACATAAAAGCACGGAAAGCTGTTTGCTGGTGAATGTGACGTGTGGAGAAGGGGCGGGAGCTGCCTATGAGCAAGGGTCAGCCACCAGCACGGGAAAGCTATCGGCAAGAAACAGCAAGAACATGCTTGTCATTCCTCTCCTCTAGCCTGAGTTAAAGTGCGAGAATAAGAGAGAGGCCACTTGGTATGCCTTTCAAAGGGAATAAACTCACTGTCCCTGTGTGACCCACTTTCGGCTTGGGAAGCCAGAAAAGCAGAGCAATTTCTTGTACTGGATCTGTTTTCAAAAGAGTGGTCAGAAGATGAGTTCAAACACTGACTCATCCAACAAGAGGTACATGATTAGGATTAAACTCGTTAGAACTTGGTCCTGGAGCCCAAGGAGCCCTCGGCAGTCTCTCCCTGGGGACAGGAAATGCAGAACCCACACATGTCAGAGTCCCTGACCCGGGTCGGTCAGCCTTGCTTGAATACTTCCTGTGATGAGAAGCTCATTTCCTCACGACACAGCTGTTTCATTTTCGGTCAAGTCTAACTGCTGCACAGGCGTTTAGTACCCAGAACTCCGGGGCACCTCATGGTCACGCTCCCTGATTGCTTCTGTTTTTCCTCGTCAGGCCGTCCACATTACATTAATTATCTATAATCCCTCAAATAAGAAGTGCAAAGGCATCTCAAACCCTCCCCCATTGTAATTTTAAGAAATATTTAATATTAATTTCAACACCGCAATACAATTCTGTGAAAACACATTTAAGTCCATTTTGAGTACTGAAAAATGGCATCTACTTAAAATGAAATTATCCTAGAAAGATATCTAAAATTATAAGAATCATTGAAGCATTTATTCCTAAGATTAAATATTGAGCAATTTTGACTAAACCGTAAAATCCTTATTTTAGTTAATGACTAGAAAGTGACTCGAATAAATTTACTCTTAAAAATAATTTATTTTTACTTAACACCTATACATTTCATTCATAAAATAAAGGATGAAATACATTTTCCTAGAGGGTTGGCTTAGATGTTATGAGAAGTTGCAAAAACAGATCCAAGGCGGGGGGGAAATAGATGAGAAAATCTAATAAAACAAACCAAGTTAAACATTTCAAAGGTCACTTTTTAATTACTTTGCAAAGCACCCATTATGTAAACAAAGCTCTACTCCAAAGTCATGAGCCTCCCCCCCTCCTACCCCCGCTCTGCCTACTACCCCCTTCTCTGGTTCTTAAGGAGACAGCAAAAGTTATTCCAGGTCCCTTCTCTCCGAACACTAATGCTAAGTATGAGGAGAGCGTAGTGCAAGCGCACATAGGACTTCTCCTGCACCAGAGGCCCCACAGCGGGGACACCCCCCTTCACAGAGGCCCCCACAGTGGGGACACCCCCCTGCACAGAAGCCCTCACAGTGGGGACACCCCCCTGCACAGAGGCCCCCACAGTGGGACACCCCCCTTGCACAGAGGCCCCCACAGTGAGGACACCCCCCTGCACAGAGGCCCCCACAGTGAGGACACCCCCCTGCACAGAGGCCCCCACAGTGAGGACACCCCCCTGCACAGAGGCCCCCACAGTGAGGACACCCCCCTGCACAGAGGCCCCCACAGTGAGGACACCCCCCTGCACAGAGGCCCCCACAGTGAGGACACCCCCCTGCACAGAGGCCCCCACAGTGAGGACACCCCCCTGCACAGAGGCCCCCACAGTGAGGACACCCCCCTGCACAGAGGCCCCCACAGTGAGGACACCCCCCTGCACAGAGGCCCCCACAGTGAGGACACCCCCCTGCACAGAGGCCCCCACAGTGAGGACACCCCCCTGCACAGAGGCCCCCACAGTGAGGACACCCCCCTGCACAGAGGCCCCCACAGTGAGGACACCCCCCTGCACAGAGGCCCCCACAGTGAGGACACCCCCCTGCACAGAGGCCCCCACAGTGAGGACACCCCCCTGCACAGAGGCCCCCACAGTGAGGACACCCCCCTGCACAGAGGCCCCCACAGTGAGGACACCCCCCTGCACAGAGGCCCCCACAGTGAGGACACCCCCCTGCACAGAGGCCCCCACAGTGAGGACACCCCCCTGCACAGAGGCCCCCAGGCAGGTGTTGGTCCCAGGCTGGAGGCTGGGCCAGGTTGGAGGGGCAGGTGCTGATTCCGGGCTGGAGGCTGGGCCAGGCTGGAGGGGCAGGTGCTGGTCCCAGGCTGGAGGCTGAGCCAGGACG
>NW_005371808.1:425743-427579 GCF_000412655.1 Myotis brandtii | reverse complement strand
GCAGGTGTTGGTCCCAGGCTGGAGGCTGGGCCAGGTCGGAGGGGCAGGTGTTGGTCCCAGGCTGGAGGCTGGGCCAGGTCGGAGGGGCAGGTGTTGGTCCCAGGCTGGAGGCTGGGCCAGGTCGGAGGAGCAGGTGTTGGTCCCAGGCTGGAGGCTGGGTCAGGCCGAAGAGGCAGGTGCTGATTCCGGGCTGGAGGCTGGGCCAGGTTGGAGGGGCAGGTGCTGGTCCCAGGCTGGAGGCTGAGCCAGGTCGGAGGGGCAGGTGCTGGGCCCGGGCTGGAGGCTGGGCCAGAGCAGAGGCCCAGGTGCTGGCTGGGCCTGACCTCCACCACACTCATGCTGTGGAAATGTGGCCAGTGATGGCAAACTCCATGTCGTTGGCTCCCTTTCCTTTACAGCTGCCTTCTAAGCAGCCCAGCGGAAGTGAGGGAGAAGCAGAGCGCCCTCTCTCCTGGAAGTTGCTTGGGAAGGGTCCTGTAGTGGAAAAGGCTCCCAGGCTTCAGCTCAGACAGGTGAGAAAGTCCCCTCCCCACCCCACCCCCCTGCTGATGCTCTGAGAAGTGCATGGGTCTCTGTCTCACTCTCTGGGAAAGCGTGTTGCTGCTCCCCACTTCTTGGTACCATTGTCTGTGTTGGTCAGCCTAGGCTGCCATTACAAAACGCCACAGACTGGGTGGCTTAAACTACAGAAATGTATTTCCTGTGGTTCTGGAGGCTGGAAAGTCCAAGACCAAGGCCTGCAGGGTTCTGCTTCTGGCGAGAACTATTTCCGGGTTTCTGATGGCTGCCTTCTCTGTGTCCTCACATGGCTGAGAGAGAAATCTTTTCTCCCCTTTTTACAAGACCACGTGCCTGTTGGATTAGGGCCTCACTCTTATGATCTCATTTACCCCTAATTACCTTCTAATGATCCAACCTCCAAGTATAGTCATATTGAGGGGATGAGGGCTTCAACATATGAACTTGGGAGGAGATACAATTCAGACGATAGCAAGTAGAAAAACATTTGATTGAACAGAAAAGAAGTGGCTTATAAAGTCTCCAGGAAGTTTAGAGTACCAGACTCAGAAAATGGGCAGGAGCAAAGAGGACTCAGACAGCCAGCACCATGCCCCCAGCGTGCCCCAGCGTGCCCCCAGCGTGCCCAGAACCATGCTGATGCGGATCCCACTGCCACTACTGTATGCCACGGCTGAGGCGGCCAGCCTCTGCTGCCTCGAAAGCCAGATACTGGTGCCATGGACATTGCCACCACCACTGGCTTAGGTCTTCGCTTCCCCTGTCTCTGTCAGTCCTAATTCAACATCCCAGGTCACAAACCAGCAACCTAGCTGCAAAGGATGCTGGAAAAGCAAAACTGGGGCTTTTTCTTAGGTTCTTAAATGCAAGGCAGGCCCTACTTCCTACCAAGATCAATATGATACAGAGTCCTCTAACATAGGAAAAAGGTTCAAAATGCTAGACAGACACCCCTCCAAATGATAAAAACGCCTACAATTATGACTTCTATTACAGCTGGTAAGTTAATATATGTATATGTTATTTAAAAACAAAAGTTTCATAAAATATATACCCCTCTTACAGCCACGAACTCTCATATTGTCAATCTCTTCTGCTCTATATCATTAAAACATTCTGACTATGAACAAGTAAATTGATTTTTTTAGCATACTAGATCATAAATCACAATGTGAAAAGCACAGGACTGAGATTAAAGTCAGGAGAAATGGAAAATATTTAGGAAGTTATCAAATTATTAAGTGAGAAAGGGTAAGAGTGTGGCTGAGGGCACTAACTGGGGACACATAGGAAATGCTTTGAAGGGGACATATTGGC
>NW_005371808.1:424446-425250 GCF_000412655.1 Myotis brandtii | reverse complement strand
GAGGAAATGAAAAAGAATATCTGAAAGAAACATAGTACATCCAATATTTCCAGTATTCTTTACTGAGGTCAAGATACCCTAAATGAATTTATTCACAGAAGACTATAGAGAGAAGAGAAATGGAAATTAGCCTTGTGAAGCTTTTCCCAGAAATGAACACTGTAAATTTAATTAGTATGTCTATGACATAGCAAACCGGAGAAAGGGAGGGTGCCATAAACTACAGATCGGTCAGGTAGAAGTTGATCCTGAGCACAATGAGGGAAGAGATAATCATGTGACCGGTTTGTCTGCTCACCTGAATTTCTGCTCAAACAGGCTATGAGCACCGTGAAGGAAGGAATGATGGCTTATTCTTTACATCTCTGGTGCACACACTACACATAATGGCACATAGCATGTACTTTAAGAAATAATAAGCCTTGTGGGCAAAATGTTGAAATGTAAACAGAAATAAATAACAGAGTTAGATACATTTGTAAGTAATTTCAAAGAGTTCTGATCATTGTCCACTGACAGAGAGATCTTTAGTGGCATATCCCTGGGCAGTGTACATGGACAGTTGTTTAAAATTTAATTTTATACTATAGTTTAATTTTATACTATACTATATTTAGTATTATTTAGTACTAGAGGCCCAGTGCATGAAATTCGTGCATTTGGAGGGGTCCCTCAGCCCGGCCTGCACCTTCTCAAAGTCCAGGAGCCCTCGGGGGATGTCCAACTGACGGCTTAGGCCCGCTACCTGCGGGTAGCTGGCAGTCAGACATTCTTAGCGCTGCTGCAGAGGTGGGAGAGGCTCCC
>NW_005371808.1:422788-424320 GCF_000412655.1 Myotis brandtii | reverse complement strand
ATACATAGTTATTACAATATTATTGACTATATTCCCTATGCTGTACTTTACATCCCTGTGACTATTTCATAACTACCAATTTGTACTTCTTAATCCTTTTTTCACCTAGTCCCGCAAACCTCCTCACCTCTGGCAACCATCAATCTATTCTCTGTTTCTATGAGTCTCTTTCTGTCTTGTTTGCTCATTTATTTTGTTCTTTAGATTTCACATGTAAGTGAAATCATATGGTATTTGTCTGACTTATTCATTTAGTATAATACCCTATAGGTTTATCGATGCTGTTGCAAATGTAAGATTTCATTCTTTTTATGGCTAAGTAATATTCCATTTTATATTTGTACCACAACTTTTTTATCCACTTGTCTATTGACAGGCACTTGGGTTGCTTCCATATATTTGGCTATTGTTAATAATGTTGTAATCAATATAGGGGTGCATGTATTCTTTTGAATTAGTGTTTTAAAAAATTAAAAATAGATTCCTTTGGTTTAATATTTTTACCAAACTCTTGTGGAAAATCAAGATCATATGCACATCAAATTAACAAATGACTCAGGTCTGGAAGGTAACTGAGTCAGGGAAAAACAAAAGCTAGAATGAGGACCAGATTTAAGGACAACAACAACAAAAATGTAAGAGATCAGTAAAAGGTCCTGCACCTCAATAATAACAACAGACAAACCAGTTGCATTAGTATAGGATAGGGAAATGCAAAATGACTGAGAGTTCTAATTCTTCCACCCTTGGCTGTCCAGAAAGCTTGAAATATCTTCTTCTAAATCTACTTAAGGAGTTCTCTCTCTCTCTCTCTTTTTTTCTCTTTTTTTTCGCTCAATCCCTCCACCCCACCGCACATGCACCAGAGCTGTCTGTCTGTACTCTAGGAGTCTGTCTTTATTTTGCTTGGTGGTTCGGTTGAGTGAACATGGACCACATTGTGGTGGTTGTGGTGATGGAGGTGGAAGAGGGTATAGAGGGGATAAATGGTGATGGGAAAAATTTAGTGAGAAAAAGGTAAAGAGATTAAACAAAAAGAAAAAAAAACCCTTATAGACACAAACAATAGTATGGTGATTACCCAAGGGAAAACGGAATTAAGGAGGCAGAAGAAGGTAAAGTGGGGATGAATGGTGATGGAACTTAACTTGGGGTGGTGAACACACAATACAATAAACAGATAGTGGATTATAGAATTGTACAGCTTAAACGTATAAAATTTTATCAACCAATGTCACCCTAATAAACTCAATAACATTTTTAAATAATAAAAAAATAAAATCTACTTAAAGATTCTAGACAAAATGTAATGTATACCCTTTAAATGCATAATTAGCAAAAATGTTAAAAAAGTAAGTACCTAGGTATAAAAAACAAAAAAGTAAATGAAAAACAAAAAGGTGCTTGAGCTAATGCTGAGGCAACCCTAGGAGTATGGAGGTTGGAAAAGAGTGCCAATATCAGTAACCAGAGTTTAGACCAGTATAAAGTGACAGTTGGAAACAAGATCCCTTTATAAACCTGGGACCATC
>NW_005371808.1:398891-422758 GCF_000412655.1 Myotis brandtii | reverse complement strand
AATTCTACCTAATAGCATGGGAAACGACAATGACATTTGTCGTTTCTGCCAGAAAAATGGGTGGAGTAAGAAAAGGACTCCTTTCAGCATTAATAACTATTGACCTATCCATGTGCACAACTGAGGTGTAAATTTCCACTATTCAACTGGTCTGCAAATGTCAATCACTGAAGTTAATATAAAAAGTGCTTGAAACTGATGATAGCTCTAGGGCAGGAGGCAGAAGCAAAACTAAGCTTAGTCTATAGCTCCTTATAGGGTGCAACAGCCAAAGCACCACTGAAGATGAGCTCACAGTCCAAAACAACAAAACCCACAAGGATACAATCAACCAGAATAGAGTCAGCAAGTGTGACAAACAGCAGGACTAGAACTATAAGAACTTTTGATATAAAGATCATACAATGCATGTGTTTAAAGTTATTAAATACTTAAATAAGTAATTAAATATAATAGCAAGACACTATGAAAAGCAAAGATAGAAAAGAAATGACCAAATAGAATTATGAAAATGAAGACATAATCATTGAAATTTTAAAAATTAATGTAAGCGCTAAACAGATTAGGCATACGTGAGAAAATGCTTAGTGAACTAGAAAAGATATCTGAGAAAATTACCCGAAATGCAACAAAGAATAATATAAAGATAAAATACATATTTTAAAGCCTAAGACAATAGCAATGAATAAAAAGGAAAATGAGTTATAAAAGTAGGCATTAAAGAGAATGAAAGAAGAAAACTATTCAGAGAAAGAATAGCAGAATTTTCCAGAATTGATGGCAGATGTGAGTCCTCAGATTTAGGAAGCACAATGAGTCCTAAGTAAGAGAAATACAAATAAATCCACATGAAAGCATATCATTGTGAAACCACAGAACACATACACAGAGTAAAACTCTTTAAAACAATGCAGGAAATTGGCTGAAAGAGACCAATTAGATTAAAGCATTGAGAAAACATAGCTGTCAACCAACAATTCCAAATTCAGCAAATATGTAAGTCAAGTGAATACTCATAGAGTTAGCAATTGAAGGACCCTCTCTGAAAGAGCTACCAAAGGACACACTTCAGGAAGAGGAAAATTGAAACCAGAAAGAAGTGAAGAAAGACAACATTGAGCAAAGGAACTGAAAAAACATGGGGAAATCCAAACATTCACCAATTTTTTTAACAAAATAACAATAATGATGACTAATTTGAGTCACATAAAAACAAGATATAATTAAACATTTAACAATGATTAGGTAAATAACAATAATGATGACTAATTTGAGTCACATAAAAACAAGATATAATTAAAACATTTAACAATGATTAGGTAAAATGGGAGGAATGTGATTAAAATTAATCATGTAGATCAGGAGATTAGAAATATGAATTTTAAACTCTATGAATTCAAGTATACTTATTATGATAACCACTAAAAGAAAAGAGAATATATAACTTCTAGATAAGGAGTGGAGAAAATAAATTTTAAAAAAGTTGGTTAGCAAATCAGAAGGTAGGGAAAGGGGTGGGGAGAGAAAAAGAAACACAGGATAAATAGAAAAGAAATAGTGATAGATATAAGAAATAAATGCAAATATCAGGAACTACTAAATTGACTAAAACTTGGATAAAAACAGTAAAAGTAATCCATGTGTCATTACAAAGAGATACAACTAAGGCGCAAGAACACGGAAAGTTTGAAAGTAAAAAGGTGGGGAATATGTCTGGCTTAGGGTGGACATTTACACAGTTTGTTGTGGTTTGATGACTGCGTGCTGGCTCAGACCTTTTGGTAACATTCTGTATATGTGCTTCGGGCTTTAGATATGGGCCTAGATAAGTTTCTTAAAATAAACTTCAGGATATAAAGAATTGTTACAGCCCTGACTGGGTGGCTGAATTGGTTGGAGCATCGTCCCATACACCAAAAGTTGGCGGGTTCAATTTTAATCAAGGCACATACCTAAGTTGAAGGTTTGATCTCTGGTAGAGGCGCGTGCAGGAGACAACAGAGCAATATTTCTCTCTCACCTCTCTCTCCCCCCACCCCAATTCCTCTTTCTGTAATCAATTAAATTTTTTTTAAGTAAAATAAAGAATTGTTATAGCTGAAATCAGTCACTATATAGCATAAAAGGAAAGATTCTCAGGAAGATGAAGCAATTCTATCCAAATATATAAGGCATAAATTGACAGAATTACAAGTATAAATATACACATCTGGAAGTTTTTATACACCTCCCTTGGTTCTTGACAAATTAAAAGAAAAAGAATCATACAAATATAGCAAACTTGGACCACAAAGTCAACAAGCTTGAACCAAAGGACAAATATGGGATCCTGCATGGAAGTGAATTAGCTATTAAAAGACTTTAATTCTGAAATTGATCCTTGGAATCACGCATCAGGTGGAGAATTTGTCAAATGACCTCTCTAAGATCTCAACTAACTGGGATTGTTTCTTTTCAATAAATATTTCACTCAAAGATTTAAAATGGTGGCCTTTTTTTTCCCCCTTAAAAAACCTCATTCAATAAATATTTCACTCAAAGATTTAAAATGGTGGCTTTTTTCCCCCTTAAAAAACCTCCAAAAAACTGGTTAAAGCCCTAGGATGAGTTATAGCTTGAGGTATAAACCTCAATGTTCCCACTGTGTTCCACTTTGGTGTGGGGTGGGGATCACCAAGCTAAACCCAAAGAAAACTCCATGGGTGTAGTCCAAAGGGAACCAAATCAAACCAACCAACAATTTTGCACAAATTCCCATGAGCCAAAACCACTGCATTTCACTCAGCAACAAAGACCTATATTAGACCCCCCTCATCAACTGGAGCCAAATTTTCCCAAACCTCAGATATGCTAGAGCCCTGCTCAGTCTGGAAGATGAGCAAAGGCCTAGATTTTTAAAAAATTAAAACTATTTCAGTTTCTCTAACATTTTAGAGTCTTTCAGTACAACGTTTTGGAGTCTTTACAATGGAATAAAATTAGAAGAAATAAATCATACGAGGCCCCGGAGTCCTTTGCCAGGCAGCAATTTCATCCAGACATTCACCACAGAGAGGGAAAAAAAAAAGGAATTTGTATTGATGCTCAACTAACAAGTGAAGGCAGTATTCGAGAAGGAAAAAGTAAATAACAAAGCACATGTTGAAATAATATCATGGTCTAAATTTACAATTAGCATCTTTGTAAAGACAGACTTGGCCCAAACATCAGTCTGAATATACAATTACAGGTCTACTGGTATAAAAACAGATAAGAACAAAAGGGAGCCATCATTTAATTGGTTCTTACAGTACCTACTTGTGTGGAAAACAGTGCTGTGTGTACTGATGTATGAATTTACATTTGTGAATTTATGAGTTCTCAGTGTCCCTTTTTAGAGAACTCAATTAATTTATTTACCTTACATCATTTTGAGGGAAGCCTTAGGGGAGCATTATCTTCACTGATGTTTACCTTACCACCAGGCGTGGGGGCCGGGGAAGGGTAATGGTGGGGAGACGGCAAGGAGGGTGGGGGGAAAACCAACAGGAGAGTCTGTCCTACGAGCTTAGATCCTTTGGTTTTTTGCTAAATTCCCGTGGGCTTTTGTAGGTGCCTGTCCATCTCCCTGGAATGTCACCGGGAATGCTCACGTTTCTGAACTTGAGATGACTTACAATCAGTGCATATAGATATCACATGGCAGGGGTTCTCTTCTTGCATGAAAGCTATTGATGACTCGATGGTATATCTTACAGGTCCTGGCATCTCAAATAAAGCAAATACAGTGAGTGCTACTTCCCCGGGCAAATGATCGGTTCCCTAACATTTGTCGGCATTTCCCACTGTACCTCTCACAGTGCTTTCAGGGAGTACGCACTGGCTGGTTTAGGCTGGCCTTCGAATAACCTACAGTTCAGTAAGATAACTGGGGGGAAAGATAAATAAGACAAAACCAACACAAAATCCACTGCGGCATACATAAAACAGTAGAAGAGAAACGGGTCAGGTACATTTTTAACAGGCAGATTCTACTTATTGAAGGAGAAAGATAAGATGGCCTTAGCAATGAAGACAATATAAGAACTAAGAGAGGGAGGATGCAATGTAATAGAGTGGGAGAAGTTAACATCCCACCTACTTTGATAGACTAGAAATCACTGGCCAATAAGCAAGCAGCTTTGCTAAAAAGGGTGGAATAAGATGTAGTGGGTGATATAAGTAATAGATTAAAGTAGCTATAGAAGTACACACTACCATTCTATTAACTCCCCTTTCCCAGGCACCATTATATTCGGTAAGATAGGGAGTGGCGAGGGGGGCGTGGTACAGGGGGGAATGCAAAAATGAATGAAACACAGCCCTTGTGCTTAGTGTACATGATACAGACACATAAATACAATTACAATATGGTAAGGACCGTGTATCAAGTATTATGGGTACAAAGAAGAGGGAATAATACTTCTGCCTGAGAGAGCCAGAAGTTCTTAATAAATTACTTTAAAAACTCAAGACATTTTTACATAACAACATTTGAGCCATTAAAACATAAATTTGATGGTCTGACTTGAGCATAATTACCATTACAGTGAAAGAAAGATCTAATATAACAAAGCTGTTTCCACATTTCAGAATGAACAATTACAAACAAAACAGAAAACCTTCACTGCTCTGTTTACAACAAACTGTCAGCACCAAATACTTCATGACAGGAAATCTGTTTTGTCCTGTTCCACATTCTGGCCTTTGTTCATGTCCACTCGCATGTGCAAAAGCAGTACCTGACAATGGCCCTTTCATGCCACAGAGAGTAGGAGAGAACACTGTTTAACTCTAGAATCTTTTCTTTCCACCAAATAGTAACTGCATTTGCATTTTTCTCTCTTCCTCAACTACCCCTTCTTCCAACACTCAAATCATTCAGCAGGAAGCAAACACAGAACCCAGGGCCAACATTCCACGTGGAATGTCAGGGAGGCTGCACAGGCAGGCAGGAGACTGCCTCGATCTCACTCACTTCCCATGTCAGAGTTGGAGTTTTCCCTTCATAATTCCACAGAGAAACAGAGAACCAGCTGTTTTCTCCCCAGTTTCTGCAGACTGGAAATGCAATTTCTGGCTTTGTGACAAATTCCACTGTAACAAAGCCAATGCATGCCCCACGGAGCTCACGATAATGAGATTTTAACTCTATTGGCATTATGTGTATTCAAGGAAAAGTACATCTTGGGGGAATGATGAATATAATAAGAGCTACAAGTTCAGAAGTGTAGAGTTAGAGAAATTCACTACCATTTCTCTCAGAGAAACAAATATGCTCATGGGGGTGAAAAAACGAAGCTCTGTCAATTCACTCCACAGATATGTATGCTGCTCACTCACACCAGGCACTGATTGCGGTGCTGGGAATTCAGCAGTGAACAAGGCAGAAAAAGGATCTGTTCTCATGCAGCTTACATTCTAGTGGAGGGGAGGCAGACAGTCAGTAAAACAAGAAGATGAGAGAATATAGTGCTATAAAGGGAACGAAAATAGGGTGATGTGCTAGAAAGTAACTAATACATTATTTAGGTTGTGAGGCCAGAGAAGGCCTCCCTGAGGAGGTAATATTTACGCTGAGATCTGAGTGACAGGAGGAGACAACACCTGTATAATTAGGCCCAAAGGCAAGGATAACCTGGGCTTTTTTCCTTTCTGAGGCCCCAAATCTGGTTGGGAAGGAAAAGGTGGACCTGAGGGGCCAGGAGAGGCCAATCATGTAGGGTTTTACAGACAATGTTAAGGGAATCTGAGTTTTATTAAAAATTCAACAAAAAGCTTTTGTGGTACTATAAATGGGGGAATGACTGGATCTGGTGGACACTTTTAAAAGCTCATTTTGGCTCTGAGTGGTGAATGGACTATGAGTGGGCAAGAGAGCAATGATTGGAGGGTGGCCGCAACACTGACTAGGGTGCAATTGTGAAGAGGAACAATGAAAAGATCTGGGAGATACCAAGAGTTCAGTCAATAGGACTTGCTCAGGGGAGATGAGGAAGACAGCACTTAAGGGTGACTGTAGCCAGTTACTGAGATGAGGGCAGTGGGAGAGGACAGATCTGGATGGGGATTGAGAGTTTTTTGAAATATTTTAGATGATCAAGTGGCGATGTCAAGAACGTGATTAGATATAGAAGCCTGGGGCTCTGGGGAGAAATTAGAGCCAGAGATACATATTTGCTATTCAGTGACACAGAGGTTGTATTTAAAGCCATGGGACTGAATGCCATCCCAAAGGCATCAAGAAGGGTGGAGCTATGAGTATGAAGGGTTTATGGAGAAGAGGAGGAGAAGAAGACAAGAACTGCCACGTGGGAAAGGGACAGGACAGTGTGTGAGTCCATCTGCGTCCTTTGGGAGGGTGACACCAAGATGGGATTAGACATACAAGAGGTGTATAGAGGAGGAGGGAGCAGGTGTAGGTAGAGAGTTCACACCTTACGCAGGTGTGACATCCAGGAAAGAAGAGAGGGATGGAGGGATGGGATGGGAAGAGCTTCAGACCACAGCTGGGTTCCAAGAGAGACTTGGCTTGGCCAGTGGGGACTTGCTGATCCAATGTGTCTATTAGAGGAATCCGGTGTAGTGAACGCATGTCCCAGTTCCAGAACCCCCATCATACTGGGAACACTCCGAGGGCCTGGACTGTCTCTCCACTGTGTTGGATCTAAAAATATGGTAGTTAAAGGCTGTCTGTCAGCTGTCACTCTGTAGCCAATTCATATGAAGGGAGGCCTAGGTGGGACACCTCCGTAGGCACCACAGTGTGATGTTATAGAAACCAACAGTAAAACAGTGTTTCAAAGAAGATGAAGTTAGCCCTGCCAAGTGCCACTTAAACACAAGTAACACAAGGATGGGCGTTGTTCTTGACAATATGGAAGTCACTAATGACCTTAACTAGAGCAGTCTCAGGAGGGTAAAGAAGGCAGAAGTCCCACTGGAGAGGGTAAAGGAGTGAGTGGAACATGAAGAGGTATAGACAAGAGGACAGACAACTGTTTTCAGGTAGTTTTCCTGGAAAAAGGGAACACAGAAATGGGAAATAGCTGGAAGGGTAAATGAAGGGCATTTTTTTTTGTTTTGTTTTAGGACAGAAGATAGTAAAATGCACTGATGAGCATGAGCCCATAGATTCTAAAAATCAATGATGCCGCAGAAAGAAGAAAATTGCAAGTGTGATATACTTGAGAAAGCAAGAGAAGAAGGCTTCAGTGAACTCGTGGAGGACTGGCCCTTGGCGGGGCCGGGGGAGCTCTGTGCATGGTAACGGGATGCCAGCCGCAGAGTTAGGAACAGATGCAGGCTGGGAGACTGGGTGCTGGGAGACTGGGTGCTGGGAGCATGAGGTTGTACCTGTTTGATGGGGTCCATTTACTCAGTGAAACATGAAGCAACTGAGAGTAAGGGGAAGGGAAAGGAATACAGTTAGTTTGAGACAAATGAAATCCGGAAGTAGTCATCTCTGAGAGGGAGCAGGCAAACACACCAGGGAAGCATATCAGGGCTAGAAGGCTATATTGAGTGCCTATGTGAGGTGTGTGGGCATGAGTTTATAGGGAGAGCAAGCCACACCATTAATGTTTTACTCTAGCAATATCCAGTGGCCTAAGTGTATATATGGAGTATTTGGTGACTAGGCCTAACAAGAGAAGGGGTTTTGCTAAGTCTATGCCAGGGAAAGAGGTGGCAGGGGGAATGGCATTTCTGGGCCCTGGATCCCAGCCCACAGCTGTGAACAGATTAACTGATGGCAGTTACAGCAGCTGAATGGCTGTAGCCCCGTCAACTTCCCAACCCCTAGAAAAACTTCTTCTGCTCTCCCCTGTTTGGGTAATCCCTGTACTTGCTCTTTCTTGGTTGCAAACTGAACTCACAGATACTGAAATTTATAAGAACACAATGCATAAATCTACTTCATACGTTTATTTTTGTTTTAGTTGATTTCAATGACAATTTTTTGAAATTCTGTTCCTTTATAATGAGGGTTAGATTTTAAAACATTGCTGTACTTGAATATTCCTTATTTGGATGGCAGATGAAAGAGCCTTTTGATGGAATAAACTAAATAACTCCACATGACATCTTCTTAAGTCTTTGCCAGCACAACGGAGTAAGTCATATTTGGCTTAATCTTTCTAGGTCTCAAGTGTACATAAAATAGCAGTTTTTTAAAGAAAAAAATACCACCACATTGATCTTTTTTTTTTTTTTTGCAATTTGTCCTAAAAAGTAGGTGCAACCAGAATTTCCCTATTTAGTTTAGCAGATCTTTGAAAATGCACTCAAACTATACTCTCTTCATGCAAAAACATTTGACCAAAAAGATACTGTTTACACCAATCATGTGGTAAAACTAAAACATTTTAATAAGCTGCTTTCTCTTGTAGTCTTACAGCTACAGTTTATTTCAGAAAAAAATCTTAAATAAAATAACAAGGTAAGTAGTTTGAGAAAATAGAAATGGTTGCTTGTGCTCACAGATTTCAATTTCTGGTCAAATTCCCTAGTTTGGCAGTTTCAGCCCACGGGAATGCTGTGCGGGGCTCCGGGCAGCAGGAGAGCGAGCTGCCCAGGAGCCCTGGCCTTCGCCCATGACCCGGCTGCCCACGCTCGGAAAAATGACTGGGAAGCAAATTGGTCAAGAACAAGACCTTCGCTGCAGAATACCCACCCAAACCCCAAGTATAAACAGCCTCTCATTCAAATGTACTATTTTTAACAACAAGAACACCTGAACCATAAATGCATGTTTTTCTCCTTTGAGCTCCTAAAAAGCAACGGCGTTTTTAAAGTCTGTGTATACCTGGGGCCAGTATAATTACAGGCCCTCGTCCTGGGAAGCTTGAGCGATCCGAGGATCCCACGGGAGCTGCTGCGGGCCGTTTCTCTCCTCGGTATTTTAGCTTGAAGAACTGACACTTCACATTGGGAAGCTGCTGTGCTGGAAAAAAATGTCACTGCCAGACAAGCCTTCCAGCAGCACCACCTCGCAGCAACCACGGGCACCCACCGTCCAGAATCAACACACCGCAGCTGCAGTCACTAGCGGCCAGGAGGACGGGCAGCGTGACAGGTCACGCCCCAGAAGAACACGGAGCACAATGAACAATGAAGAATGAGTGGTGAGAGCAGGGGGCAGGGCAAGAGACACGGCCCCAGCACCAGGAAGACAGCAGAATGATGACTACTCAGTTCTGGGAACAGACCGACAGGGCCGAAATGAGGGGGAAACTAGGTCACTGTGAGAAGTGGATACCGACTGCTAATGTTGGGCTCTGAAGAAAAGAGAGGGGCTAAATTCAAACCTTTGATGAGTTCATATTTAAAAGCGAATACTTAATGGTTGGCAAAGAAATTTTTCTCGTAGAGCAGAGGATAATAAGTAAAATTTGAACTTCTTATTCCTTAACATCAAAAAAATATCAGCCTTTCAATCTCTCCTGGGTAAGAGAAAAAAAAAATCACTATCTTTTGAAGTATCCAGATGAAAGGCTAGGTGGGGAGGGGTGCTGGTGATGATCTCACCAACCCTATCTGTGGACATGATTACTTTAATACGTTTTGCTCTTGTGAATACTCCCAAAACAGCGATGAAACACTATGCACTGTGTCACTCACATCATCATACCTGGGAACAGCCGGTGGTTAAGACCGCATCGTCATACCTGGGAACAGCAAATGGTCATGACCAGGTAGCCTGGAGCCAGGCGTGAGTCCGGCTCTATCACATGTTGGCCCTGCGGTCTCTCCATGCTTCCCTCTCCTTTTCCCTAGGATGAGGATCCTATTTGTACTTCCCTCATAGCATAGCTGAAGGGATTAAATCCGTCACCACATGTAAAACACGGTGTCAGTGAGGCTCCAGACAGGAAATACATGGGACACTCCACTCACCGAGGACCTTTTTGCAAAGAGGTGGGACACATAGGGGAGCCGTAAAAATCAGTGCTAAAGCCTCAGGCTAGTGGTCATGGTTACCACCCCTTGGCCTGAAAGTACAGGCAAGAATAGTTCCTGGGATCCAGAATGAGAGAGCGTTGCAGAGGACAGGCTGCCTTGAGAAGGAACTGACCTTCAGCCTGAAGAAAACTGCCCTCCAAAGTGACCTTGCTGGGAGAAGCCAGGGGTGGGGTGGGGGGCAAGAATCTGATCTCTGCCCTAACTGGTTTGGCTCAGTGGATAGAGCGTCGGCCTGTGGACTGAAAGGTCCCAGGTTCGATTCTGGTCAAGGGCATGCCCTTGGCCTGAAAGTACAGGCAAGAATAGTTCCTGGGATCCAGAATGAGAGAGCGTTGCAGAGGACAGGCTGCCTTGAAAAGGAACTGACCTTCAGTCTAAAGAAAACTGCCCTCCAAGGTGACCTTGCTGGGAGAAGCCAGGGGTGGAGGTCGGGGGCAAGAATCTGACCTCACTTTCCCTTCCCTCTGATCCCCTGTGGCTGGGGCCACTCAGGAGCCAGAGGGCAGGACGCAGATTGAGGAGGCGCAGGTAGCCTGCAGGAGAGAGGACAGGTGGGAAGGGAACACGGCGGACCTGGAGAGGCATGAGGTGCTGAGAGCATCTGATGATGTTAAGCACCTTGACTTCTGCAGATGCCCGTGGACTGTAACTAACTGGGTCAGACCGATCAGTACCGATCGCGAAGATTAACTCAGCAAGACCGCAGGTCAAGATTAACGCAACCTGTTTTCATCTTGATAGCTCTAGACCAGGACCAGAACTCATTGTTCATCCCATGTATTACGATCCGGGAGAAAAGCATGAGGAAGGAGGCATCACAGGAAGCAGTTGTAGCGTTCTCAGATGGCCCACAAGAAGCTGCTGGTGGTTTGTAACGGAGCCAAACCCAAGCAGAGAAGTGTGGTGGGGGCCCGCCTGGGACTCGATGAGCCGCGGGCTCCTGCACAGACATGGGGAGCGCTGCACGCAGTCTGGCTGCTTATTTACTGCGAATACAGACCATCTCATTCTGCAATACAGTCACCGTGGGAGGTGCCGGACACAGCAAGCTGAGGCCTACTTTCTTACCTCCTCCCTAAGAAACATACTGTAAACGGTATGGAACATTCAAAGTGATGAAAAAGTTGATCTTAAAGTACAAAATATAAGATTCAACAAACAAGAGGCCATGAGATGCCGCTGTTACATAGTTTGATGATAATGAGCATTTCACATACATTCGGTCACAAAGCCATGGCGCCTTCTTAAATTTTGTTAACAAACCAAATCTTTTATTACCTAAAACTAATTCAAAGTACAAGAAAGTGTGTGACATTTGATAAATGGGAGAAAGTCAAACATTTCTTTGTATTTACATGAATTTTTATTAGAGTAAACGTTATAAAGTAACATTTACTAATGTAGTGATGTAAGCTAAGATAACCCTTCCTATTAATCTACATGGCAAATGACTGCATAGATTAAAGCATGTGTAAGGGGGTTTTCACTCTTATATCATGGGGAAAGAGTGAGAGAATCTAAAGGGTGCAAACACTGACACAGCTGGTGTAACTGAGAGGACAGAACTAGGTAGACGCCAGTTCTGGCCAGTCTTGCATGTGAGGCCTCAAATAAGGGCCTAAACCAGGGGTCCTCAAACTTTTTAAACAGGGGGCCAGTTCACTGTCCCTCAGGCCGTTGGAGGGCCGGACTATAGTTTAAAAAAAAACTATGAACAAATTCCTATGCACACTGCACATATCTTATTTTGAAGTAAAAAAACAAAACGGGAACAAATACAATATTTGTATTTGCATGTGGCCCGCGGGCCGTAGTTTGAGGACCCCTGGCCTAAACTTTGTCCTGCAGACAACAGTCAGTCACTGAAGGTTTCAGCTGGGAAGGAATAAAAGTGGGTGCAATACTTTAACAGGATTAATCAGGAATGCAAAGTCACCTGCAGCAGCGAGAGCCTAGAGCAGGCGGGCTGGGAAAGCAGGTGGGCAGGAACCGCTGGGAGCCAGGACCTGAACTGAGGGCAGTGTGAGGGAACGGGCAGACAGACAGGCGGACAGAAAGAGACAGGGAGGGAGGGGGAAAGAGCAGGGGGGAGGGACGGAAAACGGACTGTGAATGAAGCATGGAGAGGACTTGCTGAGGAACTAGAGGACAGAGGTGAAGGGGCTCAAAATAACGTCAAAGTCTCAGCATAAACCCCGCCATGCTACCCGGAGATCAGGAGTGAGCTGCCCTAGCTGAGGAACCCGCCAAGGGAGGAGAGAGCACCATGCGGACGGGAACGGCCACAGGCCGAGGCACACGCAGGGGCAGAAGAAACCCACTGATGGAGATGTGGGCATCAATGAAGCAAAAGCTGAACACGAACAAGACCATAGCAACGGGGGCAGGAGGCAGGTTGCCAGATAGAATACAGGATGCCCAGTTAAGTTTGCATTTCGGCTAAGTGACAAATGATTTCTAGTAAACGTCTGACCCATGCAACATTTGGGACATATTTATACTAAAAATGTTTTCACTCTTTGTCTGAAATTCAAACTGGCCTGGTGGCCTGTGTTTTCATGTGGTAAATCTGGCCACCCTCGAGGGAAGGGATGCAGGAGATGAACTTCTGAAAGAGGCACACTGGGTGGTGAATTTGGTAAAGAGCAACCCAAACTTAAAACTAGAGAAAATGAGTCTTTCGATGCTCAATTTTTAAAACCATTAACTTCCCCCAAAGTAACGGTTGCCATTCTTTTCAAACATCATGGCCACATGGAGACACAAAGCACTTTGATTGGCTTAAGGTCGCTGTAGAGACCACTCAGAATCATGCGCAAGATGACTTTTACTGAGGAAGTCTGGCACTCAGCTTTTTGTCCACACTTCTAATCTCTGGGAGGTTGAAAACACGAGGGAAATTGCCAAACAACTTGTTCATTATACTCACATTGTGATATACGACCCATCACAGTGAGGCCTTAAACATATCTGAACATGTTTACAGTTCAAATAATATATGTGTTTTTATGTCTCTATCACTGAGATATTCCCGAACATCTGTTCATTACTTATTTTGTCAAGTGATCTCTAGGGAGAAACATGTTTACCAGATCTACACTTTAATAATTTTACTGGCGGCTACTTAACATACAACCCTGTTGTACTCTTACTGCTCCTCACAGGATTTGCAATATGGAAGATGAAAAAGAAGAACTATACTCAATATTTTTCTGATGAGAGAGGAGGATGCTGTGCTTAATATACATTCGCCTCGAGTTTAGAAGTGTCACATGATGTACCGGCTGGTTAGGACAGAAATGAAAGTAGCCTTGCAGCATCAAAGGGATAACTCTCATAAACAGCTCCCACCCCTCCATTCACGTGGGGAAGAAGGGCTGGCACGTGAGAAAGCAGTGGTCACACTGCCCAGATCACCGCACTCAGATGCTCGGGGAAGTCAGCACCTGCCAGGACTCCAAGAAGATGCCCCAGGGAACACCTCAGAGCCGATCTGAGGACTCAGGTGAGAAGGAAGGGAGTGCTCGAGGGCAACACTGGCACATCCAGAGACATTAAGATTTTCCTAATTGAGTAGCATTGTCTTCAAGCTCAATGACCAAAGTTTGTTGTATGTCTTAGGAGATAATTATGAGGTAGACACTCCTGGTTGTCTCTCAATAGTCATCCCCCCCCTCTTACTTAATAACCAAACTCCAAATTTTAGTTGGGCACCCAACTAAATGAATTACAGGCATAACACATTGGCATTGCAGGTTAGGTCCCAGGCCATGGCTACAAAGCGAGTATCACAACAAAGTGAGGCATAATCATTTTGTGGTGGAGGGTCCTGCCTTTAATATATATGAGACAAAGGAAGGAAGGAAGGAAGGAAGGAAGGAAGGAAGGAAGGAAGGAAGGAAGGAAGGAAGGAAGAAAGGAAGGAAGGAAAGAAGGAAGAAAGGAAAGAAAGAAAAAAACCAAGACAGATAATAGCCAAATACCAGAACCTGGAAGGAATTTACACTAACTTTAAGTCCTACAGAGCTGAATGAAGAAAAACAATGAGCTGCTCACATGTGCTTTCCTATGTAATCACAGACATCACTGAGACCTGACTAGAAGAAAGAAAGAAAGAAAGAAAGAAAGAAAGAAAGAAAGAAAGAAAGAAAGAAAGAAAGAAAGAAAGAAAGAAAGAAAGAAAGAAAGAAAGACGGACCACTACCTCTGTGACAGAGGATAAAGCAAATAAAGCCTGTACTTCCCTGCCTCACTTACTGCTTAGCCATGTGACTAAGAGACCTAAATGGAAATTCTGTGTGTGACTGCCCATAATTCTCTTTAAAAGGAACAGCTGCAACCTTCTCTACGTGCTCCTGTGGCTGCCTAGGTGCACCTTTGGGCTGAAGTTCAAGCAGCCATCCCATACCACAATGCGCTGTGATAAGAGAGAGGAGCCTGGGTCCCCGGGGGTCATGGAGCTACAACACAGCCTTGCACTGCTGCCTCTGGGTTTCTGTTATGTGAGACAATAAACACCTATCGTTAAGTCACCATTAAGTTTTTCTTTTCTTTTTTCCTTTCTATTGAATTTATTGGGGTGACACTGGTTAACAAAATTATACAGGTTTCAGGTGCATAATTCTACAGCACATCATCTGTACTCTGTATTGTGTATTCACCACCCCAAGTCAAGTCTCCCCTATACCCCCTTCTACCTCTTCCCATCCACCCTCCCCTCGGCAATTCCCATTCTGTTGTCCATGTCCACGAGTTTTTTTTCTTCTTTTTCTTTTTTTGCTCAATTCCTTCACCCTCCTCACCCAGCAGCCCCCCCACCCCCACAGCTGTCAGCCTGCTCTCTACCTATGAGTCTGTCTCTATTTCTGCTTCTCTTACAGATGAATCGCCGACTCCGTCCACACCTTTGGGACCCCCTGGACCCCCTGGGGCTGGACCCCAGCACATATGTATGTAAAATATCTCAGCATTTATGGCCTAACACATAGTAGAAACCTAATGCATGTCCATTCTTCTTTATCTACTATGATATTACTACAATCAACCCCAAATCTATTGACATCTGTAAATCTCCCATTAGTAAATAGATGAGTTAATTACTAGCTGCTACAGAAAGACACAGGCAAAAATGTGATCAAACACTGTTCTTATTATTTAACTAGAGGCCCGGTGCATGAAATTTGTGTTCCGGGGGGGAGGGGGGATGTGTGTCCCTCAACCCAGCCTGCACCCTCTCCAATCTGGGACCCCTCAAGGCCCAGTGGGATCTGGACTAAATGGGCAGTTGGACATCCCTCTCACAATCCAGGACTCCTGACTCCCAATCGCTCACCTGCCTGCCTGATCACCCCCTAACCACTCCCCTGCCAGCCTGATCGACACCTAACTGCTCCCCTGCCAGCCCAAATGCCCCTAACTACCCTCCCCTGCTGGCCTGGTCACCCCTAACTGCCCTCCCCTGCAGGCCTGGTCCCTCCCAACTGCCTTCCCCTGCAGGCCTGGTCCCTCCCAACTGCCTTCCCCTGCAGGCCTGGTCCCTCCCAACTGCCTTCCCCTGCAGGCCTGGTCCCTCCCAACTGCCTTCCCCTGCAGGCCTGGTCCCTCCCAACTGCCTTCCCCTGCACGCCTGGTCCCTCCCAACTGCCCTCCCCTGCTGGCCTGATCACCCACAACTGCCCTCCGCTGCCGGCCATCTCTGACCACATGGGGTGGCCATCTTGTGTGTTGGAGTGATGGCCAATTTGCATATTACTCTTTTATTAGATAGGGTATGTATAGTCATCCCTGAAAGTCCTCAACCCTTTACTATCTTATCATGATCTTCAAATTGATTTGGCCTCGTTTACTTTGCCTGTTAGCTCAACGCGGAGGTTTATCTGTCCAGCTTGCTTTCTGATCCTGCTTCTGCTGGCATCACCAGCATCCTGTCCTTTGGCAGAACCTCTCCCCATCTCCACGTGGCACAGGTCAGAGGCCTGGGGAAAGAACGCTCCAGCCTCTAGTGCTAGTGATGGGTGTGGGCATGGGAGGCGACTCCACGGTCCTCACTCACGCTGGGGAAAGATGAAGCCCCGGTTCTGCAAGCCTCTAACCTGGAGCTGCCAGCCACGGGGAGGAGACGGAGAGGAAACCCACACATCTCTAGACTTCCTAGAACGGTAAGCCAGGAAATTCCTTTTTCTTAGATTTGAGGTGGGTTGCTACCTCTTATCATTGAGAAAATTCTGGAGACTCACATTAGACTGGTCAGGTTTCCATGTGGCCTAGAAGGTTGATTGACACAGTAAGGATAAAACAGATCGGGAAACACAGAACCAACAACAATCTAGCATCTGTCTTAATATCTTCTTAGTACCCTACAATTTTTATTCCTATCACTCATCTAATATTGGTCATATTATAGTGATAACACATGGAAACGGAAAAGTCTTCGGAACCATTCCTTTATCTAATGTAGATGTGAGACTGTTGCCATGATTTTCATCTTTCTAATTATATATAAAGAAGCTAATCAAGTCTTATGTCATATCAACATTTAGAACATGGTTTCGGAGTGCTACTTCAGTGTTTCATTATCCTGGAGGCTTCCTTGGAAATCCACATTTTATTGTCTTGATGTGAACACTCCACCAGAAACAGGCAGCACAGCAAGTTCCAGTCACAATTTCTCCCATTCAAGAGCAAGTTCGTTGTTTTAAGTAGCATGCAGCACACGTTTATTTTTTTAAAAAGGATACATCCTAGTTGTACCCATAATCCCGATTTTATCTTAGTGTGAAGAAAATTTAGTGTTCTCATGAAAAACTAAACAAAATTAAATCAGATGTAAAAGGAATATTGACTTTCAAAGATCTACAAAGCTACAGATGAAGAATATCTTGTCTATGAATTAGAATAATTCCTAACACAACTGGCTGTGTACCTAAATTCAGAATGAAAATACAGACCCCTCCCCTAAGGGAAAACATACTGTATTCTATTATCATTTAGACTGAGGCAAAACAAGGTTTCATAGGAGATAAATATTCTTAACAAGTAAAAAAAGAATTAAGCCACTGGGATTTTCTTTTTATTTCAACTGTTGAGCTTTTATAAGAAAGTGTTTAGCGTTCCGAAAGCCTTTTATGGCTCTAAATATGCAACAATTATATGAACAACACGATTTAATTAGAATGCATTGAGTGTATGGCTCTATAATGGGAATTTCATTGATTAAAGTAGTTGGAAATACAAAAGTATTAGCTATAAACAGTTTGAGGAATCGAGAATCTAATTTGCCTACTGCACAACAAAGACTAGCACATTGCAGTTATGTGAGGAACAGTGGCGAGCATATAGAAGCTAGATGTTCATCTAGCCGTTTCAGACTTCATTCATCCCACAGCTACGCACTGGGCAGCCACCCCATGCCAGCCCCGGTCTAGGTGCTGGGGAGCCATCAGAGCACAGACAGGTTCTGGTCCTTGTGGAACCGACATTTGAGCAGAGGAGACAGATAATGTACGACAAGCACAGGACATACACTGTCGTCCGCAGGTGTAAGTACTGGGGGGCGGGGGGGGGAGACAGGCAGAGTAGGGTAGTGGGGTCAGCAGGAGGGAAGCGGGGTGCTGCAGTTTGAACTTGGTGATCAAGGGGGTGCCTCATTAAGAAGTGACATTTCAGCAGACTTTAAAGAGACGGCAGTGTGAGCTATGTGGGGGTCTGGGGGAAGAGCATGCCGGGCAGAGAAAACAGCCTGGATAAAAGCCCTAAGGCTGACGAGCTCTGAGTGTTGCAACCTGAAGCGGAGTGAGCAAAGGGGAGAATATTAGGGGGAAAACACACAACACTATAAGGTGAGGGCTCCTTCGCTTACACGGGAAAGCAGATCATGGAGGGCCTTTGGACGGGAGTAGTTCCATTGTTTGTAGGCCCCGTGCACAGTGAAAACGCAGGCCCCTTGTTCAGACAGAGGGAAAGTGCTGTCGAAGGTACTAAAATATAAAGCTTTTTTCCCTTTGAAATATTGTAGTACTTATAGTACTGGGATTTCCCTATCATTAGAGGGGTAATAATATTACATGAGTCGTGAAAAGCTTTTAAACTGCAAAAATAATATGTTGGTGTTATAATTTTGTATAACACAAAATAATGATATTTTACTAATATATCTTGATTGATCCTACAATTTTCCTCATTTGCTTTTCTACATACGTATTCGTTTATTAGATCACCAACAGGTATATATTTAGCAGCTTCACTTTCAATCCATATAATTGGAAGCTCTTGGCAAATGCAAGATCACAAAAAATTCTGATTTCTGATAGTTTTAAATATTGAGAAAGATCTTTCTGCTGATGCCACGGTTACGGGAACTGCTGAGAGTATTTTATAGGCTAGGACAACACCCAGATAAATCTCGGGTAAATTATTTCAAAATATAAATTTTAGTATATCTAACTTGGCAAATCTTGCAAAAAAACTTCTCTAAAATGATTTAACTTTGGACAGATCAGTTTCATGTAAGTTTGAATTTAATTTTAAATGCAAATATATACAATGCATTTTAATGTTTCCTCTGACATCTCTGATAACTTGTGGAGGTTGAACAAGAAACTGGAAGTGGCTTTATGATTTGTACGTAATTCAAAACACCTGTGTATGCATTTACCCCTGTACCTATGATTACAAGGAGCAATTAATTTTAAAATTGTCTTCCACGTTAATTGGAAGTTCCTAAAGTTTCCTATGAAAATAGAGTCCTTTTCTGTTGAATGTGATCATCTTTAAATTCCATTCCATTTCTAAGCTAGTGAATCATTTGATTCCCATGCTGCAGCAGTTTTCAAAACTGAAAACTCAGAGGTCTTTGAAGAATTCCAACTCTCTGATGTGCTTCGTTGCAGAGTCCACACGTCCGCTTTCATTCTGTGCTCCTTACAGATCAAGTTTGCTGCCCGAGTTCCAGCAGTTCCTGTCCGGGCGCTCAGGCCGGAGAGTTAACATCAGCCTCCAGGACCGGCTCTGGGGACCCACTGGACAGCCAGGCTCCTGCGGTGTTCTGGCGCTGCCCCCTTGAAGGCCCCTGCTCTCTCTCAGGGCTGTGCTGCCCTTCTGCTGATGCTTCCCGGGTCTCCGTCTCAGGGTGCCTGCCCCTCAGGGTCCCAGAGTGCCCGAACTGTCCCTGGATGTGCAGTGCGCAGCTGGTCAAACACTATTGCAAGCCGCTGCCTTCTGTACCGGAGCTCGTGTGTGTGCAAACGGCTGCTTCAGGGACCTCCTCTCCTCAGGAATATGCCCCTTTGTCCCACTGAACTTCACTTACAACCTGAGTTCAAAGATAAAAGTACTGAGAAGTTCAAGACAGCAGCAGCGGAGGGCTGACCAAGCCCGGGCCCTTTGCAGTGCAGGGGCTGAGCGACTGCACAGCCAGGCCTCGGATGCTGGAGACCTCCTAGGCCTCCATAAACTGCTGGGCTCTTTCTCGGAAGGAAACCAGAGCCGGTGAAGGTCTTGAGCAGGAAGTGACATGAGGTGCTTCACTTGCAGCCACAGGTTTGTGTTTCACACTAGAGAGCCGGACCCAATAAAGTCTGACTCAAACATCACACTTGATTTACACAACAATCGTTTTGCTTTTGGACACTCAATACACTCAAAAGTCATTTCTAAACAAAATCACAATGTACAACCTAACTGTGTACACTTTTTATTTGCCCATAAAACCTAACTGTGTACACTTTTTATTCGCCCGTGTTCTTTATTATATAATCCTATGAAATAAAGAGGCAATATGCAAATTAACCCTCACACTCTCACAAGATGGCTGCCTACGACCAGGCGGGTAGGGGGGTTAGTGAGGAACGACCAAATGACTGAACAAGCAGGCTGCGTGGGGTGACCAGGCTGGCAGGGGTGGGGGGCACAGTTGGAGGCAACCAGGCCGGCAGGGGGTGTAGTTGGGAGCAATTAGGCTGGCAGGGGGGGCCAGTGAGGAGCGACTAGGCCAGCAGGGGGGGCAGTTAGGGGCAACCAGGCAGGCAGGCAGGTGAGCAATGAGGAGCCAGCAGTCCAGGATTGTGAGAGGGATGTCCGGCTGCCAGTTTAGGCCTGATACCTGGGATCGGGCCTAAACCAGCAGCCGGACATCCTCTGAAGGGTCCCGGATTAGAGAGGGTGCAGGCTAGGCTGAGGGGACCCCCTCCCCATGCACGAATTTCATGCACTGGGCCTCTAGTACCTCAATAAAACTGGGGAAAAGTAATTTCTAAATATTCTTGATACATGTTTCTCTCTCTCTCTCTCTCTCTCTCTCTCTCCCCCCTCCCCCCTCTCAAATCAATAAACATATCCTCAGGTGAGGATTTAAAAAGAATATGAGCATGTGGGAACAGGGGTTTCCTCCAGGCCCCAGGTCTTGCAGGGCCTTCTCCTTGCTGATCTGTCGAGTCCTCACATCTGCAGGTTCCTAACGCTCACGCCCTGTGGTCCACGTGATCCCTCGGCTCTCGATCCCTCTCTGAGGGTCTCTGAGCCTCTGCTCCTGCGCCAGCATCGCTGGGTTCAGTTTCCCAGTTCCCCCTACCGAGAGCGAGACTCTAGTTGCCCCAGCTCATTCCTAGTTGAGCAACCCTTTTCACCCCAGATCTATCCTAAGCCACAGGCAGCCTGCGCATAGCTACCCTTGACTCAGATTCCTTCTCCTGATCCGATCAGCCATGGCCGAGGGGCACAGTGTCCCGGCCACAGCACAGCTCCCTGGGTCACTCCCACCCCCTGGGAACCGTGGGTGGGGCAGTTCTCTCTTATCAGAATCTGTGAGGACTGAAATGACATACTTGAACCCTTGCCCCAGATGTCTCCTAACACACAGCTTAACTTCTGGTAAGAAGTTAAAAAATTCAATGCCTGAAATTCCATCAGTCTTGGCCTAATTTCAGTAAACAAGGATCTTTTTTCATAACAAAACTCCCTCTAAGAAAGTTAAGATTTACTTGCAGTGCCTGACAGATAGCTAGCACTCAATAAATGCTAGCTGAAATCGTGATGAATAGAGTCAATTTATCTCATTGTTTTTCTCTGAGAATAGCTACACGGGGTGAAGACATTTTATGGACGGACGAAGACATTTTATGGATGACTGTTTAGAGCAGCGGTCGGCAACTGGTGGTCCGTGAGGTCCAAAAGGTTGGCGACCGCTGGTTTAGAGCACAGGAAATCTGGCAGAACCCTGGGGAAGGGTGTGATAGCTAAAGGACCGCACAGATCACGGACATCTGGAGCACAGGTGGGAAAGAGTGCAGAAGGTGGCAAGTAGAAAGGCAGTGCCTCTCACCTTCCACACCTCAGCCCCCGACACTGACCAGGACAAACACACCTCCCGGCGGTGCCTGTCTGCAGCAGCCAGGAAGAAAGAGGTGACACGGCAGAATGCTGCCCAGAGGCCAGACAGGACGAGGCCTGAAAACATCCACCGATTCAGTGGCATGAACCTCCCTGGTGAACTTAGCAAAGGGCTGCCATAAAATGAAATAAAATATGTAAATGCAGTCATGTGATATAGCAATTTAAGGATCAAGGGACTGCGAAAGGAAGACCTATTCTAGTCTCAGCCCCGCAACCTAATTACTGTGTGACCCTGCAGAAGTCCATTAAACGCTCAGAGCCCGGCTTTCTCATCTAAAACAGGAATAACAATACCTACCTACCTGTAGGGCTATTGCAAAAATTAACAGAGACAATACACGTGAAAGTTCAATGAGCTTGACACAGCTCTACCTAGAAGGAAATGCATTCTCAGTGTTACCACACAGCAAGAGGTAAGTCTGCTCATGTCACTCAGCAAGAAGCACACTACACACAGGACCAAAAACACCTGGCCAAGCATAAAGGGGAAGGCCACGTTCCCCGCGAAGGACAGACATTCTGCGAAAGGGGCTCTGCTCCGAGGAAAGCAACGTTGGCCTGAGGAAGGCATGTAGACCTGCAAGTGACAAAGCACTGGGTACATGTGTGGCTATATTTCCCCAAACGATGGAAACATCATATTTTAAGTCTGTTTGTGCTTTCAATTATGAATTCCGCAGTCAATTATACATTCAAGTAATTACGGAAGAACCGTGCTAGATGTAACCAATCCTACACATTCATGCAGGAAGGATTTTTGCAGAGGGCTTCGCATTCTCTTTCCTTTCTTCACAGGCCATTCTTTTGAAGGATATTAAAGTGACTGATAATAACCAGAAATATCTTTGGATGATCTGTGAATGCATTCTCAGCTCCTAAAATAGAGATCGATGATAAGAATTGCAAACGTGTGCCTCAGAAGAAACCAAATCTAAAACAACTCAAGGGGAAAAAATTCATAAAGAAAAACACTCATTTCCTGGTAAAACCCTGAATTGGAATTGCAAAATCTTTTTCTATGGAAATGCTGGTGGGGAACCCACAACAGAGAAGAGCTAATACTTACTGAGCACGTACTATGCCCCCGGACATGTGTTTTTTTCCTGTGCAGTTCATCTGACCATCATGGCAAATGAAGTAGCTATTAAAGTGTCATTTTCCCCATTTACAGATAAAAAACTGAGACCCAGACAGATGAATTTGTCGAGAGCCACACAGCTATTAAGTATTAAAGCGGGAAGCTGAAGCATGCATCAGGAACAAACAGTTCCTGGTTTCTCTGTTCTTTTTAATCATGCTGTAGGGAGTAACAACAGAGTACGAAACCAAGACGGGTGCCCTTCTGAACAGCAGGCCCTGACAGGTCTCAGGCCCTGAAGCCTATGCTGACAATATAATCGTTGCTTCAACTTATCTGAGAAATAAATGCGATGTAAATTATAAACAAACATCAGCTTCAAAACTGTAAAGTTGTTTAAAGTGCACCTCAGACCTCTGAGAAAGATATCCCTGAAGACAAACAGCACGGGTACCGGTGTGAAGCGTTACACCCGGACGGTGACCGCCAAACCTCAGCGTGCCTGGGAGTCACCCGGTGGGCTTGTGGAAACACAGGTTGCTCGGCCTCAGTAGGTCTGGTGAGGCCTGTGAACCTGCATTTCTACCGGGTTCCCAGGTGATGTGGATGCTGCTGCTCCAGGGACCACACTTTGAGAACCACGAGACTAGACAAAAAAAGCAGCCATCTATCGTGTTATTTTAGATGCACTGAAAAGGCCTCTCTCCGAAAAGTCCCTCAAAAAGGAACCAAAAGCAAAACTCCTTTGACAAGAAATGAAGCCCTCGCCCTGACCTGTTTGGCTCAACGGATAGAGCGTCGGCCTGCGGACTGAAAGGTCCCAGGTTCGATTCCAGTCAAATGCATGTACCTTGGTTGTGGGCACATCCCCAGTAGGAGGTGTGCAGGAAGCAGCTGATTGATGCATCTCTCTCATCGATGTTTCTAACTCTCTCTTCCTCTCTGTAAAAAATCAATAAAATATGTATTTAAAAAAAAAAGAAAAGAAATGAAGCCGATCAGGAATGCATTCGGCAGGAGCGAGAAGGCGGCTCCTGAAGATGCCCCCCTGCGTGCTAACTCTCTCACTCAACAGGGAGCATCCGATACCCAGCTGACCTGCTCAGGAGCTGGGGTGCAGTAGTGAACCAGGAGAGAGTCCTTAACTTCATGAAGTTTACACTGGAGTGGGCGGAGGCAGGCAATAAACACCCACACCGGGTAAACACTGCGTGTGGGGCATAGTTGATGGTACACGCTGTAAAGAACAGACAGAGGCCACGAGAAAACCAGGGATCGGAGAGCTCTAGGTGGAGGGCCCAGCAAGTGCAAAGCCCTGAGCTGGGAACACCTGTGATGCGATTGAGGGACAACAACATAAAAGGTAAGGTTTTTAATTGTGTATGAATGAGGGAAGTTTCCTACTAACCTCCAGAATTGA
>NW_005371808.1:394204-398812 GCF_000412655.1 Myotis brandtii | reverse complement strand
TCCCTCCCCTCGTATTGCAGTGTTTGGAGAACCCAACATCACATAAAGATGTAGATGCAAAATACCCCTGGCTTTTGCTTTCCTTTTGTATTTCGTGTTAACTGCTTGGCAGTCAGGGTAAGTGCTAAGGAGAGAAGCCAGGTCTACAGGCTGCCACGGGAGAAATGGGGGTGTGTGGTGGCAGAAGGGAGCTTGCTCCGCCCCCTGCTGAACATCCCCCCTCCCGCTCACACTGATGGCTTCCTAGTGCGAGGCCTGTGGCTCTCGGCCCTCACATTTGTGCTGCCTACAAGCTCTCAACTCGTATACAGGTGAGGCTACACGTGCCAAGGTGTTAACACCCTGGAAGCAGCCTCCGAACAATGAGGAACAGGTGTTCCTTTGTCCTTTTGGGGGGACAACTCTGAGGCACAGTCCCCTGTGTCCGCTCTGTCCTCCAGAGAATACCGGTGGGACTGAGTGCCTTAATGTACCTAGTAGCAGCTTCCTTTCCTTCCATCTCACCTCCTCACTCCCCTACTGGTGCCTCCTGGCCTTACCTCCCAAATCAGCTACTGTCACCAGAATCCTGGCTTCAGAATCTGCTTGAGGGGGTGCCAGACTAGGACAAGTCCCTTCTCATGGAGGAGTCATATCACTGTAGCATCTCTGATCCACCGGCCAGTCCTTCTACTGTCTTTCTAATTCCAGCAATGCTTTTTATCTTCCCACGGACCCAGAGATTCTCATCCCGCGTACGTATGCTGTCATAGAACTCAGCCTCCACAACCACACTGCTCCCTGCAACTCCCAGTTTCCACGACCATACGGCTCCACACAACTCGCAGGCCATTGCTTAGAGGTATTTTACCCAATAAATTACAAATAGCTTTAACTTGCAGTTATCACCACCAAAATTTCTTGACTGGTCATTCTTAAAAAGAAACATCCAGAATTAGGCTCATTTGTTTACCCACGATAATAAAATCCGTATTTGCAATGTGCATCGTTAGTACAGTCTGTGCTTGTTAGATGGGCTGCCGTTGCTGTCTCCAAATTCACTAGCTGTAGGTGGAGAGGCAAACCTACCCTCTTCTTTGTTAAGATGTTGGTGGAGTACCTCAAGGTCATTATCTTGAATAATTTCACGATTTTAAGCTGATTGGTTTTCCTGTTTTTAACCACAAACCCATGTTTTTAGTTGGAAATGTAATGTAAGAAGTGTTCAACTTGAAAGTTAGTAAAATCACAAAAGCCAGAAATGTAATGTTATCAAGAAATTAGTGTAGCAGGAAGTGGAGCCAAGCATTGGTACATGTTTATAAACAATGCATCTGGTGAAATGGAATTGTGGCCGGAAGTTGAACAGATCAGTGGGAGTCAATGAGTTTTTGTATAATTCCGTTGTGACCAGTGTTTTCTGCTTGAAAGCCAACGTTGAGAAAAACAAAGTATTTACTGCCAGGCATGTTTTTGTGAATGTCAAATGGGATTAGCTTTATTTGAGTCCCAGGGGGGAGAAGTTCTAATCTAATAATATAGATTACTTAATTTGCTGACTAGAAGAACATTACAGAACAAATGACACAAAATTCTCATATCTGAGAATATTAATTTTTTGTTCGGAAATAATTATAATTTTTTTAAAAAAACACAGAAAGTTATAAAGAGAGTACAGAGTGATTCTGTGTACCCTTCCCCCAAACTCCCCCTGTGGTTACACCTTGTATAACTATAGCATATTATCAAAACCAGGACACTGACAATGGTACAGTATGGTTGTAGAGTTCTATTTGGTTTTGAACAGCAACCATTGCAATGAAGATACACAACCTTCTGTCACAACAGAGATCTACTGATGGTGACATCTGACCAGTTTGAATAAAGAGTAGAAACCTTACATCCCTCTAAGATCCTTTCCACTCCCTTGTTTATAATATTACCAGAGGCCCGGTGCATGAAAATTCATGCACTGGAGGTGGGTCCCTCAGCCTGGCCTGCCCCCTCTCACAGTCCAGGAGCACTCAGGGACAGGAGGCAACCCATTGATCAGGGGAAGGCGACTCCCCATCACACCTCTGCTGCTGCCACTGCCGGCAGCGTGAGCCTCGGCCGACCTTGGTTACCTGAGCCTCAGCCATCCCTGGTTACCTGAGCCTCAGGCAGCCCTGGGCAGCTGGGCAACCGCCATCCGAAGCTTGCCTGCACCTCGGGCCGGCCCTGGGCGGCTTTTGGGCTGAGGGGACTGGGGGATTCCAGAGGCAGGCGCGTGGAGCGGCCAGGCCTGCCTGGGAGTGGGCCTGGCCTTACTGCACACCTGCTGCCCTGGTGCCATCATCTTGTGGCTGTGGGTGCCGCCATCTTTGAGGGCGTGGTAGCCAATTAGCATATTCCCTCCTTATTGGCTGTGGGTGCTGCCATCTCTGAGGGCGGGGCAGTCAATCTTTATGATTTGACATATGAGTAATTTGAGTTACAAGCTCCGTCACGGAACGAATTAAACTCGTAAGTCAAGGCCCCACTATACCTGAAATTTGCTGAGTAGAACTTACATGTTCACACACACACACACACACACACACACACACACACACACATAAAGAAAAAAGGGAAAAAAGGGTCATTATGTGAGCTGACAAATATGTTAAATAACTCAATAGTAAGAATCTTTGACGATATATATAAAATCATCATTGTTTACAAGAAATATATTACAATTTTATTTGAAACTAGAGGCCCAGTGCATGAAAATTCATGCACTGGAGGGAGGGTCCCTCAGCCCGGCCTGCCCCTTCTCACAGTCCGAGAGCCCTCAGGGGCAGGAGGCGACCCAGTAATCAGGGGAAGGCGACGCCCCCATCACACCTCTGCTGCTGCCACTGCCGGCAGTGCAAGCCTCGGCAGGCCCTGGTTACCTGAGCCTCAGGCGGCCCTGGGCAGCTGGGCAACCGCCATCCGAGGCTTGCCTGCACCTCGGGCCGGCCCTGGGCGTCTTTTGGGCTGAGGGGACTGGGGGATTCCAGAGTCAGGCGCATGGAGCAGCCAGGCCTGCCTGGGGTGAGCCTGGCCTTGCTGCACACCTGCTGCCTCAGTGGGGCTGAGGGGACTGGGTGCCACCATCTTGTGGCTGTGGGTGCCACCATCTTGTGGCTGTGGGTGCCACCATCTTGTGGCTGTGGGTGCCACCATCTCTGAGGGCGGGGCAGTCAATTAGAATATTCCCTCCTTATTGGCTGTGGGCGCCACCATCTTTGCGACAGTGTGAGGGTCAATTAGCATATTCCCTCTTTATTAGATCTGATTGACATCACACAATGCTCTCATTTTTGCTTCGATTGCCAAACATACATTTTTTAACTCAAGAGGAGGAAAGTTAATTTTATTCATGCATATGTTTGCTCATTCCATTATTCTTTCTGCCTTTCTAATGTCCCAAGATGCATTCTTTTTCATTTACCTTCTTTTCAAGAAATCCCTTCTTTCAGGGGAGGTATGCTGGTGACTAGTTGTCTTAGTTTTCCTTTGTCTGCAAATGTCTTCACTGCCTTTATTCCTGAAGGATAGGATTCTGGGCTGAGAGTCCTTTTCTCTCATCACCTGCTACTTTCTTCTAGACTCCATGATTGCTGATAAGAAATCCACTGTAATTCAAACTATTTTTCCCAGTAGGTGATGTATCATTTCTCTCTCATTGCATTCAGATTATTTCTTTGCTTTAGTTTTCTAAAGTTTGACTATGATTTGTCTTGGAGTGGATTTCTGTGACTTTATCCTATTTCTTGAAGCTCTGGGTTTATGACTTTTGCCAAATTTAGGGGATTTTCAACCATGATTTTTTAAAAACATTTCAACCCTACTCCCTTTCTCCCCTCCCCTCTGGGATTCCGATGACATGCATGTTAGACCCTTCGCAGCAGTTCTCACAGGTCCCTGAGGATCTGCTCCTTTTTTCAGCCTGTTTGCTTTCTGTTCAAATTTGTTGATTCTTTCCTCTGATCTCTCCATCCACATTTTTTTTTCTTTTTAATTTCAGTTATTGTTCTGTTCAGTTCTAAAATTCTCACATGGTACTTTTTATGTCTGTTTTTGGTTGGTTGATTGAAGCATTTTTGTAACAGCTACTTGAGAACCCTTGTCACATTTTTTAACTCAAGAGGAGGAAAGTTAATTTTATTCATGCATATGTTTGCTCATTCCATTATTCTTTCTGCCTTTCTAATGTCCCAAGATGCATTCTTTTTCATTTACCTTCTTTTCAAGAAATCCCTTCTTTCAGGGGAGGTATGCTGGTGACTAGTTGTCTTAGTTTTCCTTTGTCTGCAAATGTCTTCACTGCCTTTATTCCTGAAGGATAGGATTCTGGGCTGAGAGTCCTTTTCTCTCATCACCTGCTACTTTCTTCTAGACTCCATGATTGCTGATAAGAAATCCACTGTAATTCAAACTATTTTTCCCAGTAGGTGATGTATCATTTCTCTCTCATTGCATTCAGATTATTTCTTTGCTTTAGTTTTCTAAAGTTTGACTATGATTTGTCTTGGAGTGGATTTCTGTGACTTTATCCTATTTCTTGAAGCTCTGGGTTTATGACTTTTGCCAAATTTAGGGGATTTTCAACCATGATTTTTT
>NW_005371808.1:386991-393747 GCF_000412655.1 Myotis brandtii | reverse complement strand
CTTTCTGTTCAAATTTGTTGATTCTTTCCTCTGATCTCTCCATCCACATTTTTTTTTCTTTTTAATTTCAGTTATTGTTCTGTTCAGTTCTAAAATTCTCACATGGTACTTTTTATGTCTGTTTTTGGTTGGTTGATTGGTCGGTTGGTTGAAGCATTTTTGTAACAGCTACTTGAGAGCCCTTGTCACATCTTCCAAGACCTGGGCTTCTATGTAGGGCATCTGTGGTTGTTTCTTCTCCTGCCGGTGGACATTTTCCTGGTTCTTGATATTTGATGGGTGGTTTAACTGTACCCTGGAGAGTTTGGGTATTAATGCTATAAGATTCTAAATGACACTTAATTCTTTCGTTTTAGCAGGCCTCCTCTGACACGGTGCTAGTGAGCCCCTCAGTAGTGCCAAGCGGGGGTGAAGATCCAGGTTCCTCATCAGCCTTTCTTAACGCCGGTGGAGGGGCCTCATTCCTGCAGGTGAGTTGATATTTGGGCCTTCCTTAGCCTCCTCCACTAGAGAGGAGAGGGAGGGGCACCATGCTGCTCATCACTGACACCCCCCAAGGTGGGGAGGCCCAGCCACTGGTGGATGGTGGTGACTTCAGGGTCCCCTGTGACTTGCACTGACAACGTAGTGCCTCCTCTGAGACCGCCCTGTCAATGGGGGTCAGGTACCTTGCTACAGCCCGACCTTGGCTGACAAAATGGGGCCTGGGGCTGTGGGTCTTGTCCATGGTATTTGGATGGGGCAGCACAACCAGCTTTTAAAGGTTTCTGCCTTGCTAGGCTGCCCCTTCCCTGGTCCTCTGGCTGTAGAGGGCAGACTCTTCTTATCACCTGTGTCTCAGCCTATTGGTGTTTCTGGATTGCCAGTTTCTCCAGCATCCTTTCTTGGATATATGAGGGACAAAAAAACAAAAAACAACAACAAAAACAAACAAACAGAAAAACACAACAAAAATAGACCGCCCTGTCAGTGGGGGTCAGGTACCTTGCTACAGCCCGACCTTGGCTGACAAAATGGGGGCTGGGGCTGTGGGTCTTGTCCATGGTATTTGTATGGGGCAGCACAACTAGCTTCTAAAGGTTTCTGCCTTGCTAGGCTGCCCTTTCCCTGGTCCTCTGGCTGTAGAGGGCATATTCCCAAATAAAATAAATGTCCTCTGACCCAAGCTTTTAGGTAGAACATAAGTTTGGCTGGAAGACTGGAATTCTGCAGATTTACATGTGATAAGATCTCAGAAAAGTCTAGACTCCAAAGTCATCTCCCTAAATCTTTAAGTAAAATGGCCCTTCCAGGATAATGCGCCATGTTTGGCCTGGGTTTCGGGCCTCCCCTGAGAGACCACTCCCTGCCCCCAAGATCAACGGACTCCAGCCTGAGAAGCATAGCACCTGGTAAAACATCACCTGAAACTGCAAACTCCTTGATAGGATGCGATACCATCCACATCCACCATGCGCATCTCTGGACCTCCTGAAGACTCTCTACAAAAATTAGTCCAAAACCAGTGAGCAAAATTCGTAGGATAAACAGCTTTTTTTAAAATGACTAAAAAATATAGGATATATTTCAGGAAAACCAACGTTCCCAAGAGGCAGCATGTGAAGTACTTCCTAATGGAGATGTATGAAGTAATAACCACACAGATTCTTCTCCTTAATTTCCAATGATACAACGTTAAAGCTTCACAACGTCTCACCCCCAGCCATGCAGCTCGGCCATCATGTCACTGATCTGAGTTAAGTAGGTAAAGATGAGTCTTAATTAATGGGATTCCTGAACTATAGAATTGGGGAAAGAGGTCTGATGGATTTTATTCCGCTTTAATTGTATACAGTAAGCAGAATTAAGCTACAATGTGTTAACCAACAGAACAGCTGCAAAGGGCCTATATAGAGTGACTGGACTGTATGCTGGGAATTTGTTTCTGAGGGTGATAGCAGGCATTTTTGTTTAACATCTAAAGTGGCAGTTTCTATTCACCCGGCCTGCCAAATTGTGTAATTCTTAAACCAGTTTTTAAGTTGTGAGATAAACATTTCTCTAACTGTTGTTGTATAAATGAGACTTTATCGATACTTGATGTTTACCATTTCAAAGTCACACAGGTTAAGTCTTCATGAAGTGTGCACATTCTGTATATAACATACTTAAAGTCAATGCAAACGGTGACCCCCACCCCAGGTTCCTAATGAGTAAGTTAACCGGTTTAATAACCCTCTCCTGCAGAGCTGGGTCAAAGGAAAACAGGAATCTGACTCCGTCAGCCCAGCAGCCGATGCTGCAGCTCACCGCTCGCAGACAGGAGCTCGGAGGGTGACGGTGACCTTGGTGGCAAGCAGCCCCGGAGGAAGAGGGCCTCAGGGCCAGTAGGTGCGCTCAGGGCACACCCTCGCAGGCAGCACATGCCTTCCTTCCCCGCACACGCCAGGGCGAACCCAGAGAACACAGGCAGCACCTCAGACAGACAATGGCACTCCCCAGGACAGAAAGAGCCCCCACGGAGAACCCCCGAATATCCCAGGCAGCCTGCACCGGGAGAGCACCACACTGGGCAGTGGGAGAGCGTCCACCGTCCGCGTAAGGGAGAGTGGACAGGAAAAGGGGCCATGTGTCGAGAGGTGAACACACCTGTCTTCGAGGGGAAGGGAGGGTATCCCAGCCTTACATGTGACTAGACTGGCTTTCATTTCCTCTAAATGAAAAATAAAACTGTAAAAATAAAAAATGTAAGAGGTAGGTGACAGAGCACGCACATGGCTAAAAGCAAATGATCGAGCTCACAGACTGCACTGGCAACGTCTTCCAGAACCCAGAACCTAAAGACAGAGATTGAGACTGAATGGACCGTTACAATAGGTGAAGGACAGCACCGGTGGTTCTGAAACTAGAAGTTCCAGAAAGAAAGAATGGCTATGCTGGAGGAAAGGAAATTCATTTTTAATTATCAAAATAATTATCAATGTGACAACCCTGAGCTTGACTATAAGACTTTTCAGATTGAAGTGACTGGAGGAGAGAGAAGAATACACACACAAATAACGTACCTAGACTCACTGATATAAATGTCAGAAAGACAAGTAAAAAGAAAAAACTCCCTAAAACATCCAGGAAGTGAAAACAGGCATTTCCTCAAACAGAAATGAGACACAGAGGGGCAGTGTCATCTCTCAGCAGCACTGCATGCAAAGAGACCACGGGGCACGCTCTTCACAGAGGTCAGAGAAAGGACCTGGTAACCCAGAATTCTGCACCCAAATTGCCATTTGACTGTGAAGGAAAACAAAGGACTTCAGAAAGCCCCCAATCTTGAATTCTCACTAAAAAAAATCATTAGAGGATGATTAACTAAAAAGGGATCCAAGAACTAGGCATGAGTATAAGAAACAGTGATGAGCAACAACAAAAAAAAAGAGAGAGAGAGAAGGATTTAAATAAATGCTGATAATAAAAACAAATCTTGAATTCTCACTAAAAAAAATCATTAGAGGATGGTTAACTAAAAAGGGATCCAAGAACTAAGCATGAGTATAAGAAACAGTGATGAGCAACAAAACAAAACAAAAAGAGAAGGATTTAAATAAATGCTGATAATAAAAACGATTAATAGTGATGCAGAATGAAACTCTCAGTTGATTTCAACATTTGAAGTGGTAGGGGAGCTGGAAAGACAAAATAAAAGTGTGCTAAGGTCCCTGAGACAAACAGAGAGACAGAGAAATTTCAGATATTGAGAAAAGCACAAGTTTATATCTGAATTTACACTGTGCAGTTGTGTTGAAATGCAATGCACACCTCGAGGGAAAATGGAAAGTACTAGCAGCAACGAAGAGCACAAACCAGCCAACAGCTCGAAGGGGGAAATGGGGAATGATAAATGGAAAACATAAATCCAGACGGGAGGAACACCTCCGAACACCATGACGGCCATCACAATAAACATAAGCAGGTGAAAGTAGCCGGTTGAATTTGGCTAAAAAGGCAAAAGCCAGCTATATTTTATTTACCAAACCTATACTTAGAAACAAAACGTCCCAGGGCAGTTGAATTAAGAAATCACGAACTATAAACCACATAAAGGCCAACAGAAAACAAACATCAGCCAAAACAGCTTCAGGGGAAAATGGGATACAAGGAGAAAAGTGCGGACAAAGAGGACTGTTTCCTGTTGATGGAAGATGTGACCCACGTGGACCACTGGGCAGCCTGGATGAAGATGCTCTTGCCCATCGCTTTTTACATCATGTCATTGTTGGGGTGGGTGTCTTTGTAAGTCAGTGAACAAAACAAACCCCCAGCCCTCATGAAGCCTTGATCTAGTGCCATGGTCGGCAAACTGTATAAAATAAACCACCCTAAATGCCTGTTGCTGACAAAGGCAAATCAAATTCCTCCCAGGGTCCTAAGAGAACCCTCTAAAGGTGAGAGTGTTTCTCTGGTAGGAATCCAGAAAAGTGGACAGAAGGAATCTAGCTGCTCTCAACATAAGAATGGAAGCCTGTCTGAAAGGGCAAGGCCAGGTTCAGCCCATAGGAAAAGTATCTATGTTCATAGTGGGCAGATACTGTGAACTGGTTTTATTGTTGTTGTTGTTTGTTTGTTTGTTTGTTTGAGAGAATCCATTCACCCAAGGAACTAGCAAGGTTAGTCACTGGAAAGTGAAAAACTCGAGTCCATCCTTGCTCACACCACATGCAGGAGCCCATTCCTACCAGGGGCCTGAGAGATTTGGCAGAGGCTGTTTGAAGGCTGAGGATAGAAGAGATTTCCCTTATGGCATTCCAGTTCAAGTCAGTAAAGGTCAAGTCAATAGCACTCAACACTTACTAGGATGGCAATAATATTTTTTAGTAAAAGCAACCATGTAGACCCTAGCTGGTTTGGCTCGGTGAATAGAGCATTGGCCTGAGAACTGGACGATCCCAAGTTCTATTCCCATCAAGGGCATGTACCTTGGTTGTGGGCGCGTCCCCAGTGGGGGGTGTGCAGGAGGCAGCTGATCAATGTTTCTAACTCTCTATCCCTCTCCCTTCCTCTCTGTAAAAAACCAATATAATATATATTTTTAAAAAAGACCCGTTATCAGATTCTGACTCTAAGTAAAACAGCTTAGGCCTCTTCAATTGCATTTCACCCACGGCGCGGAAAGACATATTAAAGAAGGGCTCTGTTAACAGGTTTCGGGGTCTAATGCACAGCATGGTGATGATGACTAATAACCCTGTGCCATACACTTGAATGCAGTCATGAGAGCAGATCTTAAATGTTCTCACCATAACGTAACTATGTGATGAGATGGAGGCCGTAGCTACTACTATAGTGAATCATTTGCAACTTATAACTGTTTCAGATCAACATGTTGTACACCTTCAGTTTATACAATGGTACATTTCAATTTTATCTCAGTAATAAAGTTGGGGGCGGGGAGAAGAAGGGCTTGGTTTGAAAAGGATTCATGCAACAGGGTCTGAGAGAAAAATGAGGCAATGTGCTTCCAACAGCGTTCCTGGGAAAGGGTTTACTGATCAATGGACTTGAAAAGGGGTTATTTCGCAGCTAGCTTTCATTTTCATCATAAAGATTGGTATATCTGGGGGTGCTTAGGTCACTGAAATCACCCAGATGATTGCAGGGTCGGAAAGCAACCTCATTAAGTAGTAGCTGCGGGAGGGGGCTTTGCCGGCACGCCGTACATGAGTAAAATGGCATTCTGATTTATGCGGTGTTCTCAGGTGGCGCTGTCCTTGGAGTCATCAGACTGAAACTGGACACACAGAAATAAAAGGGTCCTCGAGGCTTCTGATTTATGCGGTGTTCTCAGGTGGCGCTGTCCTTAGAGTCATCAGACTGAAACTGTCTGGACACACAGAAATAAAAGGGTCCTCGAGGTTGATTCGAATGTGCAGCCAAGGTTGAGAACCACTGTGGAAGGCAGACAGAGAGAAAACTAATGAGTAATCAAACTATACCGCGTTTCAGCTGGTGCCAAGTGCTGGAAAAAGAAAATAGGAAAGGGTGGCAGGGAGTGGTTTCAAATGCGGTGACAAGGGAAGGTCTCACTGAGAAGGCGATACATGAGCAGAGACCTCAAGGAGCTGAGGAGACAACTGTGCAGATTCTGGAGGAAGAACGCTCCCTGCAGAGGGCGCAGCGAGAGCTGAGGGTGACATGGGCCGGGGCTGGGAGAGGTGGGCATCTTGGGAGGAGAAACAGACATCCAGGAAACGGGCACTGCGGTTCCCTCCCGGGACGACTTTAGGAAGTTTCAAAATAAGACACCTGAGATCAACCCCTGAAAAAGGACATACCCTTAAAGGTTATGTAAAAAGGGAGACTTTCAGAAAAGTGTGACATCCTGTCTAGGAGACGTGAATTTAACCTAAAGACCTGTTATCAGATTCCGACTCTGAGTAAAACAACTTAGGCCTCTTCAATTGCATTTCACCCACGGCGCGGAAAGATTGTTAAAAGAGAAGTTTTGTTAACAGGTTGCGAGGTCTGATGCACAGCATGGTTGATGATGACTAATAACCCTGTGCCATAGACTTGAATGCAGTCATGAGAGCAGACCTTAAATGTTCTCACCATAATGTAACTATATGATGAGACGGAGGCCGTAGCTACTACTATAGTGATAATTATTTTGCAACTTATAACTGTTTCAGATCAACATGCTGTACACCTTCAATTTATACAATGGTACATTTCAATTATATCTCAGTAATAAAGTTGGGGGGGGGGGGGGGGGGCAGGAAGAGG
>NW_005371808.1:376081-386475 GCF_000412655.1 Myotis brandtii | reverse complement strand
CTGGACACACAGAAATAAAAGGGTCCTCGAGGTGAAGGACCAGGCTGTGAAATATAGCTATTACACTGAGGTGGAGCTGGGTCAGCCATTAGCAGGCCTCCCAGGTGTCACCCACCCCGAGTCCCACATCCATCTAACCCCTGGAACACGGGGCTGAGGGAAGAGCTCGGCCTTGCCAGAACACCGCCTGGGGCTCTGCACCACCAGCCATCGACCAGAACAGGGCCACTTAATCTCTCTGATCCTCCGAGATTTATGTAGCTTTCAAATGGGAGTAACAGAGCTATTCCGTCTATCACACCGGCTTGTTCTGAGGCTCGGAGTCTAAATCTAAAACAAACAGCTCTGCAAATAAAGGGTTTTAATGCGATCGTCATTACGTGCCCTGCAGCCTGTGTACGTAACTAATACATCGAGGCGCGTTACCACGATTATCTGATAACTGAAGACACGATGAAAAACCACTAACCCACTAAACAGAACACAGGCAATCCTACCTCTCAGCCACGGGCTTGGCAATGTTTTCAAAAATGGTCTCTTGGTTTGTATCTTGATCAAAAATCCTTTGAAATCTGCAAATGTGAAAACAGTAATTATCTTAAAGCTGGGCCGTCACACACTATTAGATTAATCTTTTTTCCTTTTTTCTGACGGCTCTGTAAATGAGCCCATGTTTACGGCACTGGGCTCACCTACCCTAGCACAATGTTGGCCTGTAGTCCCAGCCACACTGCGCTGTTGTCTCCCTGTATACACACGGCGGGTAAACAGTATTGCTTTGACAGGGTCTGCACAATAAATCCCTCTGAAATGCTGCAGCGGCTTTGAACCAAATAACAAACTGTGTGTTTTCAGCTCTCAAGAGGGGACAGTGTCTGCAATTGGCATCAGATGCACATCGAGATAAGGGCATGAAATGGAAACCCAAGACCAGGATGTAAACAGCCAGAGAACCTCTGATGTCTGACCTGTCAGGACAGAAGGCAGCTGTGAAACGTAGGATGATTGAACTTGGTCTTAAAATGCTGCACTGAAGTTTACTTCCCACTCGTTAGGTACTACATCCTCGTATTGGCTACTTCATTTCCAGGGAACTTTACTTCACTTTGTGGATCATGAGTCAAAAGTCCAAAAGTGAAGGAAGATAGACTGGCCTGCACAGAGAAGTCCATATCAGATTGGCAGGGCTGGGCATGGGGAGGTGTGACGGAGTCAAGTTCACGCTTCGTGCATTGCTGCTCACTTGGCTTAGTGCAGGGTCACACCCACCGAGGAATGCCCAGGGCAGGAAACACACAACCTATTCTTCTACGGTGTGGTGAGTTGCCACCAGCAAGTCTGTCCCCCATTAAAACATCAGAGAGAGAGAAAGCAAGAGAGAGAGGGAGGGGAAAGAGAGAGAGAGAGAGAGAGAGAGAGAGAGAAGGAAGGTAGTATATAAGGTAAAATGTTAACAATTGGTGGATCTCCCACATAGAATATAGGAAGAGTTGGTTGCATTATTTTTCCACCTCTTCAGCATATTGAAAAGTTTTCAAAATAAAAACTGTGGGGGTCAGAGGGATGCTTTAAAGCTAAGCCTTTAAAACAAACACATTGAGGGCATCCTACGCAGCTTTCAGAGTGGCTTGGAAACCTTCGGCCTATGTGTCTACCTAACACAAGTAAGTTGGGCACATCTTCGATTAATGTAGAGACGACATGAAATGGAGGACTGTTTTCACTTCTGGGGAGTTCAGAAGGCTATCTGGAGTGGGGCTGAGAATATAAAATAAAATGGAATTCATTGTCTTTAATCAAAATTAATTTCAAAACATCCCTATAGCTCAGGGGTGGGGTGGGGAATGTCCAGCTTGCGGGCCATATAAGGCCCATGAAATCATTGGTAAGTTGAGAATTTTACATGGTCTGCAAATATTATAAATATCTGTGACAAATACACTCACCAGTCCAAAATTAAATAAAAGAAAATGGACATGGAGACACAAACTACAGCAAAAACAAGGCGTTTAATGTCGGTCTTGGGAGATCGGGTGTCTGCTGGGCAGGCAAGCCCAAAGTGGTTACAACCAGTATTGTATTCCCTGCTGTGCAGGTCCCTCCCCTGGTTCCTCATTGGCTGAGGACTGTGGGGTGTACAATCTTCCTGGAACCGTCACCTAAGTTTCATTATTTCTTTAGAGGGTATTCTTTCCTTCCCAGTTTAAGCCCCCTTGTCAGTTTGTCCCTCCCCAACATCCTGTTTGCCTGGGGACTCTCCAGGTGCCTGAACTTGGTCACATCAGCAGGCCATTATGCAAGCAAACTACCAGGAATTTTCCATTCAGGGTTAAATGCCTTGCCTCGAAAATGGACCACCACTGACTTTATTGCTAACAATATCCAAATGGCCCTTGGCAGAAAAAAGGTTCCCCACCCCTGCGTATAGCTTATCAACCTCCCATTTGAAGAAACTAACAATGAAACCATATACAAAGAGAGATTGCAGGGCACTCTGGCTGCTACGTCATTCAGAGGCAAGATTATGTTTTAGACAACGACATTAACGTGGGTGCCCAGAACACGCCTCACACCCTATCCGTGCACCAGGGCCCAGATACAAACACAGGGGGCACGGCCACTCTGTGCTGTTCGGGCCCCGCTGGCTGTGACACTGAACACAGACCCAGTGGTGCTTGTGAGGATGAGGCTGAGGCTGATTTGGTTCTTTACCAGGTTGACGATGACTGGCTAAGTCAACAGCCATTCCCAGCCCCACTTCCTTAAGTTACAGGAATGACAACTACCCCCAGGTAAACCAAAGAGATGGCCGGGGTTTCCATAAACCATACAATAGCATTAAACATCAAATCATCATCCCAAAATATTTTATCTTTTATAATTATAGCTGCACAGTAATCTGAAAAGGCATTGTGATCATCTATTTTCTGAAAACCTTTGCAGAGCAAAACAGTTTACCAACTTGAGTGTCATCTTTTACAGCGGAAGAGGCTGCTTTATCCTGGGGACATAAAGCCACTGACTCATGGCCCTGGAGCAAGCCAATAATGCACCTTGAGACATGACTTGGGTTTCCTGATTCCTAGGAGGCCCGTTCATCATGAGGAGGTTGTGTAGGCTTTTTCTAAAGTCTATTTCAAATCTGGCACATACTGACCTCTCCCCACCCAGAAACTGCTCGTCCTGGCCTTCCTCAGCCCAGGAAATGACAACTCCATCCTTCTAGAAGTTCAGTCCAAAACCCTTAGGGCATCCTTGGCTCCTCTATTTCCATTGCACTCTATACGCAACCCATCAGCAAACTCTGTCATCTCTGACCTTTAAAATACTTGCAGAATCCAACTATTTCTCAACATTTCCACTTGCTACTACCCCGGCCCAAACTACCAAAATGTCTTGCCTGGTCTCCTTTACTCCCTTACAGTTAGTTTATTTGCTACATGTTAGCAAGAATGATCCTGCTCAAACTTAAGTGGGATTGTTTCATTCTTCTGATCAAAATCCTCCATTACCTCCCATGGCACTTTGGGGAAGAGCTCCATATGATCTGGCCACTCTGCTGCCCCTTTAACCTTCTTCCTGCTGCCCCCTCTCCCCCGCCCCACCCCCCTGCCCTTGCTTACTCTCCTCAAGCCACACAGATGCCTTCTCTTCAATAATCCAGGCATTCCTCCCTCTCAGGGACTTAGCTCTCACTATATTCTTGGTCTGGACTTCCCATTCCTCAGATATCTGAATATCTGGCTTCCTTGCCTCCTTCAAGTTCTTGTTCAAATGTCGCCCTCTTGTCCACCTCCCCTGAGAGGCCTGTGAAATGCTGCCACCTTCCCTCCCCTTTGCTGCCCTTCACCAGCACTCCTCTGACCCCTTCACTGTCTTGTTTGGCTCCATGGCCCTTAACACTTTCTGACACACATTGTACTTATTGATCTTCTTGCCCATCTCCTCCCACTAAAATGTAAGCACCATCAGAGCAGGGGCTGTGCTGCCCTCCCTGCTGTGTTCCTAGCCATGAAAACAGCTCACAGTGAATGATCAATAAATGTTTATTGGTTAAGTGGATTTTTCTTGGGAGAAAACAGCCTTAAAATGCTTACATAGGTATCTCTGATCATATGTATATGTTAAATATTTTATTAATATCTTTATTTAAAATACCAAACCAATATTTCTAATTCAGAGATTTAGAAAGAATGATTAAGTGATTTTAAAATAAGCAATCAGCACTTTTTCTTTGTGATATATTTCTTTACAATTTATTTTTAAAATTTATCTTTATTATTGAAAGTATTACAGATGTCTGCTTTGTTTTTTTGTTTGTTTTTTGTTTTCCCCATTGACCCCCTCTTCCCCACACCCGCCCTCCCAAGCCTTTGCCACACTATTGTCTGTGTCCATGGGTTATGCACATATGCATATAAGTTCCCTGGTTAATCCTCACATCCCTCACCCCACCTTTAGTCTGTTCATCAGTCTGTTCATGGTTCTATGTCTCTGGATCTATTTTGTTCATCAGTTTATTTTGTTCATTAGATTCCACATATGAGTGAGATCATGTGATACTTGTCTTTCTCTGGTTTATTTCGCTTAGCATAATATTCTCCAGGGCAAACAGCACTTTTTCAATAACCATATATTTAAATTCTCTCTGTATCTATATAACCTAAAGAATACTTTGGAAAGGGCCAATTCATAGCGACATGGCCAATTTTTCTTAATCATCGGCAACATGCTGAAACAGAAGCATGCTGAATAAAATGCTTTAGCAAAGTGTGGCTTGTAGAGAATGGTGTAGGGCAGCTATCATGCATTCATAGCTACTAAGGTATGTAGCAAGTTTACACCAGTGGGAGAATGCCCCCTTCAGAAAAATGAAGTCACTTACTATAAGGCTACTTCTTAAAGGACAGAATGAAAGGTGATGGGGAGCCAAAAAGGCAAGGTGAGGACCCCCCCACTATGTGAGCAATTGCTAGCAATCCTGCTTGTACTTATTGTGAAAGGAACACAAGACAATGGGTGAAGTAGGAGAGAGATACATGCATGACCGACAAAGGGCAGAGTTGTGAAGACCAGAGAACTTTATGAGACAAACAAATAAGAGTAAATAAATATGAGGAAGAGTGAGAGAGAACCATGAAAATAAAATATCCAGGATGGTTTTATCCAAGGGGCAAGGGCTGGAATAGCTACATAATAAGGACCATGTAAAACAGTTCAGGAAGAAAAGCAAGAGAGCAATTAGGATGTCTTCAGCCGCACCCAGCAATCCGCCACCTAAGCACAAGCCACAGATCAAATATGGGTTTAACTTGGGCTCAAACTTCTCCAAAAATCAAAAGTGGGCGATAAAGGACATCGCATAATCTGAAACTGGAGAATAAAGACGGTATAAACTAGCCATAATCCCAACATTGCAGGCCTGGCTACTGGAGAGTGTTTGCACTAAAGGGTGACAGTTCAAGGGTGGCTGCTTGGTACTTTTCACCTGAACCTCACAGTTCAGCACTGTCCAAGAGCAATGTAATGCAGTCCATTATGTGAGCACCAATGTTATTTAAAATGTCCTAGGGGCCATGTTTTTTTTTAAGTAAAAAGAAACAGGTGAAATTGGTTTTAATAGATCTTAACACAATATATTAAACATGTTATCATTTTAATATGGAATCAATATGAAAATATTCTTGAGATATTTTACATTACATTTTTTCATACTAAGCTTTCAAAAATCTTTTATGTACTTTTCACTTACTAGCCTCAGTTTGGACTAGCTACACTTCAAGTGCTTCAGAGCTACCTGCGGCAAGCGGCTGCTACACTGGACAGTACAGATATAGACTGTTCATGCATGCGCTGAGGTCTGTATATCATCTATGTTATAAAGAAGGCTCACCTATACGGGATACAGATCGGACCTTAAGTGCTTATCTTTAATAACGTTTAGTCATGCAATGAACTTCCTGTAAGTGCTAACTAACCCCTAGAGAGCCAGGTAGGAAAAGGATAACACTGATGTGGCAAAGCAAGGCTGGGACCTTGGGATACCATGGTGGATACAGAAACATACCCTCCTTTCAGCTTTGGGCACAGCAGTAAAAAGACAACTTAAATTCCATCCGCCAGCCCTAACCGGTTTGGCTCAGTGGATAGAGCGTCGGCCTGCAGACTCAAGGGTCCCAGGTTCGATTCCGGTCAAGGGCATGTACCTTGCGGGCACATCTAACCCCTAGAGAGCCAGGTAGGAAAAGGATAACACTGATGTGGCAAAGCAAGGCTGGGACCTTGGGATACCATGGTGGATACAGAAACATACCCTCCTTTCAGCTTTGGGCACAGCAGTAAAAAGACAACTTAAATTCCATCCGCCAGCCCTAACCGGTTTGGCTCAGTGGATAGAGCGTCGGCCTGCAGACTCAAGGGTCCCAGGTTCGATTCCGGTCAAGGGCATGTACCTTGGTTTCGGGCACATCCCCAGTGGGAGGTGTGCAGGAGGCAGCTGATGGACGTTTCTCTCTCATCGATGTTTCTAACTCTCTATCCCTCTCCCTTCCTCTCTGTAAAAAAGTCAATAAAACATATATATAAAAAAAATTCCATCTGCCAGATGACAAAGAACTGCCCTGCCTTCTCCCCAGCGCATGCTGCTAAGAATTTCACCATGGATATGAGTGCAGTATGTGTTTGTTCAATAGCAAAACAAATATAAAGAAGGAGAAAGATACACTTACTTAAATCTGTAGCTTTCTCGCTTATTATTCACAAATCCATCTGCCAAATCACGAGGTAAGATAATTTCCAAGCTGGGTGTAACTTTTTCATCTTCATCTATGGAATAAATCTGCAAACATGAAGACAGCAAATGAATATAAAGTGGTGAATTTCAGGCTTGAACTATGACCATATTATTACGCTGTGCACTGAAATCTTATAAAAAATATACTTTTAAGATAAAAAGTCAAAACATAGTACAATTTGGGTAATTTTCCTCTTTGAACTGTGCGCAGCCTCAAACAAATATATGAAATTGAACAAGAGGTAAAACCTAAATCAATGCTCTGTCAAAGCTCAGATCCTCTTTGACAATCTAATATTCAAATCTGAACATTTTTGAGTACCTCTGTTGTTGAGAAACCAATAACCCTGAAAACAGCATTTTATATAAATATTGCTTTGGAATTATGGACCAGAAATTAACACTTTATTACAAGCAACAGCATTTCTGAGCATTTACAAAATGCTAGACAAGAAGAAAAAAGGACTAGGTCTGAGACTTCTCAGAGAGCTCAAAAGAATGCTCTCATTCAAGTTATGTTCAAAGAAGCCCAAGTTTTCATGACACGTATTCAGGCTTTTCATAAAAGATATGTGGTTTCAAAAGACACATATATCTCATGTCTTTGATGTCATTTTCAAGGTTGTACTTCCAGCTCAGCCACTAATTAGCAAATGACCTGGGAAAGTCATTTCACCACGAAGCTGATATGGAATGAAGGGTCTTAATCAACCCCCTTTCAACTTAATATTCTCTGTCTTCTTGGTTACCTACTCCTTTATTTATTGGCCAGAAAATATCAAAAGTCAAGCTTATAAAAAGCTCATGTGGAATAAAGAAACATCTATGATTTTTTGTGTCCAAAGACCTGGCCTAACGCTAATCTCAATTTACCAGATGTGTGACCAGCCACCACTTCAGAATCTTGGTTCCTTATACCTAAAATGAGGAAAACAGAATTGCCTCCCTTTACGAGATTGCTGCAGGGATCAAATGACGTCATGGAAAGGAAGTATTTTGTAATGCACCATAAAAAATGTTAGTCATTAGATTTAGAGGTTTTTAAGAAAGACTTCTTGTCTTTCACCAGGAAATAAAATTATTTCTAACAAGCAATACTTCCTGTTTAAGACCCAATTAGATGCTTGATTATGGGGGAAAGTCATATTCCTAAACAAATAAAAGCCTACCTAAATCTCCAGAAAATCTGAATAATTTTCCTAAGCAGACTTCTAGTGAAGAATCTCTGTAAAATGTGAAGAATCTCTGTAAAATGACATTATTTGTAGAAAGTAATGGCATCAGGTGCATGGTTTTATGGCTAGGTTTTCTCAAGAGACATTTAAAAATTATATCCTGTAGGTCACTACATTAAAAAAAAAAAGATTAATGCCCAGACAGGTGAGTAAAAGGGATTGTAAGACGTGAAACATACATGAGTGAGGGCTGCCACGCATTAAAACAAAGAGCCCTGGCCGATTTGGCTCAGTGGGTAGAGCATCGGCCTGCGAATTGAGGGGTCCCAGGTTCGATAAAAAGCATTGCCATTATCAGAGGTTCATCTTAGGTATTTTCTGATTTATTAGCCTATAAATCACTGTAGTGCCTTAAGAAATAAGATTAATGGAGCAGTGGAATCATAAAATGAAGAGAAAAAACCCACTTTGAATCACTCTTGGTTTAAAGCTACAAGCAGCATTTCCAGTTTGAGAAACAACCATACAATCTTTGGGGGCCAAAAAAGATAGGATGCTAAAAGTGGGATTTCTAAGGGAGAGCAGGGATACACTAACTCAAAATTTGTTCATCTGTGCTCTCTCGGTTTTGTGTATGTGGCATAATGTTGCATCTCAGTAAGAAACCTGACATTATGAAAATACAGTATGACACCTCAAAACACTTGTGGAGTACCAATCTACTACACAGAATCCCACAAAAGAAATGCAGAAGAAGACACATTAAAATACCCAAACATTGCATTTTAAGAAAAGAGAAAGTTCAATATTAAATCCAAGAATCTCCATCAACCCATCCACAGTTCTGCCTCTATCCTGTCACATCACCATATCTAAGCACCTGCTTCTGACTGCAAAGTCCATGTGCACAAGTTCAACATTTTTACTAAGTATCGAGGGGGAGAAGGGGAGGCAGGCATTACATACACCTTTTACATATGATGCACTTTTTAAAACCTTCTTGTACGTGAATGTAAGAGGAAAGAAATTGGGAAGAAACCCATATCAACTCTCTGTACTGCTTTATTCAAACCCATATCAACTCTCTGTACTGCTTTATTCAAACCCATATCAACTCTCTGTACTGCTTTATTCAAACCCATATCAACTCTCTGTACTGCTTTATTCAAACCCATATCAACTCTCTGTACTGCTTTATTCAAACCCATATCAACTCTCTGTACTGCTTTATTCAAACCCATATCAACTCTCTGTACTGCTTTATTCAAACCCATATCAACTCTCTGTACTGCTTTATTCCTTGTTTTTAAAAAGCCAATCTTTCCTTTGGAGTCTTCTCATTCATCTTTTCAATGCATTTCATGAGTAAAAAAAAAAAAGTGATGACAAAGACACTATATTCTCCTTGTTTGAGGAGAATACATAAATACACAAATTACACATGGCAAATGCTAAGCTATGAGATGCTATGATGTTACATTTATACATGTGCCCAGTGTAGAAGTATCGATATGGGCTAGAGATAAAATATTAGTAATACACCCATTCCAGGCACTGATTAATAAGACTCCAGTTGCCCTTGCCTAAATCCCCACTTTGTGAGGCAAAAAGGTTGTCTGAAGAGCCAAGAGCTTTGGAATAATAATAATTTTTAAAATCCTACGCTAAAATCAGGGCTCTGCCACTTGAGAGGTGGGTGGCTTGGGCACATTATTCATCCTGAGACTCAGTTTCCTCATCTATAAAATGAGGAAAATGGCATTAACTTTGCAGGGTTTTCATGAAAACCACAGATAATGCAGACAAAGCACATTAGTAAGAATGACTGAGCCCCTTTCCAAGGAGAGAAAACAAAGTTTTGAAACATTTAAGAAGCATTCAAAGTTCCTCTACTCAGAGCAAGGGCAATGTGTTAACTTTCTCTGTACCCTTCCGAGCTCACAACACTAGAGGAAGGACCCAGTGAGTGCTCAGCTAATGTTTTCTGAATGAAGAGTAGATGAGTATTCTTTGCGTCAGGATGCATAAATATCCATTTGCATATGCAGTGAGCTCGTGTTTCTGCTGCGGAGTGGAAATATAGTCCACAAATTCTAAGGGCCTACTGCGTGCAGAGCCTCTGTGTATCTGTATTTGAATCTATTATCTGCAACGTCTCAGACATGTATGGACACGCATCTCCTGCACGCCTTGCCTGAGTGTGGGACACAAGTCTGAGTGCATGTGTGTGTGCAGCGATGCGTGACCGTTTCCCAGGAAGGGGCAATACGTGTGCCTAGTTGAGGTGCAGCCTACGTGAGTGTACAAACACACATCGGGGTATGCGTTTGCCCCCGGGTGAACAGGTGTGCCCGGTTGTATGTATGTGCTCTGTGGAGCGTGTGTCTGCGCTTACAGGGCTGTGCTGGGTGGGAGAGCCCGGGTGT
>NW_005371808.1:372660-376016 GCF_000412655.1 Myotis brandtii | reverse complement strand
CCCTCGCTGCTCCGACCGACCCGTACCCCTTGCGGCTGCTTCCGGACAGTGGGCTTCACCCTGGCGAAAATCTGGATCGTCTGCTTCACCATCTCCTCCTCTGGCACTGTACTGACCCTTGACCTCTCAGGCCCAGGCTCCCCAAACTTCGGATTCCCACCACCTCCAGCGAGCGGCAGCCTTAGCAACAGTAACTAGGGACACTACCCAAGGAGCAATGCGCCAACCAGGACCGCCTCCCCTCGCTAATTGGTTGCTAATGGAGTGCTCCGCCCCCCACCCCCCAGGGAAGCACTGAGGGGCGGGGTTGAGGGGGGCTGAGCTGAGAGTACTCCGCACCTTCTAGGCGGAGGCCTGGGCTGCAGGCTTAGCTCCAGAGCTGATCTGGAGAGAGGCTAATGAGTGACAACCACCATGCCTTTCCCGGTTCCTTAATCCATTCTTCCCCTTTTTAGCACTGAAGTCATTCTGTTTTTTATTATTCATTCATGGAATAAATGACACTTGATCTGTGGCAGCAAGGCGCTGGCTGGGTGGGGATCCTGGGCTGCGCAGCACTGCCTCTGCCCTCCTGGAGATTGGGTCTGATGCGGGAGACAGGTTTTCATTAGGGAATTAGGAGTTAGGTCGGGGTAAGCAAGGGGTTCTGAGAAGATACCTCACCTAGCTCTGCTGCGGAAGAGGCCAAGACTGGAGAGAGGGGGACTGTGTCCATGCAATGGTCAGGTCAAGAAAGAATGGGCGCCTTGGCGCAGTGTTGGAGGGAATGTAAGTTGATGCAGCCACTGTGGGAAAGAGCAGGGAAGTTCCTAAAAAGAATTAAAAGTAGCATTGCAATCCCACTCACTCTTGGGTATATGTCCAAAGATGAAATCAGACGCCTAAGAGACATCTGCACTCCCATATTTATTGCAGCATTCGCCAAGATGTAGACCAACGTAGCGTCCACTGATGGATGAGTGGATAAAGAAAATGTGATATACATAATGAAATATTTTATATTATGCCTTATAGCTACAATAGAGTGATGTGTGTGTGTGTGTGTGTGTGTGTGTGTATTAGAGTTAATCATGTAGAGCTAGAACAGATGGCATTGAGTGTATCTACTGATAACATGGCCCCAGTACTGCCTGTGAAATATAAGTGGAACTGATTTTCATATCCTTGGCAAGACAGAAATCGCCTTTTCTATTTGTATAACTACCATCATGCTCACACTAAAATGACACCCAATGGGCATTAGAAAACGTTCAATGTACTTAAATGTGAGATGGAATATTATTCTGCCACACAAAAGAAGATCCTGCCATTTGGCAATAACATGAATGAAGCTGGGGGCATTATGCTAAGTGAAATAAGGTATCCAAATAAAGACCATGACTGTATGATCGCACTTACATGTGGAATCTGAAAAAGTGGAACTCATAGAAACAGAAAGTAGATTGGTGGTTGTCAGGGAATGAGTGGGGGAAATGGGGAGATATTGCTCAAGTGGTACAAACTTTCAGTTATAAGAGGAATAGGTTCTGGGGATCTAATTTACAGCATGGTGATGATAGTTAACAATATTGTATTACATACTTGAAAGTTGCCAAATGACTGAATCTTAAATGTTCTCATCACACAGAGAAAAAGTTAATTATGTGAGGTGATGGAGGTGTTAACTAAGCTGATTGTGATCATTATTTCACAAGACACACATGTATCAAATTATCACATTGTACATCTTAAACTTAGATGTCAATTATATCTCAATAAAGCTGGGATAAATACATAAAAGGATGAGCACCGCAACAGACACTGCTAACACATGAAAAGATATCTGGCATCATTACTCACCAGGGAAATACACATTAAAACCACACTGAGATAGCACCATACACTATCAGGATTAAAAAAAAATAGCAACAAAACCAGATGCTGACATGGATACAGAGAAACTGAGTCAGTCACACTTTACTGGTGGGAACGTGTAGTGTAAAATGTGTCATGACTGGTACAGACATTCTAAAAAACAGTTTTGCAGTTGTTGTTGTTGTTTTTTTACAAAGCTAAAGATGCAACTACAATAAGATCCAGCAATTATGTTCATGGGTGTTTATATCACAGAAATGAAAACTTTTGTTCACACAAAAACCTATGCATGCATGTTCATAGCAGTTTCATTCATAATAGCTTCAAACTAGACAGAATCCAGATGTCCTTCAACCAAAGAATAGTTAAATAGGTGATGGAATACTATTCAGCAATAAAAATGAAGGGACTACTGATACATATAGCAATATAGGTGAATTTCCAGAGACTTATGCTGAGTGAAAGAAGCCAGACTCAAGTTCAGTGCTGTATGATTCCATTTTTATAACATTCTTGAAACGACAAAATTATAGAGATGGAGAGCACATTAGTGGTTGCCAAGGGTTAGGCAGGCAGGGAGGGGGTGAAGTGGCTATGGCTATAAAAGGATCCTTGTGATGGACTATTGTGTATCTTGACTGTGGTAGTGGTCATAGAAATCTACCCATGTGATAGAATTGCATAGAACAAAGCACACACACACACACACACACACACACACACGTCAGTGCATATAAAACTGGTGAAACGTGAATAAGGTTGAATAAGATGGATGAATGGTATCCATATCCACTCCCTGGTTGTGACCTTGTACTGAAGTTATGCAAGATGTTGCCATTCGGGGACCTGGGGAAAGTGGATGTAAGATCTCTCTGTATTATTTCTTAACACTGCATGTGAATCTATAATTATCTCAAAAGAAAATGTTTTCAAAAAGAAACCTCAGAGGATTGAAAAGACCAGCCACAAACTGGGAGAACACTTTGGCAAAACACCTATCTGAGAAAGAGCGCGCATCCAGAATACCTAAAAACTCTTAAAACTCAATAATAAGTAGGGGAGCAAACTACCCAAGTAATTAAAAAAAAACAAACAAAAGGTTGGCAAGGATTTGAACAATTACCATAATATGGATGGCAAATAAGCACATGAAAAGATATTTTAACGTAATGAACCCTTAATGAAATGCAAATTAAAACCACAGTAAGACACTGCAGCACCCCTCTTAGAATAGCTACAAATAAGGAAAGAAAACTGGTAATACCAACAGCGAGTATGTATGCAAGCATCTAGAACCCTCAGACAAGGCTGGAGAGACGGCAAGATGGACCAGTCACTTTGAAAAGGTTTCATAGTTTCTTACATGGAGAATTACACATATACTTACTATTAGACCCAGCATCCCCACTCTTAAGTATTTACCCAAGTTAAAAGAAATGTAAACAATGACTATTGTGGTTTTATTCACAACTAGGAGCCCAGCGTGCGAAATCGCTCGGCCC
>NW_005371808.1:365406-372549 GCF_000412655.1 Myotis brandtii | reverse complement strand
CCTGCCTTGACACCTGAACCTCTCCAGGCAGAGCTCCAGCACGCCTAGCCGCCTAGCCGCGCCCCCAACCTCTCTGGCCTTCTCTGGCTGCTTCAAGTCCTGCCCTCAGTCCCTGGAGTCACCTTGGGCTGGTCCCACCTCCAGAGCAATGCGGCGACTCCGACCCATCATAGCCTCCTGCCTGCTGCACTGTGCTCCTTCCCCTGGCAGGTGGGCGCTACGGGCTTTCACTACCCCCCTCCCTTCCCAGCACAGGATGGTCCTGCCTCCTCTGGGCGCCTCCCTGCTCAGCCCTGTCTCTGGAGCAATGCTCTGCCGCCCACGCTCAGGCAGCCTCCTGGGATCGGTCGTTACACATTACGGAGTCCCGACCATTAGCATATTAGCTCTTTATCATTATGATTGCCCCAAACTGAAAACAAAGTAAATGTTCTTCAATGGGTGAATGGATAAACAAACTGGTATGTCCACACAGTTAAAAGGAATGGGCTGTTAATGCCTGTAACAACATAGTTGAATGTCAAATTTTTCATGCTAAGTGAAAGATGCTGGACTCAGAGTTACACACAGTATAATTCCATTTGTATGACATTCGAGAAAAGACAAAACTATAGGGAAAGAAAACAAGTCAGCGGTTGCCGGGGTTGGGGGTATGGAAAGATGTTGACTGCAAATGGGCATGGCAGAGGGGTTATTTTTTTTGGGGAGGGGTGATGGAACTGTTTCATATTTTGATTGTAATTGTGGTTACATGACTGGAAACATTCGTTAAAACTCATAGAACTATTTAACTTAAAGGGGTGAATTATACTGTATATACATTGTACTATTAGCAAAAGGGTAAAAAAAGAGATGAGGTATGAACAGGTATGGCATAGCAGGGACCGAGAGAAGTTTGTGGAATAGACTTTGAGGGCTTTTTTACTTGCTGCTGGTGGTGAGGAAGAAAAGACTCAGGATTGCATAACCGGGTCATGTCCACACCGTGGCTGCTGTGACTACTGCTGCACTGAACACGGGAGGGCAGGCATGTCTTCACCATACTGATCGCGGTTCCTTCAGAAGCGAGACAACCTGAGTGTTTGTACACACAGACTATTGTGTATACAAACAATAGAATAGAATTCCCATTAAAAAGGGGGAAGTCTGCAATTGAAGATGACACTGATGAAACTGGAGGGCATTATGCTAAGTGAAAATAAGCCAGAAAATTCACAGAAGATCGATTAATATATATTGATTTCAGAGAGGAAGGGAGAGGGAGAGAGAGATGGAAACATCAATAATGAGAGAGAATCATTGACTGGCTGTCTCCTGCACACCCCGCACTGGAGAATGGTCCACACTGGAGATCAAGCCTGCAACCCGGGCATATGCCTGACGGGGAATGGAACCATGACCTCCCGTTTCATAAGTCGATGTCCAACCACTGAGCCTCGCCGGCCGAAGAAGATCACTTGAAGTGTTGAATCATGAGGTCCAGGCTGCAGGCTAGGGGCCTTTGCCATCAGGAGCATTGTGAAGTCAGGAAGGACACTATGGGTCCAGGATGTGGGGACACCATACCTCCCACGTTAAGCTCCAGGTCCCATGATCAAATGCATTGATAAGAAAGCTTTATGGGTTCAGATCTTGCTTCGATCACACCTAAGGTCATGACATTGAGCAAGTAATGTATGCTTCGTCTCAGTTGTCTCATCCAAGAAATGGGGATGTATGATAACAGCTACCTTAGGGAGCTGCCGTGGAGGTTATGTGGCACAGACATGGAAAAATGTTACCGTGGAGACCAGAGAACAGAATATGCTTCAGAGCCAAAGGGTTCGGACCTCTGGACCGGGATTCCTTCGATTGTAAACACCTCCTCAGGGGCAGAAACTATGGTGTGTATGTGAATAAGACACACCAGGGATTGAAAATCAAGTATCTCCTGGGGCCAGTGTGGCTAGCAGGCAGGTATATGGCAACAGGGAGTTGTCACTGTGACCTGAGACCATTTACCCCTAACTGAAAACATTCTCTTCAAAATGGTTCAAGCACAAGATTGTCTAAATAAAGCACATGTGTGCTCCCCCGCCCACCCCCCCCTGTTCACAACCTCTGTTTTGGTTCCTGGTATAGCCAATGTCAGGAACTCCCAGGCCCAATGCCTCTGACAGGTTTACCTAAATCTCACACAGATGGCCCTGATGGGTGTAAGTAGGTTTGGAGATTAAATCTCCAAGTTGCAGTCATTCCGTATTCATATCTGCACCTTATCTGCTCGCTTGCATGTGGGAATTAAGATGCCTTTCAATTGTTCAAAAACACTCTTGAGCCCTGCCTTTGCCAAAACAACATGTAATTGCAGCAGGCAAATGAGCCAGGGCTGGTAGGCCTCGGAGCTGAGAGAAATTAAGCTGTGCCTGAAATGAATTAGTCTCGAGGCCAGTTAGCTGGTTTCTGTTTGTATGTTTTTAAAGGAAAATGGAAACTCCGGTGCTCGTGCTCAACTATCTCTTTAGCTTTTAGAACCACAACTCTAAAAGGCATCGTTTTTTGTTGTAAGTCTGAAGTGGGGCCAGTTAAAATTTTACGGGCTGGTGATTTTGATATTATAAAATATATACGTAAAATTAACGAATTGCAGGAAGCTTCCCCTCCCCCTACTTGATCTGTGGCTTTGGGGCATTTATGATCATTTATTCTAAAAAATCTTTCATTGCCGCAGCATGACACCCCTCTCATCAAGCCAAGCGTGTTTATTTTTTTTAAATATATTTTATTGATTTTTTTACAGAGAGGAAAGGAGAGGAATAGAGTTAGAAACATCGATGAGAGAGAAACATGGATCAGCTGCCTCCTGCACAACCCTTACTGGGGATGTGCCCGCAACCAAGGTACATGCCCTTGACTGGAATCGAACCTGGGACCCTTGAGTCCGCAGGCTGACGCTCTATCCACTGAGCCAAACCAGTCAGGGCAGCAAGCGTGTTTAGACGGGTGTGCTGGGCCGTCAGGAACAGCATGGGAAACATGTGATCGGGTCTTCTGCCCCTGACTTACTCTGAGAAGGAAGCCCAGGAACCAGAATGTTGCTACTTCTTGGCAAATGACAACATGAACAGGACAGAAGTCAACGGGTGTGAACTGTCCCTGCACATGCACGAAACATGTTCTCACCCACAATCGGGTCTCGTGTTTGGGGATATGGCTAGGGTATTGGCAAGGTGGCCAAGTATCCCCATTTGAAGAATGTATGGGAAGGAATGAAAAGATGAGGAAGAAAGATTAGATTTTCTGTGGTGGATGCCTTTTGTCCAGATCCCTTTCTCGTCTGAGCCCCCGTCCATGAGTCTGATGAGTGGTCAGTCCCCGAGGGAACCCCTTGTACTTACCCCATTGTTTCTAAATCAAGCGGAGAACACAGCGCACTTTCTGGTGCTCATTACACGCTAAATGATAACAACATGCTGTTAGATTGCAGAGCCAGGGCACCACGGAACCTGTAATATATAATTTCAGTGAAGAATTTTCCTTTGAGAATACGTCCGGCTAATTTAAAGCATAATGTCATTAACATAACCCTCTCTGCACACACAGCAGAGTGGAATGCATAAAACTTTACTAGCGCTTGGGTTTATGGGCTCTCAGTGGGGATCGCTGGGTTTGGTAAGCTTGCACGCCCTCCCCTCTTCCTATCAGACGGTGGCTGCAGACTCCCAACACCCTACTGGGCTCTCTCTCCTTCGGTTCATCCCCTCCTGGCTGAGAGAGAGAGGCCCCCTCCCTCCGGCTCCGTCTGACTCTCTTCCTGCAGCCCTCCTGGGGCTCCCCTGACAGCAACATCAAAGTCCTTCCTGGCTGGAAGCTGGTGGCCAGCCATATGGAATTACAGCCCGGGCTGCCTGGGGATTACAGAGCGGAGCACGGGCCCAAATGACAGTGCCGTGGCACAGAGGAAAGGCTGGTGAGGCCTCCGGTTCTGAATGGAAAATATGACCGCGTGTACATTTATACACAGGCTCCTCATAAACAACCTGCGTGTCTCACCAACATCCCAGTGCTGCATTCAAAATAGCCTCTCATCTAAGGGAATTACCCACCCTGCCCCGCCTCCTCCTCCGGGGGTTTACTTTCATGTGTTTGCCTGCAGATTTCAGAATTACAAGAAGTGCTTCCCAACAGATAGCGGAGGTGAAGGCATAAAAGAACACGGCTCACGCAGCAGAGGCCCCTGGTCTGACGCATTAATTAGGATTGCCACGAAATCGGAGCACGCTGCTCCCGTCCTGAATCTAGCTCTTTAGCAGCTCCCTGCTCCAGTTCTCTACTTCCTCCTCCCCCATCCACTTCTCGCGCTGGCTTTGTCTCCCACCCTCCACAGAACCTGCTGAAACTGTGCACCTCCAGCGATGCCTCTCGTCTACACGTCCTGGGAAAATATCCCGATGGACCCAGTTGCCTGGGCTGGAACTCAGTTTTGACCGTTGCTTTCTCCTCTCTCTTGGAGAGCTAGGTCCCGTTTCCAAGTCCTGATGATTTTGCCTCCTACATGCATTTTGGCTCTTTCCCATCAAGTTCCCGCTCGCTACTCCCTGCCTCAGTGGCTCCCGGTCTCCTTGCCAGAGCCAGCGAAGACCTCCCTGCTCTCTTTGCCTCTAATTTTGTCCTTCCCCTTTAGTCCATCGTCTACACCTGCTACCAGATTATCAACGAAAGTCAGTTCATGTCTCTCCTTGTTTGAAAACCCCCAATCCTTCCCTATGACAAACAGAATCGAGTCCAAAGAGCCTTTGCAATCTGATCCCAAATATCTTCACATCAATATATAGCCCTTATGGTGTCCGCACCCGCTCCTTCCCTGCGCCTGTGCTCCAGGCACGGGTTTCTGGCAGCTCCCTCCCAAGCAGGCGGAGCTTTTGTATGTCTCCCTGCCTTGTTCCTGCTGGTCCTTATGTTCCAGGGCTGTTTCCCACCTGATGTATCAGGAAAACTCAGCCCACCATTCCAGATCCAGCTCCGGTGTCACCTCTTCTGTGGAAACCATCACACCCCCAGCTCCTCTAGGCAAAGTTAGTGACCCTCTGTGCAGCTACATGTTATTCGTCCCTTTCTAACATTGTCCTGTCAGTGACCTGTGTGTTTCTGTCCCCTCATCGTGCCAGGGGTTACCTAAGGGCTTTGATTTTTCCCGTTTATCTCTCTGTATGCCCAGTGACTAACAAGGCTTTAGACACATACCACAGATTTCTACGTGCCCAATGAATGAAGGACTGAATGCCTAACTCATTGCAAAAGAAAAAAAAATCAATAAAATGAAACCCCTGCAGCTTAACATTTTTATTTGAGGTTCATATATCCATAGCGAAAATTGCTTTCTCCTCTCTCACCCAAGGGAACAAAGATAACTTACAGACTGAGCAGATACTGACAGCAGAGAAAAAGTTAGAAACAAACACAGCATCCCCTTTGGGATTTCTGAACCCTCTTTCTTCAGGCACAAAAAGATGCTTACAAATTTCCCAGGGTGATAAAGGGAGCGCATTAACATGTGTATCAATGGAGGAAAATAGAAACAGGGCGATAAGTGTAGAAGCCCAGTAGCCCATTGTTGAGTTAGGGGGTTTCATCTAGGATGTCTGGGAGGCATTTAATGAATCTGGAAATGAACTTGTTTTTAATTTAAAAAGAATGCACCATTTACAAATGACCAATCAAATAGTGATTCACCTTCTTTTGTTGCCGTGTTAAAAAGGTTTGTTCGAATGACTGACGTGGCACTTCAATCAACTGAACTCTCTCCTCTTCCATGACTTTTATCCTCCCCAAGCGCCAAAGAAATGTTTCCTAGTACACAGCCAGGCGCCTTTCCTCCCTCCTCTGTTCCCAGCCCTTCTCATTGTTCAGGCCCCAGGTGAAATATCATTTTCCTGAGAAACCTCCCTGATCCTCTCAAAGCACACACAGAGCTCCGGCTACTCGGGCTCTTAGCACCCTGCACACCCCGCGTGTATACTGACATCACTTTGTCATCATTAGTTACAACAGGCTCTACTTGCCATCAGATTCTCAGTCCATGTAGGTAGTAAGGGCTTGATAAGTATGGATTTAAAGCAAGGTGAGATATTTGTTGAATTGATGAAATGAAGCCCCTGGGTGTGAGGAGAATCAACATTGTCTTAGAATGCATTTCCCACAAACAGACACCGAGACAAGCATTTGAATGTAAGCAGTTTATCTGGGAGGTGATATCGTAAGACAGGGAAGGAAGGAAAGCCAATGGCAGGTGCATCTCTGGGAGGGTTATCATAGTGGGAAACCAAGGCACAATCCCACTGAGGACCTACTAAATTGTGCATGACACAATTTAGCCTTGTTCCCCTGACGGGTGAGGGGTGGGGGAGCTGGAGTATTTATCCAGCAGCTCTTGCTCCTCGTTATTTGGGGGGTACTCCTCAGGGTGTAAATAGACCCCTCCCCAGCCCTTCCAGCCTAGCTGGTGTGCCAATGCCCTGACGTGCAGAGAAAGCCCTTGGGTAGAGAGAGATGCAGGTGTCTGAGGTAGGATGCTGTTGGCATGCATAGGTATGTCCATCAGAGCTGCTGTGACATCTGCAGTGGACTGAGGAGATGCAAATGGGTCGCCAACAATGTCTTCTACCGTAAGCACGATCACTGTTTCTTTCTAAATTTTATTTTTTTTAAATTATGAAGCACATGTGTATAGTTGTAAGTCTCACATAAATATCTACCTCTAAGTAACAGCATCCACCTCTACATAATAGTCTAGTATCTTGTGCGGTCACAGGAAACCACGTGGGATTCATCTGCTGTGGGAACACATCATGTCCAGTGTTTGCATGGATGCTTGGGCCTCCTTTACCAACCAGCCATCCCCTTACTCAGTATTACTCATCCGCTCAATTGAGGATCCCTAGCGCATGCCTGCATTATATTTATAGTGTCAACATGTCTTTCCAATAACATTAGATTTTGTAATATACTAAGCATCTGTTCTGTACAACTTATGTTTATGGAGCAGTTGCTAAATCAAGCACTAACTCTCCTGAGCAACGTGTTGGCATCCATCTATACATTATCATTTTTTTCTTTTTTTTATTGATTAAGTTATTACATATGTGTCCTTATCCCCACATTACC
>NW_005371808.1:357418-365378 GCF_000412655.1 Myotis brandtii | reverse complement strand
CCACTCATGCCCTCACCCCACTACATTATCATTTTTTAAGTGCCCTCTGGTCAAAGGAGTTTGGGAAATTCTGTCCTAAAGTGAAGTCCTACCAAAAAGGTCTTGATGGCTTCCCGTTGTCTATTGAATTAATACCATCTTACCAAGCCGCTCAAGACACTCCAGCAAATTAGTGCCCACGCTTTCCACATTTTCTCCACACGGAGGCACTCTCCTCTCCCCCCACACAGCAGGCCTGCCCACCGGTTCCTGTGCTCTCTGTGCCTCCTCCTGACCAACGTCTCTTTCCTCCCATCCTCAACGGCTGCCTACTGAATCTTGCTTATCTTTCAAGGTCCATCTTCAGTTCCATGAGTTTTCATTTCTCATCACATGTACAAAGTGGTATCTCTACTTTCTAGAGACGTGCTTTCTCCTCCTCTCTCACCCAAGGGAACAAAGATAACTTACAGACTGAGCAGATACTGACAGGAGAGAAAAAGTTAGAAACAAACACAGCATCCCCTTTGGGATTTCTCAACCCTCTTTCTTCAGGCACAAAAAGATGCTTACAAACCCCAAAGATGCCTTTAAACCCCTCGCCCCTGTGTGTCCCTCTCTTGAAGCTCTGTATGTAGACTGCTCTCCAGTACAGTTGCCAGTGAAAATGGGCCACTCCCTACCCTAGCCTGAAGTCTTTCTACTAGATTCTGTAAGTTCCCTTGAGGACAGAAACTCTGACTTTCTCATATTTATACCCTGTACTACTTTAGCAGAGTGCCTGGCACATAATACTCAAACATTAAATGTTTGTTGAATTAGATGCTTCACATTTATTTTTTTAATTTACACACAGTAAAATTGGCAGACATAGGTATGTCCTATGTATATTGTCTATTGAATTAGAAAAGTATAGGGCTCCGAGTTCTGACAAATCCATAGGTTACATAACCATCACCATAATTGGGATGTAGAACAATTGTATCATCCTCCAAAAATTCCCTCATGCTGCCATTTGTCCTCAGATCGTCCCCTGACAATTACTGATCTATTTTCCATCCCTATAGTTTTGCCTTTTCCAGAGTGTCATAAATGGAATCATACAGCATGTAGCCTTTGATTATGGCATTTTTCTTCTTTATTTTAATTTTTCCATAACCATTTATCCCCCTATACCCTCTTCCATCTGCACCTCCCTCCCTCCCCCCTGCAATCACATTGCTGTCATGTCCATGAATTCTTCCTCTCTCTTTTTCCTTTCTTGCTCAATCCCTCCCCCATCAGCCTCACCACTAACACCAGAGCTGTCTGCCTGCTCTCTATCTGAGAGTCTGTCTCTATTTTGCTTGTTAGTTCATTAAGTTACACACACTTGTCTTTCTCTGACTGGCTTATTTCACTTAGCACAATGCTCTCCAGGTTCATCCATGCTGTCGCAAAAGGTAAAATTTTCTTCCTTTTTACAGCTGGGTTATATTGTGTAAATGTACCACAGTTTTTTGTTTGTTTGTTTGTTTTTAAATATATTTTATTGATTTATTTTTTTTTTTTTTACAGAGAGGAAGGGAGAGGGATAGACAGTTAGAAACATCCATGAGAGAGAAACATCAGTCAGCTGCCTCTTGCACGCCCCCTACTGGAGATGTGCCCGCAACTAAGGTACATGCCCTTGACTGGAATCGAACCTGGGACCCTTGAGTCCACAGGCCAAAGCTCTATCCACTGAGCCAAACCAGTTAGGGCCGTACCACAGTTTTTTTTATTCACTCATCTATTGATGGACACCTGGGCTGCTTCCAAATCGTGTCTATTGTAAATAATGCTGCCATGAATATAGAGATTCATTTATTCTTTTAAATTAGTTTTTTGGATTGATAAATTCCCAGAAGTGGAATCTCTGAATCAAAAGGCAGTTCCATTTTTAAATTTTTGAGGAAACTTCATACTGTTTTTCACAGTGGCTGTACCAGTCTGCATTCCCACCAGCAGTGCACGAGGATTTCCTTTCCTCCACACTTGTTTGACTTATTGATGATAGACATTCTGACAAGTGTGAGGTGATATCTCATTGTGGTTTTAATTTGCATTTCTCTGATGATTAGTGATGTTCAGCATCTTTTCTGATTAGTGACATTGAGCATGTTTTCATATTTCTGTTGGCCATCTGTATGTCCTTTTTGGAGAAGTGTGTATTCAGGTCCTTGACCCATGTTTTAGTTGTTTGTTTTTTTAATGTTGAATTGTATAAGTTCTAATATTTTGGATATTAACCCCTTATCAGAGGTATCATTGGAGGATATGTTCTCCCATTCAATGGGTTGTCTTTTCATTTTGTTGATGGTGTCCTTTGCTATGCAAAACTCTTTAGTTTGATGTAGTCCCATTTATTTATTATTTCTTTTGTTTCCCTTGCTCAAAGAGACATATCAGGAAAAAACATTGCTATGAGAAATGTCTGAGATCTTACTGCCTAAGTTTTCTTCTAAGATTTTTATAGTTTCAATTCTAACATTTAAGTCTTTAATCAATTTTTAGTTTATTCTTGTGTAGAAGGTGGTCTAGTTTTTCTTCCTTCCTTCCTTTCTTCCTTTCTTTCTTTTGCACATATCTGTCCAATTTCCCCAACACCATTGAATAAACTATCTTCAGCCCATTGTATGTTTTTTTGCCTCCTTTGTTAAATATTACTTGACTATGAAGGCATGTGTTTATTTATGGGCTCTCTATTCTGTTCCATTGATCTATATGTCTTTTTTTATGCCAGTACCATGCTGTTTTAGTTACCATAGTCTTGTAATATAGTTTGATATCAGGTAGCATAATTCCTCCAACTTTGTTCTTTTTTCTCAAGATCGCTGTTGCTATTCAGTATCTTTTGTTGTTCCATATAAGTTTTTGCAACATTTATTCTAGCTCTGTGAAATATACCATTGGTATCTTGATTGCATTTGCATTGAATCTGTATCAGGGGTCCTCAAACTACGGCCCGAGGGCCACATGCGGCCCGCAGAAAACATTTATCCAGCCCACCGGGTGTTTTTGCCGCCACTGTGTGCATAGGAATTTGTTCATAGTTTTTTTTTAAACTATAGTCCGGCCCTCCAACAGTCTGAGGGACAGTGAACTGGCCCCCTGTTTAAAAAGTTTGAGGACCCCTGCAGGTAGTATGGACATTTAAATGATGCTAACTCTTCCTATACATTATCATTATATATGCTTCCACTTACTTATATCTTCTTTAATTTCTTTTTACAGCGCCTTATAATTTTCTGATTCTCGCTTCTTCCATTCAGTGTATTGAAGACTCATCTGTTTTGTTGCATGCATCAATAGTATGCTATTTTTCTACTGTTGAGTAGTGCTCCACGGATTGGATATACCACAGTTTGCTTAATCATTCACCTGTCCTAGGACATAAGTCTTCATTTCTCTAGGGTTAACACTTAGTAGTAAGATTGCTGAGCTACATGGTTAGTGTTAGATAAAATTTACAAGAACCTCCAAGACTGTTTTTCCAAAGTGACTGTACCAGTTTGCACTCCAACCAGCAATATTTGAGAATTCTACCTGATCTGTATCCTCATCAATACCTGGTATTGACACTTTAAAAATAACTTTCTAGCTATTAAGGATTGGTATCTCATGTGGTTATTTATTAATTTATTTAGCTGGTTATGGGAGATCTAATTTTTAGACCACCACTCTTATTTTTTCTTTATTTTTCATTACATTTATTGGGGAACATTGGTTAATAAGATCATCTAAGTTTCAAGTGTACATTTCAATGATACATGACCTGTATATTTGCGTGCACATCACTCTAAGTCAAATCATCTTCAGTCACCATATATTTGGCTCCCTTTACCCTTTACTGCCTCTCCTCACCACTCATATGGTTATAATTTTCACTTTCTTAGTGACAAATGGTGTTGTGCATTTTTTCATGGGCTTATTTCCCATCTGTATATTTCTGACCAAGTGCAAACCTTTTGTCCACTTTTTAACTGGGTTGGTTATTTATTATTATCATATACTAGAGGCCTGGTGCACGAATTTGTGCACAGTTGGGGGGTCCCTTGACCTGGCCAGCAATTGAGGCCTATCAGGGAGGCCAGCTGGCTAGAGAGAGGTACCCCTGGAGGTTGGCCAGCTGACCCCCCGATTGGGGCCTATGGAGGAGGGGGTGGGTGGCAGGGGAGAGGGTCCACAGGGGTTTGGCTGTGGCAGCACACTGACCACCAGGGGGCAGCTCCTGCATTGAATGTCTGTCCCCTGGTGGTCAGTGTGCATCATAGCGACTGGTCGACTGGTCGTTTCAGTCTTTCAGTCATAACAGTCGCTTAGGCTTTTATGTATAGAGATGTGATTTGTAGATATTTTCTCCAAGTCTGTAGCTTATCTTTTCATTCTCTGAGTAGTCTTTCATAAAGCAAAACAATTTTAAATTTTGATAAAGTCTAATTTATCATCTTTTTATGGCTCATGCTTTTGGTGTCTATATCTAATCCAAGGTCATGAAGGTTTTTCTTTTTATTTTCTAAAAGTTTTATAGTTTACACTAATAATTTTACATTGAGACCGATGATGCATTCTGATACATTTTAAAATAGTTTTTGTATAAGGCATGCTGTACACTGGAGTGAATCAAATGGCTCTGGAGGACAATTTTTCTTTTCCTTCTTACACCCTGATTCTAGTTTGATAGCTGCAAACTTAAAAGTACTCCGATTTCTTGCATCAAGGTTATAATTCTAGTGAGCATCTTTGAGGCTGGGCAGGTTCGAACTAAAGAAAGGATTAATTTTTACCAGATAAGCTGACTGCAAGGAGTTTTAATAAAGAATAAACAGAACAGATACTGAAATATCTCATCTTTGCTTTGACAAGTTAGTATTGGTTGGCAAAATCAACATACGGTATGTGTGTTTATCTATATGCATGAACTTATTCATTTGTACACACACACCTATAGACTCTTAAATATTTCTGAGTTATTGCCTTTCCCCAGAGCTTTAAGCCATAATTTTACTTATTCAGAAATTCCAGCTACCCTTTTCCCAGAGGCAGGAGATTTGGGTTAGTGGCTTTATAGTTTGTCACAACTGTCACATTATTCATTTTATGGCACGTCCTTGACTTGGGTAGACCAAAGATGGATTTTCCATTACATCACTGAGAAATGGATAGGCCTTTCCATAAACACACTTAGACATTTTATCCCAACTTTCACTTTTTTATATTTCATTTCCATTTTTTAATGGCACTTTTGCTGGCAACCAGCACATCCCTATTGGCGCTGCCGGCAATGTGGAGAAGCTTGAGCACATTTGTCTTGCCCCGCATCAGGCAGAAAGGCAGTGTGGCTCCTCTGCCAAGCCCGCTGCATCGGAGGCCTGCAGCACCCCTATTACCCCCTCACCATGAGACCTTCACACAGAGCGGGGAGCATCTTCAATTTCTTGGATTTAGGATTAATGACTTTCTCACTGTTTCCAATTCTTTGGTGTTTATGGGTTCACTTAAGGTAACACTATCATGCTTTAGCCTACAATGTTATCTTTGAATAAGAAAAGCAGGTATCTAGGTCAGCCATTACACACACACACACACACACACACACACACGAAAATTGAATTATTCATTCCAACTCTTCACTCCCTTGCAATAAGATGATATATCTGCATACCTTTTCCTTGCTGGTTGGCACTCCCCCCCCCCCACTCCACAGGACAATGGGACATTGGGGGGAGTTTACTTTCTCCCAAAGTCCACTTTATTGATCATGAGTTTGGCCAATGGAATGTAGTGAAAATGACATGAACATAGGCTTTATGCATGCTTACATGGTTTGGCTTGCCCTGCTGCACTCCAGTGATGACCATAAGAAGAGTATGGCTCAGCTAACTTCCATCCCTTCAGTTGGGGCCCAGAATAAAACACATAGAGTTGACTCAAATCTGATCTGGAACCTGGACCTAAACTGGTCAACCTGCAGCCTTAAGTAAGAACCAGGAGTAAGAACAATAAAATGCTTGCTGTTCATAAGCCACTGAGTTTGTGTTACATAGTGTTATTACAGTCATAGCTGACTAATACAATATACTTACATGTCTCCAGTCATGCTTCCCAGGGACAGTAAAGTCCATATGACACCCAACACAAACTGTTATTTGCTAGGATGAACAAGTGCATATTTGCAGCCATGAGTCAGACAGGTTGCCATCATCTCATGGATTTTTCTCCAGCGTAGCCCATTCTTCAAGAATCTGTTTTGAGCAGTTTTTTCTGAGTATCATTTTAGTAGGATCAAACTATACAGAATAATAGAATGGAAAAGCTGCCATTTCTTAATTATCCTCACAAATGCTAGGTCCCAACAACTGAAACGGCTACCAAGATTTACAAGTGAGTGATGGCACAGGTTCCAAGCTGCAGGAGCCAAATGTCTAGAGTGGTTCTCAACCTTCTGGCCCTTTAAATACAGTTCCTCATGTTGTGACCCAACCATAAAATTATTTTCATTGCTACTTCATAACTGTAATGTTGCTACTGTTATGAATCATAATGTAAATATCTGATATGCAGGATGGTCTTAGGTGACCCCTGTGAAAGGGTTGTTCGACCCACAGGTTGAGAACCGCTGGCTCTACACAATAGGAAAAGTAATTAAAATTCAGCATTTCCCCCCAATAATAGTAATAGACCCTGATCATTTGCAGTTGTTAAAGTGTCCATTGTAATGCTCACAGAATCTCAGCATGGAATGGCAAGCTGTCCCTTGTTTTACCTTTATCCCCAAAGGAACATAATTTATGGCATTCCTTGCTCCATGAATAGAGGTGTATTTTGCAGTTACATTATTGGGGTTGGCCAACCCTCACAAGTACATCTCCTGTCCTCTGGATTAGCTGGATACTTTTAATTGAAATATTTTATTACACTGTAGTTTTTCAAAATCTAAGGACATAGATTGATATTCCTTTGACCAAGAATGTCTCAGAATAAGATTCCACCATCTTGTCAACAGAAAGTTTCTAGGCCACCGTAAGCCCCAGATTTGTATCTTTAAAATATGGTCAAATACTCTTCTTACTTGTAATGCATCCTGTGAAGTCCTGAATTTTTAAAAATAATCACCAGCACATAAAAGTCATACTTAACCTTAGAAAACATGTGTTGGGCTCAGCTCGTCTTCTCAAAGCTCACCTCCCTGTGTCTGCCTTGACTTTCTCTACTTCTCATCACACCGGTCCTTTATCCCTTGAATCAGATTGTTTCCTCTCTGACTAGTCAAACACAGATTTGACAAGGCTAATTACATAAGAGATGTTTGGCCTACAAGAGCAAACACGAAAGGGGGACATTATAGTTGTCTTATAATATTTGGTGGTCTGTCATGAGGAAAAGGGAATACTTGTCCTGTGTTTCCAGAGAAAGAATGGAGCTACACAAATGAGAACAAGTCACAGGAGGGACATTTGGGCTCAGTAACAAAGCTTTCAAACAATTGGGAACGTCCAGTAATAGGACAGAAAGCAGTGAGCTCCATACCAGTGGATATGGTCAAGCTTCTCAGACATGATAGAGACATAATTCCTACATCTCTGAGAACCTTCTAATTCTAAGATACTATGATTTGTGCCTGGCTGCGTGGCTCAGTGTTTGAGCATTGACCTATGAACCAGGAGGTCACGGATCGATTCCCAGTGTGGGGTGTTCAGGAGGCAGCCAATAAATGATTCTCTCTCATCATTGATGCTTCTACTTCTCTTTCCCTCTGCCTTCATCTCTTTCCCTCTCCCTTCATCTCTGAAATCAATAAAACATATTTTTTAAAAAAATAAATAAAATACTATGATTTGATCTTCTTGAATCTCTACAGTTAATTAGTATGAGTATTTGTACAGTGTGGGACAAATGGGCCATAACAGTTTTATGATTCTATGATTAAATGGAAAAGACAAGAAAAATTTGTAGTCTT
>NW_005371808.1:309978-357195 GCF_000412655.1 Myotis brandtii | reverse complement strand
GCACGATTTTTGTCCAGTTTCTTCCCGCATCTCCCATTCCCCTTTCCCCCCCAAGAATAGTCATATTTCTATCCTGCCCCAGGACCTTTGCTCATGCTGTTACCGCTCCCTAGAATGTTCCTCTTTCTTCCCTTCTACCTAGTTAACTCCCATTCTTCTTTCAGTTCTAATTCTTCTGCTTGTCCCTAAGGAAAACCATCCCAAATCTTACTTTATTGTCTGTGTCCATGGAACCCTTTGTAGGGCTACTATGTATGCTTATGCAGGTTGTTAATCTAAAGAAGGGTTCTAGCTGAGGTGATAAGGCTGAAATTCAATTTGTGCTTCACTTACAAAGCCTTGCACATGGAGCAGGACTGTGTCAACCTGGAAGAAGGGCTGCCATTCTTTTTTTTTTTTTTTTTTTAATACTCCCCTGGGGATATTTTTCCCTTTGTTTTTTTTTTTTTTTTTGTAGTTTTCCTCTAATGCACCCAGGTATTATTTTTCTTTATTTATTTTATTTTATTATTTTATTTTTGTTGTTAATCTTCACCTGAGGATATTTTTCCATTGATTTTTTAGGGGGCATGGAAGAGAGAGGGAAAGACAGAGAGAAACATCGATGTGAGAGAAACACATCAATTGGTTGCCTTCTGCACGAGCCCTCACCAGGGCCTGGGCCGGGGAAGAGCCTGCAACTAAGGTACATGCCCTTTACTGGACTCAAACCCGGGGCCCTTTGGTCCACAGGCCGACGCTCTATCCACTGAGCCAAACCAGCTAGGGCCTTTCTTTATCTTATTTTTGATTTATTATGATCCTTAAATTGGAGAAAGTTGAGGCACAAATGGCTTAAATATCGTGTCCATGGCCACACAATCAATATAGGGAAAGGCCAGGGTTCTAACACAAGCAGTGTGGTTCCAGAATCCACTTTCTTAGCTATTGCTTTATGATTTATTATGATCCTTAAATTGGAGCATAAATTAGATTGATGGTTTTTCTCAGTTCTGGAAAATTTTCACCCATCAATCTTCAAATATTGCTTCTTCTTATATTTCTTTCACTTTTTCTTTTTGAATCCAATTAAACATCCTAGAATTTCTCATTTTACATATTCCCAGCAACACTCTTTGATAAGTATGGTTATTATTCCTAGTTTATGTAGATGAGAAAGTTGAGACACAAAAAGGCTTGTTTGCTTTTATTTGTTTCTCCATGCTTTATTTTTAATATTTTTGACCTATCTTCCAATTGTCTAAATCTCTCTTCAGATGCTATCAAACCTACCATTGAGGTCTCAATTTGGTTACTATATTTGTTTAATTCTAGAATTTTTATTTGTTTTTTTTTCTAACATGCCAAGTCACTTATTCTGGTTTCCTGGTTCATGCTGTAACTTTCAGCTTGTCTTTTTATCTCATTAATACACTAAGTCAAAATTTTTTTAGTCTGTCTTTAATAATTCTAATATCTAAAGTCTTATATCATACTCTTTTCCTTTATATTACATTATACACATACTGTTACTTATGAGTCTCCTTAAAATTTTAGTATCTGTATAATATTCTGTAGGCATGATAGTTTCTTCATCTATAAGATGGCGATATTCCCACCTCTTGGGTTAGTTGCCTGGTTCACAATGATTACTCTTCTCAAGTGTGGACTCTAAATATTCATTGCTGTCCTCCTATATCTTTGCAATGATTATAACTTTAAAATGATGCTTGTATATAGATAGGATCTTGAAGAAAACATGGAAAAATGAATTAAATTGATCAGGTATTGGAATTATGTGTGTTTAAATGTTCCATTATTTACGTTGAAATGTGTCTGTGCAATAAACATAAATCACAACAAATAATTCTTAGACCTGAAATGGTAATACCTAATATTTCAATGAGCACTTACTACAGGCCATATTCTAAGCTCTTTATATGTATTAGCTCATTGAGTCATTCCAGCAACCCTCCTTGATAAGTATGGTTATTGTTCCTATTCTATATAGATGAGAAAGTTGAGGCACAAAAGACTTAAACATCATGTCCCTGGTCACACAATCAGTATAGGGTAAGGTCAGGATTCTAACACAAGCAGTGTGGTTTCAGAATCCACTTTCTTAACTATTGCTTTATGGGGGAAAAAAGGAAGCAGGATAGAAATATACAGTAAGAATATCAAGAGGCATAACCCCACTCATCACATCTTCTTTGACAGCTCCAGCATCATTCTGTATAACCTCAGAGGGCTAGGAAAAGAAAGATGGGGAGAGAAAAGGAAGGTGTTCTAGGTACTATGGATGAGAAACTAATCATCCTCTGATTCAGTGGCATAAAACAACCATTTATCTTGCTCATGAATTCTGTGCATCAGGAATTCAGAAAGGGTAGAGTGAGCAAAGCTTGCCTCTGCTTCACAATATCGGGAGCCTCAGCTGGAAGACTTGACGTGGGGATAGGAATCGTGCAATCACCTGAAGTCTATTTCATTCTCCTTCACGGACATGTCTGACTATTGATGATGACCATTATTAGCTGGGAGTCTCAGCAACTCTCCATGAGGACCTCTCCATGGGATTCTCCTCATAGGCTATATGAGCTTCCTCACAGCCTATGAGGGTATCTTCCTCTCGAGGTAACACTTTCAGAGAGAAGAGAGAGAGGGAGGGAGAGAGAGAGAGAGAGAGAGAGAGAGAGAGAGAGAGAGAGAGAATGAATAAGGCTGAAACTCTTGAGACCTAGCTGGGAAGTTACATAGCATCTTTTCTACCCTTCTCTGTTGGTTGAAACAGTCATGAGCCCCCACCCAGGCTCAATGTCCAAGGGGCTTGGCATCATTTCTCCATTGTTTGGAACACACTCATCTTTGCAAGGAATTGCACCACATATTAATGGCTTCTGAAAATAATGCTTACCATGCCCCTTGGAAAATCAGGACAAAATTCACTTCAAATAAAATGACCAATGTGAGCTTAAAAAAGAAACCCACAAGAACTAGCTCTTTTGAAACAAACCAGAAGCCCTTTTGGCCTGAGCAACTTCCTCAAATTTGCTTCCAGTCAAGGGCTTATTATAGAGACAACCAACCCAACATACCCTTGTAGACTTCTCCTTAACCTCGCAGGGCAATGGATTCCCAGTCACTTTTCCATTCCCTGCCCACCCCAGAACTCATGTGCTGAAAAAAGTGTAGACTCTATAGAACCAGATCTTAAACTTCTTGAAATCAGCTTCTGAGCCTTACATTCCCTTGCAATGCTAAGAGTGTTTAGCACATTGGTTTGCCTATGGTAGGTCCTCAGATATTGTTAATTTAGCTGTAGTTCAGCTTCCAGTCATGTGGCATAAGATATATATTTGACAATATAGTTTGGATTAAATTACCTCTACGCTATAGGTCTGACATTCAGATGCCGAATTTCTAAGATCTTGAGCTATAGGGAAAAAAAGACATATACATATACTTATATATAAGAGAACTGCCCTGCTATCACCACACAAATGGTGAAATGTTCTCTAGGAAAGCTGACCTTATTAGACTGCTCCTGATTTATTGAAAATGTATTTCAACTGAACTGGGAGCCCTCACACTAAACATTCTCCATGGATGACCTCAGTCACTCTTACAGCTTCAGCTACCTCCTAAGAGTGGATGATTCTCAAATCACTTTCCAGTTCCTATCCCTTTTATAACTCTAGACCACCCTTTCAACTCCTTACTGGGAATCTCCACTTGAGTGTTCAACAACCAGCTCAATATTAACATATTCAAAGCTAAACTCCAAATATGCTCTTCCTCAAACTCCAAATATTATTTTATAACATTTTCCTCCCTATTGGACCATAGCCAGAAACCCTGGCATCATTCTAGACATTTCCTTCAGTCGTACTCTCCAGAGATACAATCTGTTGCTGTATCCCATCTCATTTGCTTTCTTAGTTCTTTTTATTTCTTAAAATATTTTTGCAATTTAATTAACATTTTATAAAATGCACTCACTTTAAATACATTCTTCAATGTGTCTTAACAAATGGATGTAGTTGTGCAACCATCATTACAATCCAGTTTTAAAACCTTCTCATTATACCAGGTATTCTTTACACTCCTACCCTGGCCTCAAGCAACCACTTACCTGTTTCTACTTTTCCTATAATTTCATATAAGTGGACTCATGTAATATGAAGCCTTCTGTCTGTTTTTATGGTTTTTATTTGTTTGTTTTTTACTTATCATGATGTTTTTGAGACTTATCCATGCTGTTGCATGTATCAATAGGTTGTTCCTTTTTATAGTTCACAGTATTCCATTGTAACACATTTTGTTTATCTATGGGCACTTGGGTTGTTATTGGCTATTTGACTAACACTGCTATGAACATGCTCATGTAACTCTTTGTGTGGGTATAGGTTTGTGTTTCTTTTGGGTAGATACCTAAGACTGGACTTGCTGGCTTATATGAAAAATGTTTGTTTAACATTTTAAAAAATTGCCGAACTGTTTTTCAAATTGGAGTTGCTATTTTACCTTCCCACCAGCAGTGCATTTAGATTCTGTTTTTCTCATATCCTTATCAACACTTGCTATTATCTACCTTTCAATAGTAGTCATTCTGCTAGAATAGAGTACCAGGGCATGTCATTATCATTTAATTTGTATTTCCCTAAAGACTAATAATGTTAAGCACCTTTTCATGAAATTTGCCATCTATCTTCTTTGGTGAGGTGTCTATTAATATTGTTTACTCTTTTTTATTGAGTTATGTTTCTCTTATTACAGAGTTATAAAAGTTCTTCCTATTTTCTAAATACAAACTCTTTATCAGGTATATGTTTTGCCAATATTTCCACCCAGTCTGCCACTTGCCTTTTCACTTTCTTAATAGTGTATTTTGAAGAACTCACATTTTTTTAAACCTTCTTAGCTCTTTTGATTCTGGTTCAAAAGCCATCAGCCATCTCCTTAAAATCAGTTCTTTTCCATTCGTGGCTGAGTTTTTTCAGAAGCCTACTGACTACTCCTGTATCTCTACATCTCATGTTCTAAAATGCCTCTTGCTTTCAGGATTAAACACAAATTTCTTAGCCAGGCACATGGGACACCTATGGAGGGATGCCCCCCAGATCTTCTCCCAAAGAACCTGCTGCAGAGAGCACAGCCAACTGAGAGCCCCAGTGGCCACAACTGCGGACCTGCCACAGCCCCCACGCTAAGCCATGTCTACTCTAGACTGCCCCCGACAGTGGCTGAGCACAGTGGCACCGGGGCTGAGTTGTCCTGCATGGTGCAAGCCTCTCCTAACAGGCAGCCTCTATTTGGGAACTGCCAATCAGCCCTGCCAAGGCCTCCTCAGGACTCTGCAGCCTGAAGCTTCCAACCAATTCCTCCTTCCCTCTTTCTCTTCATGCAAAACCTCCATCACAATCAGAAGGCTCTCTTAGCCTCTTCCTGTTTCCTTTTCCTTTCTCCTTACAGGTGTTTTAGCCAACAAATCTCTTGCACTTATCATCCTAGTCTGGCATCTGCCTCTCAGAAGACCCCACCTGATACAACAGTAATGGGACGCTTGATTTAGCTCCCACGATCTTACTGACTCCACTTATCAGTAGCTGTTTTCTATTTACAAATAGTCTGACTATGGAGGGAACAAGGGCTTCCCCTGACTCATCTAAGAATCCTCCCTTTGCTCAAGCTTCTGAGCAGCATGAGGAAAACCAATCCGCAATATTACAGAGGCCTTCCTAATGTGCCGAAGAAGCCTTGTTTGAGTGGGAACAGGAACTCGGAGGAAAAGTCAGCTCTTACCTTCATCTACACCCCCACCACCTTCCTTTGAGCTGCACATGTTAAAGGGAGGAAGAACAGAAAAAGACCTTCTTTTCCCCATGGGGAGTTATTCTCCCTGTCCCCAGACAGTGCTCAAAAGTGCTGTTGGAGGGGTTCTTCAGTAGTGAGAGACAAAACAAGGAAGGGAAGTGTTGATCATTATGAGAACACCGTCGGGCTCTTTAAAAAATTACAGGGATCAACATAAACTTTCTAGACTGGACTCCATGGAGAAAGGCACTGGAAAGAGTATTTTAAACAAGTGCCCCAGCAGTTCTTGGATGTTTGAGAAGTACTGATGGAGGGTTTGCGAACTAAAGCCGGCCTGATTCAATTTGATTGTCAGTTCTGACACTTGTTGGCTGTGTAACTTAGACAAGTTCCTAACATTTCTGTCTTAGTTTTTTCACTTGTAAAACGAGATAATTAATAGGACTTCCTCATAGGTCGCTATGAGCACCCAAAGAGTTCATGGTTTTAGAGTGTGTAGGACAATAACTATCATGTAGCATATTGCTTATTAAGTTTTAACTTTTTATTATTGTTGCTATTGTTAACATTATCATCAGCATCGTTCTTATTAGTGAGAGATTGAATTCACCAGCGATCATGAGCACTGCCAGGTCCCATATGAAGAGAGTATGTCTGTCAGGGGTAGGATTGGGATACAGAAATGGGCAAGACCCACCATCTGCTCATTAGATGAGTTTTTCCTTGCCCATCACATTCTTCCATCTAATCTCCAGCACCCAGGGCACACATCTGGCAGCTATCTGCCAGAAGCAGGAGTTGGATTTGTGGTTGGTGTAGAGACATGCTAACAGCCTTTGATCTTGGCTTCAGAGTGGCTCTGATGTGTACAGGAAAGAGCCTCTGAGTCAGCAGATCAGAGTTCAAATCCCAGGGCATCTCATTAGGGGAGTGAGTGAACTTGAGCAAATTATTTAAGCTCTTGGAGCTCCTGTTTCCTTCATTTTCTGAATGTTTTTAGTTCTCGGGGCTATTGCGAGGCTTAACTGAGATGATGTAGGCATACACCATGGCACACGGTAGGGGCTGAAGAAATGCGTGTTGCGTGCACCATGTTTCATCGGTACTGTTTCAGCTCACGAAGCTAACCCGTCCACAGAGCCGGGATAAGCCCTGCTGCATCCCTGTGCCGATAGAGTTGCAAGACCTGAAAGGCTCCCTAAACTTCCAAACCTGTAACTCAAATAAGCCACCTTGCTTTTGGTGCTTGGGACTTTCACTCCTTACTCTTCTATTGCCTTGCTGTCTACCCCTGCAGTCTGGAAGTGGTATTGCAGTTTCAGGATTGTTTCAAAACATTGATAGAAACACATCTCAGCTCAAGAAGCCCAGTTCTTTCCCCAAACTTTGGCTTTGGTTTCATCCACGTGATTTTGAATTCTTTCCCTCTGCCTTGATGTCAAGCATATAAGGACTCTTTAAACACGTCTTCAAAGTGTTTTCAAAGTTCCCAAAGTTAGCCTTGGAACAGCACTGTAAGTAATATCACCGAAACAGCAGTCATTTGGTAAAATAATCTTTCTAAATAGGCTAATAGGTTTTGGACTTTGATGTGTCCAAATTTCAAAGGAATGTATAAACTAGTTGTTGTAAATTTTATTTTTTTAAAAATTAGAACATTTCTTAAAGTAGTTGCCAAAATGGTGCCTAATTTAGAATTGTTCTTTCTTTTCTGGTTCGCAAAGGATTTGCTATGGGGTAAAGTTATGTAACAGAGATTGCAAATCAAAATTTACTTCTTACAGATTTCTAAGCTTAAAGAGAATGTTAGTCCCCGAAATAGATTGGATAGTACTTGAAAGCTCTGTGAGGTGAAGGGCAGGGTTATGCAAAGATAGTAACAGGCAGTTCCTAATCTTTTTGCTATTTTTCAAGTGTGATGGTGGACTCCATCAAGTTCATAAGACCTAAAAATAGAGATGTAACAAAATCTTTTTGGCACTGAAAATGAAAGTGCTACGATATTCTGAAAATTTGGTAGATAAGCAACTTGTGTTCAAAGGTGAAACAAATCATACCAACTATATGATTGATTGATTTAAACATGAATCTTTCCTTTAGGGAAGAATGATTTCCAGAGGAATAGAATGGAATTTTGGATGTGGCTGCCAAGACATCCCTTGAAGAAAAATTGCATCTCCTAGATAAAATAGGAAGGAGTAACACCACAACAGCGGAATGTGGATTCCTAGGAGCTGAGCCACAGCTCATCCTTGTGGCCGTTGTCAAAAAGAAGAGGCTACACATGGGTTGATGGGGAGAACCTTCTTTTTCTTTTTCTTTTTTGACAAATTCAGCCAGTAAGTAGAATCCTTCCAAAATGGGTTTAAGAAATGCCTGTGGATGAGGGCTAGTGCCACAGCTAGCGTGGCAGCAGGCAACGCCTCATCTCCTTCCCTGGTGTGAGCTGGCAGTCTGTTTAAGAAAGTCCCACCCAAATCAAGAAATTTAAAACAGCCCCAAATGAAGCTCAGGAGAGAGAAAGACTTTTTAGTCATAGTCCTTGGCCTGTGTTATATTCATTTGTTACGGAAAAACAAATTACCAAAACTTAGTGGCTTAAGACAACAACAATTATAACGTTTAGCATAATTTTAGGCGGACACTGAGTAGCATCCACCTGGTGGCTAGGCTGGCAGCTCTAAGGAAGGCTATGCTCGCAGGTCTGCCGACATGGTCTGCTTCTTGTTGCCTCTCCATGAGGTTAGCTTGGGCTTCCTCACAGCATGGTGGTCTCAGGGTAGTTCAGCTTTTTGTGTAGTAGCTGATTTTGCTACGTCTCAGAAGTCAGTACTCATCACTTCTGTCACATTTTATTGGTTAAAGCAACACATAAGGCCAGCCGAGATTCAAAGGGAAGAGAAATAGATCCCTCATCTTAATGGAATAACATGGTGGTGGTCCTCTTCAGAGACTCTCTATCTCAGTCTAAGAAGGTGGGGCTGCCAGTGATGGCTTTGAGGAAGGGAGTGGAGTCAGGTGAAGCAGGGTACAGCCCTATCTGGAGACGGCCAGTGTGTGAAGCTTGTTAGAGCTTAAGCAGTTTGGCACCAAACTTTAGGTAGGAGTTTAGAGATAGTACAATAAGCTATTATTGATCCTGGGGAACCTCAGGGGATAGGAGGAAAGGGAGCTGAGAAATTATACTAACTTGAATCAGACTTCTCATGAGGTCATGGATTTATTGTTAAAGTTAAAATGTCTATAGCAAAACAAGGCCTTTTTACACCATCTTTGAATAGCTGATGACTCTGTAAGCTTGTGGTTTTAGGTAAAGAGCAGGGAGACAAGTGGCCCAGAAATGATGGTGCCAGAAAACCACAGTCAGTTACTTGGCGCTGTCCTGGTTGCTTGTAAATGTGGCCATGGCCGTGCTAAAGATGTTTGGTGGTGCTGGGAGTGCTCCTGGAATTTAGTGGGCAGGGGCCAGAGATGCTAACCATCCAAATGCCCCCCACTTTTGGGGATAACTGTTCCAGCCCAGCGGTCAGCAGCACCTCAGTTGAGAAACACTGAAGTAGACAATTGGGTGACGTAGGGTATTTGGGTGGAAAATATGGAACTTAGAGAAGCAGGGACTGTGAAATCCCAAGATAGGCTGTGTCTTCTGGTAAGATCAGAATTAAGTGTAACGCTAAGTTGTAAGAAGTATGGCACTTGTAGAAAATACGCTCTTCAGATCACATACCCAAAAAGGCCACCATTGGGAACATGCGTATTCTTACTTACCATAGCCTTTTTGAAATGTTAAATGAAGAATCAAGATGAGGTACAATTTTTAAATAGAATTAATATTGTACCATAACCATTTGAAAATTTTCTTCTACAGACTGACTTATCTCCACCCGTGGAAATCATGGCATCCTGTTTTTGTTGTTCTTATTTAAAATCAGCCAAAACCGGTTTGGCTCAGTGGATGGAGCGTCTGCCTGTGGACTGAAGGGTCCCAGGTTCGATTCCGGTCAGGGGCATGTGCCTGGGTTGCGGGCACATCCCCAGTGGGAGATGTGCAGGAGGCAGCTGATCGATGTTTCTCTCTCATCGATGTTTCTAACTCTCTATCTCTCTCCCTTCCTCTCTGTAAAAAATCAATAAAATATATTTAAAAAATAAAAACATAAATAAATAAAATCAAATATGTTCAGATTTCCTGTGAAGAGATGTTTCTGCTAACTATATATGGAATCATGTTTTATGCTTCCTTAATCCAACTGATTTAACCCAAGTGCCAATCAACCAGTTAGACGTTGTCTGTCAAATCCAATTTTTGATGGTAGTTGAACCTGACCTGTATCAAAACCTTACATGGGGTCTAATGAGTTGATTTTCCTCCAGCATGAAATTCACCTGGTGGTGTAGAAACATACAAACTTCAGTTCTCCCACCTTGAACAATTCGGTTCTCGACCAAGTTGTTCAAGGGAAAATGTTTTGGATATGGAACAAATCTTCAGTTTTCGACCTGACAACTCTTTCATGCTGATTCCTCAGCATGACAAAAAGCGTCTCTCAGGTAACAAACAAAGGAGAGAATGCTTCTGTTGCTGGCAGAAATCCGTGATTAGCACAATTTTAAAACATAAAGAGGCATCAAGAGAACTAATGTTGCTAAGGGTGTGAAAGAGCTCCCCAAACAACAACCACAGGCAATTGAAGAGGTAGAAAAACTTGTTAATATGGATAAAGGAAAAGCAGTTAGCCTGTGGTAGCATTTCAGAGGCAATGATGTGTGAAAAAGCAAAGATGCTGCGAGTTAACCCCCTGAAAGACATCCTTGGAATGAGTGCTAAAAGTGATTCCTTTAGCTCTAACCAGTTTGGCTCAGTGGACAGAGCATCGGCCTACGGACTGAAAGGTCCCAGGTTTGATTCCCGTCAAGGGCTTGTACCTTGGTTGCGGGCACATCCCCAGTAGGGGGTGTGCAGGAGGCAGCTCATCGATGTTTCTCTTTCATTGATGTTTCTAACTCTCTATCCTTCTCCCTTCCTCTCTGTAAAAAAATCAATAAAAAATAAATAAAAAATAAAAGTGATTCGTTTAATGTGATTCACTTAATGTGGTAGAGGCTGTTCTGATAAATTTAAGAAGTGTTCGTTTATAGATTAAACAGTGTATTAGGCATGTACTGTATACAAGAAAAGTTAAAACAGGGAATCATTTAGTGGTCAGATTAATTCAATTTACATGATTTCTAACGGGGAAAAACGATTCAGTTTTTGAACAAATCGCTTCTCGAACAGCCTTCTGGAAAAAATTCAGTTGGAGAACCGAAGTTTCACTGTACTCTTACTCTGCAATGCTACATTTAAGAAGAGAGCTTGAGTTTGGGAGGGAGTCCTGTTTAGTCTGGTCAGGAAATTGTCCCTCCCAACGGTAATCTCTTTCTTCTTCTCCTCCTTCTCTGTTTCTTTCTATGCGTTTACCCTTTGATGTGGCTGTGACTAATACAGAGATTTTCTTGGAGGGAGGGAGCATTCCATGTGAAGCTCAGTGCTGTCCATCCCCAAGGCCTGGACGTGGACTAGGCCTTGCTGCTGTGTGGTCAGCAGACAGGAATCTGACGCAGTCGCAGCCCAAGGGGGAGAGTTTGTCTCACCGAGTCCTACAATCAGAAACTTCCAGGTTTTAAAAGCTTTTGAACGCCTTCTAATGTGTCAGTGCATAACACAAGCCCGGCACAAACAGGAGTGACTGAATTGGATACACCGACTTCTGCTTTGACAGCCGGGAACTTTCGAAAGCCGTGCACAGGTATTTGAGTTGAGTCCCGGGTGACCGTGAGGAAGGTCACCGGGAGGGGGAAGCTCTAACAGAGGTGGTGTAGATTTTTATTATCCACACAGAGCGGATTACCTGTGACAAATGTGAAGTCCCCACTGTACTGCTCCTGCTGCCCAGCACTTATCTGGACTCCTGCCCTCCGCGGTCAGTTGATGTGTGCCCTGGGAATGCAAACTCATTTCAGTGCAGTCTCTTTGATGGCTTGGAAGGCATCTGAGACCATGCAGAGCCCTAGGGTCATGGTTATGAACAACAATTATTGTGCTGGAGATTTACAGATGTGCTGGTTACTAGAGGGCTGTGGCTAATAGAATGTTGAACAACAAAGAGTTTATTGTATAACAGAAGGGGGGAAAGCTCCCCAACAGCAAAATACATAATTTCAGAAAGTCAGGGGATCTGGAGGAAAACACACAAAGTTGAGTTTTTCCTTTATAAAAAAAAATTGTTTTGTTCCCCCAAATTAAATGGTCAGAGTTTTAAAAAGCTGCCCTGTGGGAAATATTCTGCTTCAAAGGAGAGAGAGATCAAATGTAGATGCAGTGAGCCAGCGTCTCCCATATGTGACCTCTTTTCCACAGCCTGGTTAAGCTCGGGGGGAAATCTGATTAACTCAGGTCCCACAGGAGCCATTTAGAGGCCTGTTACTCCCCTGCACTGATTTGGGTCCGGTGAGCCTCCTACTGCCCATCAGACCTGACCTTTCCGTGGCAAATTGAGGCACAGTGCAGAGACTGCATGACCCACTACATTGAATGCATTAGCCTGGCACCGTCCTTCCATGCTACCATTTGCCTTGAACTCTGGCAACCACATATCTAAATTGGGTCCTGCTAAGACGTTCACTGAAACCTAAGAAAATTCATGGTGGTGGTAGTGGTGGTGCTGGTTTATTTCAGAGTGGATGGGCTTTTGTGTGTGTGTGACCCATTTCCCAAGACCAGTGGGGTAAGACGTGTAATGAACCAAACCCTGTTGAGTTGATCTCAGGCACTGGGTAGACCGGCCACAGAGTACAGGCAGCTGGCAGTAGAATGCGTTTCTGCCTGGTGCCGGCGGTGCATCTCTCTGACCTGGCCCTCCAGATCCCTTCCCTGTCCCCTCCGTCCTGCTCTGTGCCCAGGGAGGCTAACTCTGGACTTGGCCAATGTGGGGGCACCAGCACTGGGAGACAAAGAAAGGGAGGTCAGAAGCTTCTCCCCTCCCAGCCTGGTTCCTGAGCCACCTGGTGGCCACGGGCCTCTGTGGAAGTCTGCAGCTGGCTCTGCCTCTGGGTTCTGGTGGCCACTCACCCTGCATCCTTTCAGGGCTAGTCATTATAACAGCTCCCCGCTGCAGCCAGCCCAGGGCACAGCACCCGCACCTTAGGGGCAGCCCCTTCATTAAGCTCACCTCCCGTAAACAGTGTGATGGCCTGTTTCCTGCTGGAACCTTGATGAACAACGCAGACTTAGTCCGCTCCTGGTTGTATGTAATGCCGCATTTCCCAGGCTATAATCCTAATAAACACAGAAGAGCATTTCTCTGTCCCTGCCACCCAACCCCAGCCCCGCTCCCTGCAGAAATTTCAGTTACCCCGTGTCCTAATAAGCTCCCTGAATTTGACCTTTGCACGCACTCCCTCCTTCCCACTGCAGCTCGGCCTCCTGGCCCCACGGCCATTTCAAAGGCAGCAGTGCCAGCCTTGCTGGGCGCACCCCTGGCCAGATGCAGCAGAGTGTTTGGCGAGGTCCCTGACGTGGACACTGAAAGCATTTCTGTAGTTAATACAACGGCTTCCAATCTCCAGCTGCCCACAGCCATCCTGGCCGCCACTGTGAGCTCTGCTCCTCGCTCTATGTTCCCTGGAGATGACACTCTGTCTTTGTCCTTTATCACAGTCCTCTTGGCCAAGGACTTGGACTTGAGCCCAGTGGAATGGGTCAGGGTTTAGCCTGAGTGGCAGATAACACATTGATGTTAGCATCAGGCCTCCCTCGGTTCACTAGCCCCTTGTCCTTAAGCAACTTCCCCACCTCAGTTTCTCTTTCCCTTGGGATGTGTTCTTTCCCAGGCGTCGTTTCCCATGCAAACAGTGCCCTGCTTGGCTGCCCTGCTTTTTGTCCTTCTAGGTCTGCCTAGAAATGTCTGATCCTAAGGGGACTACAGCTCAGAGTCACCCGATACCCTCACAGGTGCCCCTGGAGGCCCACTCACCCTTACCTGCTCCGGCCTGTGCTTGGGGAAGCTGAATCCTGAGGACTCCACCACCTGAGCTCACCTGCCTCTCAATGCCAGTTGGGCTTGGGCAATGGAAGGGTCATCGGAGGGGGAGCAGAGAGAGCCTCAGTGTTCACGCCCTGCCCCTTCCCTGCTGGCAGCTTGGCAGGAGCCGTTTTCTCCACCTGTGGCCACAGCTCCTGCAGGTCACCTATGAGGGCAGTGGCTTCTGCTGCATTCCGATAAGAGTGCCCACCCTCCCTTGGTCCTTTCAGTCCTGGGTGAGGAATGGCAGGCAGAATGGTCCCCCACAGATGACCACACCCAAATCCCTGAGCCTGGGAACATGTTTCATCCCAGGGAAAAGGGGCTCTGCAGATGTGATGACGGGATGGCCCTCTTAAGACGGGAGAGTGTCCTGGGTTAGCCAGGTGGGCCCCTCTCATCACACAAACCCTTCAAGCAGAGAACGTCCTCTGTCTGGAGTGGGATGGATGCTGCAGTGGAATAAATCAGAGAGATTCCAGTGCTAGAAAAATTCACTGCTGGTCCTGAGATGGGGGGGCCCGAGAGGAGGCTCCAGGAGCCCGGGCGGCCCTCAGCTGACAGTAAGGAAACGGACCTCAACTCACACCTGTGAGGAACGGGTTCTGCCAGCAATGGGGGCTCATCTCAGAGCCTCCTGAAAAGGAAGACCCCAGGCCTGCCAACACCTGGCTTCAGCAGGGGACCCAGCTGAGCCCTGGTCCCCAGACCTCTGACCTCCACAGCGTGAGAGAATAAGCAGGTGTCAGTTTGAGCCATTGCATGTGTGCTGATTTGTTAGGGCAGCCGTGGGAAATGAATGCAGGTGGTATGACTGTTCTTTGTTGCTCATCTATGGTGCCGAACCATTTCTTGTTGTTTCCTTAACTCTGCCCACGCCGTGTCAATGGTCTCTTCTGTTTTCCTGTAGAACGGCTGCCTCTCCTGCTGGCACCTCAATGACACACCGGCTACTCGGTCAGAAGCCTAAAGAAACTCCTCCAGGTAGTTGCTCAGTGGTCGCAGGTGGTATGACTGTTCTTTGTTGCTCATCTATGGTGCCGAACCATTTCTTGTTGTTTCCTTAACTCTGCCCACGCCGTGTCAATGGTCTCTTCTGTTTTCCTGTAGAACGGCTGCCTCTCCTGCTGGCACCTCAATGACACACCGGCTACTCGGTCAGAAGCCTAAAGAAACTCCTCCACATAGTTGCTAAGTGGTCATGATATGTTCCTGAAATACAGTACAATCGGTTTCATCAGTGTCCCATATAGCCCAGCACACATTGACGGAGGGGGATTTTAACAGCACCGGGAGAGTTTATGTGTGAGGTCTGGGGTCTAAGAGAATTTTGCTGCTCTGATGTCCAGGATATCTGAGGTCCTTCTGAAATAGGATGAGAACAAAGACCAGAAAGACATGACATTTAGTTCTCAGGAACTCAGCTGCTCAGAGACCTACGTGCTAAGATCGACGAGGCAGGTCCCTGCACTGAGTGTAAGACGGAGTGTAAGAGCAGATGCTCGCTCCTATGTGCCCGTGAGGGGCACCGGATCCGGCTGCCCTCTCCCCCATAGAGTTCTGGTGCTGGGCTAGACAAGAGGGTGCAAATGGATCTCGCTGTGTGTGAACGGCCTGCAGGAGGGGGGTCCTTTTCACTTGTCAGATACACTCCATCAGGAGACACTGTCCTTGCTCCCCTGAGCTCACAAAGACAACATAACATCGTGCCTTGTCTCTGACAAGCTCCCGATAGAACAGAGTTCTAAAACTCTGCTTCCAGTCCCACAGGGAATTGAGGCTGCGCTTTAGAGAAGCAATATGGTCCGGATCGGAGATGGACGAAAAGACAAAGGATTGGCTTGAACTTGACTTTAAAGTGCAATTCCCTCATTTATATTCCCCAGGGGTCCTCTGGGCATTGAGCCTTTTCACAGGGACCCGGACCCTTCCTCCAAGACAATAGGCCGTGGATGTGGTGTCATCAGGACTCTGCAGCTTAACGCGGAGCACAAACCAGACACTTCACAGGGCCTTTGTTTTCCTCCCCAGTCACAGCCAGTCCTGGCCCTAATGGGTAACATGCCACTAATTATAAACAAGCAGACAATGGAGTTTGTTTTTTGTCCTGAGAATCTGCACTTGTTCCCAGTCCGATCTGAATGCATTTTCAACTGTAATAGAAACCAGAGCTCGGTGCTTTGGGGCTGTATGTTGTGCGCGGGAAACAGAACTGATGGAAAATCCAACCCAACTTTTAAAAAGTTGAGGGCCCACCCTTGTGGATTGCTTTACGCACATTTTCTCTAGTAGGTAAACTGATCCCACGCGTTCCCCATGACCCCTCTCATCCTGGTTTGTAGATGACAAGACCGGGCTAGTGTGGTTTTCTTTTCACTTGAGCAGGGCCACCCAGTTGACAAGTGTTGAAGTTGGTGTGAAACATGTCCCCTGGCTCCGAAGCCCAGGCGTCAGACATTTTACCACGCTGCCAACCACGAGTTTCCCCCAGAACTTAAGGACATTTAACTTTCTTCTTGGGTCTGCATTACTGGGGCTGAAAGAAAACCCTGCCTCATCCATTCGTCTTCCATTCAAACTACATCCAAATTATCGCCCCTAAATACTGTTACTAGAACTTTCTCTTCATGGTTCTCTGTTCAGAAGTTCTTCTTTAAGTCTGACCCAAGTACTTCTTGCTGTAGTTTGAAGCCTTCCATTTAACTTTCTTCTTGGGTCTGCATTACTGGGGCTGGAAGAAAACCCTGCCTCATCCATTTGTCTTCCATTAAAACTACATCCAAATTATCGCCCCTAAATACTGTTTCTAGAACTTTCTCTTCATGGTTCTCACTGTTCAGAAGTTCTTCTTTAAGTCTGACCCAAATACTTCTTGTTGTAGTTTGAAGCCTTTTTCCTTGCTATTCTCTTCCTATAGAGCAGTGGTTCTCAACCTTCTGGCCCTTTAAATACAGTTCCTCATGCTGTGACCCAACCATAAAATTATTTTCGTTGCTACTTCATAACTGTAATGTTGCTACTGTTATGAATCGTAATGTAAATATCTGATATGCAGGATGGTCTTAGGCGACCCCTGTGAAAGGGTCGTTCGACCGCCAAAGGGGTCGCGACCCACAGGTTGAGAACCGCTGCTATAGAGGGAGAGCCCTTTAACATGTACCCCCTGACAGACCTGTGGATCGTGAAGGAGCTGCTCCAAGCCGCTGGCGCCCTCCCCCGGAGGAGAAAACTCATCCTCTTATTGCAGACAACTGTGCAGCCAGAGAAAAGCAATCTCTCCTGTTGGAACTCAGTGTAGGTTTTACCATTTCCAGGCCTCTCCCAACTACAAGTTCAACTTGGAATACATCTTCAGGATTCTTTTTAAATATATTTTTATTGATTTCAGAGAGGAAGGGAGAGGGAGAGAGAGATAGAAACATCAATGATGAGAGAGAATCATTGACCGGCTGCCTCCTGCACGCCCCCTACTGGGGATCAGAGCCCTCAACCCCGGCATATGCCCTGACTGGGAATCGAACCATGACCTCCTGGCTCATAAGTCCACGCTCAACCACTGAGCCACGCCGGCTGAGCGAATCTTCAGTATTCTTAACAGTCCTTTCCACACCTCTACTTGTCCCCCCTCTGCCCCGCCCCGCTTATTCCCCACCATCCTTGAGTTAAAGGATAGGTAAAGAGACAGAAATTGGAGATGAGGGGGAATTGGGTTGGATATAAGCGTCAACTTATTAAACATTTTTGCTGAAAAATGTCCTTGTGGATATCAAGCTGCTAGGAGCCCAGAGGCCAGGGGAGCTAAGGAGGCTGCCTCTGGGGCCTGGTACTTCGGATACCATTAGACACACCTGGCTGAGTATCTGAGCAGCTCCAGGGAGCCTGTCGTGTGGTTGGAAGATCAAAGCCAAGTGTCCCCCCCACAGTCTGGTCTCTCTGAGGAGCCTTAGGTTCTTCTGGGAATGAGATCCCAGCCGAGGGAGGCTGCCCGCCATGGCCAGAGATCTGAGGGAGGGCTGGGCAGCGTGGTCGGTGGTTAGTAATAGTGCTCCAGCCCAGGATGAGCAGGCTTTGAAAGAGGGCCAAGGCACTGGACGGCAGGCCCAGGCCGGGTTCTGAGAAAGCCACAGAGGTCCCAGGACACTGTGAAGATCTGGGAGCCAATTGCTTCCCAGCTGGCATCTGCCACTTCGGATGAGCTGGGCGAGAGCAGACCCTGGGTCAGCGGGTCCTCGCCATGCGCTCTGCTCCTGCTCTGAGACCACCTCCGCAGTTCCATCCCTCCCCGGCTTCAGTCTCCACCTTGACCCAGGCTGCCCTCCCTCCGCCCTGATTTGCTCCCCAGCCTGAAATGCTCCCCTAAGCAACAGATTTCTATATCAACAACCACTGAATACTTCCCCCCGGGGATCCCACAGGCTCCACAGATTTAATACCTCAAATTGAGCTTGCCATCTTCTCCTCTTAAAAAAGGCATCTCCACTGTCTCCCGTGTAGGTCATTGCCATGACTCTTCCCAGTTCTCTGAGGGGGCGAATTCAGAATCCCCTGAATGAGGATCCTCGGGTCCTGAATTCAGAATGCTTTTGGCCCCAGGCACCACCTCATTCCCACCTTCTGTTCCTGTCCTGGCTCAGGCCTCCCTCATCCCAATGGAGGATTGTAACACCTCACCCTCGGCTTCCCCACCACAGCCTCCACCCACCATTGACTCCACCTGCCACCCTGTCCTGCAGTGCCCTTCCTAACCCCTGGCTCCAGCCACACTCCTGCCCCAGAGCTCTAGAAACTTCTGTGCTTTCTGCAACACACCGACCAAACTCATTGGGTCTTCACCCTTCAACTTACACTAACTTTCCTGACCTCACAGGCCCTGGACCCTCCTCATGCCCTGCAGTCCCGGCTCTGGAACCAGCTTGCTGAGCTTGGAATCCTAGCCTCTCTGGCAAGGGTTTTGTTTTATTTTTATTTTTCCCTACGGACGAAAGCCTATGGGGAGGCATCTGGCAGTGGCTGCCACACTCCCTGTAGACCTTCCACCCACAGGAGTGATATATGTAAATATGTATACATACATACATGACTGCATGGAGAGATATGTGCTGATATAAAAAGTATCTGCTGAACGCTTACTATGTGAATAGGCACAGTCCTAAATGCCTTCTACCCAGTACTTATTTCTCCCTCAAGCCCTCTGAGGTAGCTATTAGCATTGGCCCCAATTTACACAAAAAGGAATAAAGCCCAGAGAAGTTAAGAACCCGCTCAAGGTTGCACAGCTAGGAAGTAGCAGAGCCTGGATTGGAGCCTCTGCTGTGGAACTCTGGAACCCACGCCATTAACTACACTGGCATGTCACCTGCTACCACCCAGGCCCTCACAGTACGCCTTCTAGGTCCAGGAGAGCCCCTCTGTCTGACTAAACTGGGAATTTTTTTCTCAATTAACCCTTTTGTATTTGGGACCCTGGAAAACCAAAACTGGGGGGTGGAGGAGCTCTCCGCTCTGGTCCACATTTTCCACTGTTCAGAGAGGGAAAGTGACCTATTCAGAGTCCCATAGGAGATGAGACAAGGCCCAGCAGGGAATCCCCACACTGCTTTTGTTGTACGTTTCTGGACACAATGTTTCACTCCTAATTAGCCCCCCTGTTATCTCATTTCTGATTTGGGATTCCTGTAGAATCGACTATCTTTCAGAAAGAAAAGGGGGGGCAATGTGTGTATGTACACACACACACACACACACACACACACACACACACAATTATTTACGTGAAGATACAGCCTCAGCTTCGCCTTAGTGAGCTCTTTACCTCCCGTCCAACTCGCCTTTCCTCTCCCTGGGCATCCTTCCCCGGTTCCTGTTGATTTTATCGAGGCTGCAAATGTGGAAGCAACTACAGTGCTTCAAAGAGTGAAATACCTTACGGAGACTGTGCTCACCTGTTACTAATGCCCGGCGAGTGCCAACAGGGACTAACAAAAGCAGAGAGATAAACACATTTAGGCCAGACTGATTTCCAGAGAAACAATTTAAAGTTATTGCTTTAAAGTGCTTGAAACACACAAAAAAGAATGAGTTCCCCCTGGGTGCATTGTGTGCTTGCTGGCACCCTAACTTTGGCCTTACATGCAAAATCCCACAAAAAGTTAGGGGCGAGATAAATAACAAAACAACAAGTAGTGCGCATGGAGGGGAGCCATAGGTTGCAGCCGAATACCCCTGCCCCCAGTGACCCACCCCAGTCTGCTGCCTGGGACTCCAGGGGCCTGCAGTGCTGCCAGTTCCTTCTATGGAAGTGCCACGTGGGGAGGTTGGGACACAGGAGGAGAGGACCCTACCTGCTGTGACTTTTTTGGGAGTGACCTTCTTAGCCTGCCCACGAGGCAGTTTGGCCCACGTTTATTTGTCTCCTTTTTGCAGAGAAAAACATCAAAGCAGATGTGTCGTTGGGAAGTCGGGGAGTGGCCGGATCCCACTGGGTGATCCCAGAGTCACAGCGACTGAGTTAATTCTGATGCAAGTGCAGTCCACCCTTCTGCTCTGCAAACCACTGGAAACCTCAAGAGGGTTGTCTGACCCTGACCCCCAAACACTAACTTGAGGTATTCCCATCACCCTCACAGCAGTCATATTTTGGCAGAAATCAGTGTGGCCAACCCTATCCATTTGGACCCGTGCCTAAGCTCTCCACTGAGGACAACATCAGTGATGGCAATGACCTTGAAAAGGTCTGCCCCGTGCTTCCTGGCCTAGGGTTTCCAGGCTGTAGGGGTCCATCAAAAGTGATGAGTTGTTTTCAGCGTTTCAAGGAAGCTAAAAACAAAAAAGCCTACCTCCCTGGTAATAAGACTGCACATGTTGGCTAAAGAACAGGTTTCCTTAATGATGGCTAGAAATACATGAACTCAGAATGTGATGACGCTATGACATCCTGCACACACGTGTTGATGGCTATTGATGCCGCCTTAGGGCTTGCTGGGACTTTATAAGGCATTGGATCTGGTTGTCAGGGCCAGATGCTGTTTCTTCTCCCCCAGTGCACACCCTCCCCAGTTCCTCCCCCTTGCTGACATTTCTGAGATACAACACCTGCTTTGCCCCTGAATCCAGAGCTCCTGAGTTCTGTTATCTCTCCCCAGTGTGGTCCCTGTTCACCAACCTACACATGGATGTGAGGCCGGGAGAGTGCAGGATAAGGACTTTCCTGGTCTCCTCCCTTGTCTTCTCAGAGGTCATATCAGGAAGGAGGGTTGGTGGGGAACTCAACTGGGGCTTGTCCTGCGGGGGCCTGAGTGTGGGGCCTGGATACAGACTGAGTCCCCTTGCTGAGGAGTTGAGAGTGAGAGACAAGTTGTGGGGCCCATCGGGAGCCCCAGTGCCCGAAGAGACTGCATCCATGTATTGGATCAGGCTGACATAAGGACACAGAATGTCAGCCAAGATTGAACTACCCTCACAGAAAGCACGCTGACAGGGGACTTGCTGCTGAGGCTGGAAACCTCTGTCCTGGGATGAGAAAACTTATCTGACCCCTTGGTGGTGAGGGAAGGGGGGGAACCTCAGCCCCAGGACCTCACGTGTCACTGTGATGTGCTGTGAGTTTGAAGATGGGGAAGAATCAGAACCAAGAGTTAGGAAGCTGCAAACGTAGAAAGAGTCTTGGTCCATCTGAAAGGGCTCAAATGCCATAGGGTAGCTGGGAGGCTAGACAGGGAAGAGGAGGAAGACAAGCAAGGAGGCACTGGGGCAAAGTGTAGTGGAGGGAAGGGTTCAGCCTGATGGTGGGTAGAGGGCTCTGGGCTGGATGTTCTGCCTCTGAGTGGCCACAACCCCGGGAAAATGACCTGGACTTTATGCTTCCCACCCCATAGTTGTGGGTTAAGGGCCTTTGGGAGAGGGCCATAGACAGCCCTCCCAGCTCTTTGCTCTTGTCTGAGGGGGCAACGTGGTTCCAGGTGCTGAAAACAGGCCACCAAGGCGAGCTGCAGGTGTAGGAGATTGAAATCACCCCCCACCCAAAAAAAAAAATGGGATGAGCAGAGAATGGTGGCATAGACAGCCCTCCCAGCTCTTTGCTCTTGTCTGAGGGGGCAACGTGGTTCCAGGATCTGAAAACAGGCCACCAAGGCAAGCTGCAGGTGTAGGAGATTGAAATCACATACCCCCAAAATATGGGATGAGCAGAGAAATGGTGAAAAAGGACCCCAGGGAAGCATCTGGAACCATTGGCATTGCCCACTGCCACCCAGCTCCCCTCATGGCTTCTTCTCTCTGACCTGGCTTCTCTGGCGTGGCCTGGCCCGAGTCTCTGGTTTAGAACTGGCCACTCTGACTTGCAGACCCCATGTTTCTACGTCCTCAGTCAGGGACTGTGGGCTGATGGTCTGTCCCAGCAGGACCACTCTTGCTGAGGCAGAGGGCAAGAGATTGGCATGGAGCCCAGCCCGTGTCGTGATTGCCCTTAATCCTGCTGTAGAGACCAGCAAGGAGTGCCCTGGGTCTGTCTATGCAGCGGCTCTGGCGCATACTGAACAACTGGGTACTATTACCTTCTAGTTAGGATTGTCCTCATCACTGCGCCTTTCCATTGCCCTGGTCATGGGGCTTCTCATCCATATGCATGAGTTTATCTATTGTCTAGACTTATCCGATGAAAAGGTCGAAAATAATATATGCATGATTTATGTGTGTGTGATTTTTGTCAAGTGAAGAAATCCATTTTCGAGTATTACTCGTCCAATAAAAAAGAAAAAGAAATCTTACCATTTGTGACAGCCTGGATGGACCTGGAGGGTATGATGCTGAGTGAAATAAGTCAGGGAAAGACAGATACCACATGATTTCACTAACATGTAGAATCTAAAGAACAAAGTAAACAAAGAATATTGAAACAGACTCGTAGACACAGACAGCAGACTGGCGGTTGCCAGGGGAAAGGGGAATGGGGGCTGGGTGAGAAAGGTCAGAGGATTAAGAAGTACAGGTTGGTAGTTATAGAATAGTCATGGATATAAAGTACAGCACAGGCAATATAGTCAATCATATCATGATAAGTATGTATGGTGCCAGGTGGGTGCTGGAAATATCAGGGGAACACTTTGTAAAGTATATGATTGTTTAACCACTATGTTGTACACCTGAAGCTAATATAAAATAATATTGAATATCAACTGTAATGGAAAAATAATAAAAAATAGAAATCTATGTTCAATATATTCTAGGGCTGCTCATGTTGACAACAATCAATTATAAAAATAATAAGTTATTACTATAACAACAGTAGTGTTTTTTGGGCCATGCACTGTGCCTCACATGCATTACGTTGTCATCATTTCTCTCGTTCCCATTTGCTGAGGAGAACAATCAAAGCACAGAGAGGTCAGGTAACTGGATCATAACCACACAGCTACTAAGGCGTAGCAAGTAGATTCAAGGCCAGGTCGTCTCTCAGCCCAGAGTCCGTCTTCTACTCATTCAGATTGCTGTCTGATGCCGGTTGTGGAAATGCCAAGAGGTCTGATAAAATGCACTCACCTCTTCAGAAACGAGTGAGAGGGAGCCCGAGGGACATTTGAGAAGAACAATGAAGCAGACAGAGGCCTTGGAGGGACTGTGATCCTGCCTCTAGAAGGCTGCTGACAGTCACATGCCCAACCTACCGAGGTCTGCCCAATTGTCCAGATAAATATGGCACTAGCTTAGCTTCCACCCACCTTCTTATCAACTCTCCCCTAATTCCATCGAATATGCATCATTTTTCCTTAGCTTCCAAGGGAAGTCGGAAAGAAAATGAGAGCAAGAAAGAGAAGTAGGAAGCTGGCTGACAGTGACTTTGCACTTTTTCTCTCGTGTATTTTGAGTGCACACATTTGTAGGAATGATAAGAATTCTCACATTAACATCTCTACACATAAGGTCACGCCGCTCGTAAAATTTGGCCTTCTGGTTATAAACAAAAGGGCATAGCCTAGAAATGGATGAAGATAACAATCTATATAGAAAAAGGAAAGAACATTTTATGAAGTTCAGGTTTTATTTTTAACTTAATTTTATTTTGAGAGAAACATCCACTTGTTGTTCCACTTATTTATGCATTCACTGGTTACTTCTTGTATATGCCCTGAAGATTGAATCCACAACCTTGGCGTATCAGGATGCTGCTCTAACCAACTGAGCTACCTGGCCAAGGTCAAGTTTTATTTTATGCTTTTAATTTCAGAGAGGAAGGGAGAGGGAGAGAGTGATAGAAACATCAATGATAAGAGAGAATCATTGATTGGCTGCCTTCTGTACGCCCCCTAGTGGGCATTGAGCCCACAACCCGAGCACTGGCCTGACTGGGAAAGAAACCTTGACCTCCTGGTTCTTGGGTTGACAACGCTCAACCGCTGAACCACACTGGCCAAGCAGGTTTTATTTTTTTAAAGCGATGACACAGAAAGGTAATCCGAGCTGTTTGAAAAAGCTTGTTTCAAATCTAAAAATAACTACTTTCTACTAAAAAGGGAGAGGGGGGAAACAGAAATAGTTTACTGTGGGTGATTTATGAAGCAGGCTATTTCTGGGGATTAAGGCTGTCTACCTGGGTTTGAATTATTTGATTACTTAAAAACTTGAATGAGCATGAGGCAGTTAATTTGTCGGCTTTTTGGTTGACCTGTGAGTCATCATGTCCTCTCCGGGGAGCTCTGGGGAGACTTATCTGGGTGGCCCCTCGTTGTGCCCGAGCCTCACCAGCGCGCAGTTCCTCTTCCTCCCACAGGCCCGCCTCAGGCGCCCGCACAATGGCTGCCTTGGAGACTCTGTCTCATGTCTCTAAGGAAAATGCTGGGATCCCTGGAACGGAGCAGAACTGGAAGGGGAGACGTCATGCACCCAGAGCTGACTGTAAATTGTGCTGTTTAGTCTGTAAAGCAATTAGGTCTGGGGAGTGTAATGTGATGCTTTGGGCTGGCCGGCCTCTGTGGCCCTGGTCAGGATGTCGGTTCTCTGTGGGCACCAACACCGAGCTTTTCAGGACAGTATCCCACTCTCCCTGAGCTAAACGAATGCTCCAAAATAGACGAGTTTCCTCTTATGAGTGTGTACAAAGGGCCTGGACTTGGATCTTGAAGACCTGAGTCCAAATTCCAGCTTTGCGTCTCTCATGCTGTTTACTAGTAATCTGAAGGATGGCCGGTCCCTACAGCTGCCCTGAGCGAGTCTCGGTTGCATTAAATGGGCCTCATCATTGCTAAAAAAACGGATTTGGCAGAACGGCCAAGCGCTGGCTGGCCTTGTGTGTGGTCAGAGTGAAGTGTGTGTTCTCCCGAGTCTATCCAGGGCCCTGTGCAGGGTGTCTGGCTCCTGCTCCTTACTTGTCAGCAGCCATGTTCAAAAGTTCTGCCATCATTTCAGAGAGGAATGGAAAGGAAGAGAGAGATAGAAACATCAATGATGGGAGAGAATCATTGATTGGCTGCCTCTTGCATGCCCCCCACTGGGGACCGAGCCTACAATCCAGGCATGTGCCATGACCAGGAATCAAACCATGACCTCCTGGTTCATAGATCCATGCTCAACCACTGAGCCATGCTAGCCAGGCTCTGCTTTTTAAAAAAATTAAACTTATTGGGGTGACATTGGTTAATAAGATTATATAGGTTTCAAGTGCACAATTCTATGATCCATCTTGTGTATATTGCATAGTGTGTTTACCACCCAAATTCAAATCATCTTCTGTCACCATATATTTGATCCCCTTTACTCACCCCCTTCCCTCTGGTAACAACCATACTATTATCTGCCTCTATGAGTTTTTGTTTGTTTTTCTTATTTATTCACTTGTTGCTTTTAGGTTTATATCCCACATATGAGTGAAATCATATGGTTCTTGACTTTTTTCTGTCTGTATTTCACTTAGCATGATATTCTCAAGATCCATTCATGAGATACCACCTCACACCTGTTAGAATGACTACTGTCAACAAGACAAGTACTAACAACTGTTGGAGAGGTTGTGGGAAAAAGGGGATTCACTGCTGGTGGGAATGTAAACTGGTACAGCCACTACGGAAAACAGTATGGAGGCTCCTCAAAAAATTACCATATGACCCAGCATCGCCTCTTCTGGGTATCTACCTCCAAAATTTGAAAATATTTATTCACAAAGATATATGCACCCCTATGTTCATTGCAGCATTATTCACGGTGGCCAAGACATGAAAACAACCAAAGAGTCCTTTGATAGACGATCCGATAAAAAACTGTGGTACATATATACAATGGAACACTACTCAGCCATAAGAAGAAGTGAAATACTGCTATTTGTGACAACATTGGTGGACCTATTTGTGTTTTGAGAATCCCGGCTGGCCCAAAGGCTACAATGTCTCTCCTGCCAATTCTGTAGAATCCTAGCCAGGCTCTGTACCACCTGTGTTAAGTAGGTCTCCCTGCCCTTCTCCATCACAGGATCCTGGCTGTTTCTTACACACCACTGAGCCAGGGTTCTCATTTATTCATTTATTTCTTCTTATCTGCCTTCCCCCCTTCACTGTGAGCTTCATGAGAATGTGAACATGGTTGGGTCAGTCACACTGCCTTGACACCTAGCATAGTTCCTTTCTGCTCAGTAAGTATTCTGTAGGATGAATGAATGAAGAATAATACACTCCCAATATTTAGACAGTAGGAAGATTGGGGCAGATGTCCTGCTCCTTGCTGGCCTGGGAAAAGCTCAAGGTCAGAGTCATGTCCCTGGAAGGTCACGCCAGGGCAGCTTCATTCCTGGTTACCTGAGGGGACATCCTCACATCCTCCTCACCACACACAGTCTTGGACTCCCTATTTCGGGACTACTTTTACATGAACAAGAATAACTTCATTTATGCTACTGTTATTTTGGATTTTTCGTTGTATGCAGCCAGAATGTATTTAATTGATACACCAGGGAATTGACGTTCAAGAGCAGCTCCATGGGGCTGGGGTGGCTTTGGAACAGCAAACAAAGTAATGAGGGGGCCTGTGTGTGCTTGCGGGGGGAGGCAGGTGTCACCGGAAGCCTTGGGTGTGTTGGGTACCAGAGGCGTCTTTTCCCCAGTGACAGATGCAGCACTAGGAAGGCTCCCCACGCTCCACGTCGAGCTGAGCCCACTTTGCTCTGTGGGACTCCAGTACACACGTGTTTTAAATTATTCCCTAATTGCTTAAGTGTTTGTGGTGTCTTTGCTTTTAACTTGGGGGCCTGGAAAGTTAAAGGAGGGAATCTCACTGTCCCCGCCCACCCCCAGGAGGGAGATCCTCACAGGAGCTGCCCTGACTAGGCCTAGTGAGAGGCCGATTGGTCAGAAAGCCAAGACCCCTGGGTATGGGAAATGAAGGAACCACAGAGCTTCCCTTCTAAGCCCCGCTCCCGCCCCACTTCCCCCCAGACCAAGCCCCAACTTGGTGTTGTGTTGGGAAATCTGACTGTTTTGCTTTTGTGGCAAGGCTAACATATACCTAATTAGTCTGTTTGTCTTAAATCCACCCACTCTTTAAAAGCAAAAGAAAATAGCTGGGGCTTAAAATAGTTCAGTTTTATATGTGGGAGCCATTGCCAGAGCTTTAATAAATATTGAAGCTCTGGCAATTTTTGTTTTTTGCTGGACCTGCTTCTGGGGCAAGAAGCTGCAGGGCCCTGGCTGATGCTCTCTCTACTGGGTGGACTCTCGTGGCTGGGAGGACACACATCTCACGGCAGTTAGGAGTCACCACACAGAGGTGGTCAGAGATGAGAGAAACTAGGCTGTTATGGAGATCGGCTCTACTGAGTTAATAGAGGCCCAGAGATGGGGGAGGACTTGTCCAAGGTCGCACAGCTTGGAAGGGCAGAGCTTTTACTTTAACTCATCCTAGGTTCACTCCTCTCCCTTTACACCTCAAGTCAGAGGCATATACAGTGCAACTTCCATATTTAATTGGCATTGCTCCCATGAGCCTCACCCTGGGTCTCTTACTACCTGAATCCAGTGACTTCTTAATTCTGTTCATCTGTAGGAAAAGCGAACCACTTGTTGAGTCCTCAGTCTGTGCCTCATTCCCATGCTTCACACATGGAGCCCATTTGATACTCATAAGTGACTTGCCCAAACTCACAGATTGAAAATGATGGCGCTTAGATTTGGTATTCTTGCAGGTACAGTGGGGCCTTGACTTACGAGTTTAATTTGTTCCGAGACCAAGCTCGTTAAGGAGCTCGTTAACTCAAATTACTCTATCAACTCAATGCAAAAAATCGGGGGAGAGACAGCTGGTATCTCAAAAAACTCGTTATTCGGGGCACTCGTAAGTCAAGGCCCCACTGTATTGGTATTGTCTGACTCCAGAGTCCCTGGTCTTACCCACTGTACTAGATAGCCTTCTAGACTTTTCACATCGTAACCTTTCTGCTCAAGAAATCTAGTACCATTCACCAAACATCAGCAGGCCATGTCCCTAGAGTAATTTTTCTTTGATGATGATGGATTCTATGGATCTGGACATAGTTTCTGGTCTGTTCTGCTTAGTGGCCACACTTGTGGCCCATGTTGAATGGATATAGCTGTATAATTACTCAGCTCACACTTGCACAGTTTTGAATGGGACCCAGAATGAAGAGGGCACCCCAACAGATCCAAGCTCCGTGGAAGCCGCTTTGCCATGTCACTGTCTGACCTGGCACCTCCAGTGGTGCCTGAAGTGTCTGTGGCAGATTGAGATGCTTATGGAAAGCCCCTGGCAGGCCTTAGTCCAGCGGTTCTCAACTTGTGGGTCGAGACCCTTTGGGGGTCGAACGACCCTTTCACAGGGGTTGCCTAAGACCATCAGAAAACACATATATAATTAGATATTGTTTTTGTGATTAATCACTATGCTTTAATTATGTTCAATTTGTAACAATGAAAATACATCCTGCATATCAGATATTTACATTATGATTCATAACAGTAGCAAAATTACAGTTATGAAGTAGCAACGAAAATAATTTTATGGTTGGGGGGCACCACAACATGAGGAACTGTATTAAAGGGTCGCGGCATTAGGAAGGTTGAGAACCACTGCCTTAGTCGGTGAAGCACAGCAAAGACCATCAACATTTTGAGCAGATATGCCATCCTATGTGAATAACTATTCGCCTTTGAGAAACAGCTTTGGCTTGCTCCCAGGCCCGAGCAGAGGCTAAATACATGTGACTATGGACCAAGTTACCATGTGACTTGAGCAACCCATCATGAACTGGGTGTCAGCTGTCTGAAATATTAAAATATAAAATTGGGCATGCATGCCTCACTCCATCATCACATGGAAGTGGTATAGGTGAAACTGGGTTGAAGCAGGTCCTAAAGCACAAGTAAGTTTCATGAACAATTAGTTCACATGCCATGGCCTGTACTTATGGGCACTCTCCCAGGGCCCATGTTCAGAAAGGCCCCATGTTTGGTTCAATGCTCTGCTGTCACTGTCTTGAAATCCTTAATTTTTGAGCAAGGAGTTATTTATTTTCATTTTCCTTTGGGATCCATAAATTAAAGAGCCAGTTCTGTCTCTGCCACATTGCTTAACTTGCATCTATGGTTGCATGGTGAGTTTTCTATGACCAGTTGACTTAAGAAGGAAAGATTCAGGCTGGGTTTACATATAATTATCTGCAAGATACTGATACTACCTGAAGGTGGGTGGCTATAAAATCATAGCCTCACTCCATGGTGTCCCTGAAGGACAATGGTGGACAAACATCCTTCCAGTGGACAGAATTATTCATGTTGCCGGGAAGAAGAGATGGTCAAATGTTGAGATTGACACTGATGCATGCACAGTGGATAAGGGTTTGACTGGGTGGTCAGGGACTTGGAAAATTGGTGACAAGGGGATCTGGGGAAGAGGTATATGGATGGACGTCTCTGAATGGGCACATCATGTAAATATATTTGTATCTTTGCTCATCAATGAATGATCTCAGCAGAGGAGGAGTTTAATAATTTGGTAGAAGATTACTCATTCTGGATACCAGATAGCCTCTTTCCCCAGCCACCTTTCTTTGACCAAGTAGCTTGTGAACAAAGTGGCCATGGTGACAGGAATGAAGCTTATGCATGGGTTCAGCAGCATGGACTTCCACTCACCAAGGCTGATCTGGCTATAGCCATTGCTGAATGCCCTATATGCCAATAATAGAGACCAACAGCGAGCCCTTGATAGTACGCCATTTCTTTAGAGGAATCAGCCAGCTGCCTTGTGGCAGGTTGATTACAGTGGGCTGATTCCACCATGGAAGGGACAGGAATTTGTTCTCTGGAGAAGATACTTTCTTTGGGTATAGATTTGCCTGCTCACATGCTTCTGCCAAAATCATAATATCTGGACTTACAGAATGCTTTATTCAGTCTCATGGTGTTCAACACAGAATGGCTTCTAACCGAAGAGCTCATTTTACACCCAATGAAGCTTGTCCTCGTGGATTTTTCCTGATCTTGTCATATTTTTCATTACTCTGAAGCAGCTCATCTGCTAAAATTGTGGAACGGCCTTTTGATGATATAGTCATGGCACCAATTGTGAGGCAAAACCTTGCAGAGCTGGGACAATGTCCTAAGGAATGAGGAATCAGCTCTTAATCAGTGATCGAGATATGGTGCCCTTTCTCCCATAGTCAGGATTCATGGGCTCTTGAATCAAGGAGTGGAAATGGGAGTGGGTCCTCTCACTATTTCCACCAGTGATGCCACCAGTGAAATTTGCTTTTTGTTCTTGCATTTTTGGGCTCTTCTTGTCTAGAGAGCTTGATTTGCAAAAGAGAAGTGTGTCTACCATTACATTACACTGGAAGTTGAGAGTTCTTCCTGATCTCTTTGTGCTTGTCATGCTAGAGCAGTGGTTCTCAACCTTCTGGCCCTTTAAATACAGTTCCTCATGTTGTGACCATAAAATTATTTTCATTGCTATTTCATAACTGTAATGTTGCTACTGTTATGAATCGTAATGTAAATAACTGATATGTAGGATGGTCTTAGGCGACCCCTGTGAAAGGGTCGTTCGACCGCCAAAGGGGTCGTGACCCACAGGTTGAGAACCACTGTGCTAGAAAATCCATAGACAAAGAAGGAGCACTACTGTATCAGCATGGTGATTTTATTAAGGGAAAATTGGTTGCTACTATACAATGGGGGTTAGGAGGAATGTGCTATACATCTGGAATTCAGGAGATTGCCAGTGGCATCTGTTGGTTCTCCAATGTCCAGTGATAAAAATCAATGGTAAACTACAGCAACCTAGTACAGGGTGGCCTGCTAGTGATCCAAACCCTTGAGGGATAAAAGTTGGGTCACTGCTATCAGGTAAGAAACCATAATCACCTGAAGATACTTATTGAGGACAAAAGGAATATTGAACAGGTAGTAGAAGAAGGTAGTTATAAATACCAGCTACAACCATATGTCCAGTTGCAGAAATGAAGACTATAATAGTTATGAACATGTCTTTCTTATTTTGCTATGAACATGTTAACCAATTTTTCTCCTTTTCTTTACAATCTAACGTAGGTGCGTTAATAGTAGTGAGCCTTATATCTCAGAATTTAATTTACAAGATATCACCAGATGAGTGTGGCTCAGTTGGAAGAGGAATGAACATCACCCAAAGATGAACAAAAGACCTTTGTTTTCTCTTTTACAAAGAAGATGACTATGTTTCTGGTGGTACGTGTATTTGTTGCATCATCCGAGGCAAAACATGACCTTGCTATTGTCTTTCATCTATGGATGTTAAATATGGCTAAAAGGAATATATATAGATGCCAAGTGGGTGGGCTGTGTGCATTGTACTATGTCCACTTAGCTAAGCTGAAACTATGTTTCCAGAATTCTCTGCCTGGTTCCAGGTTAAGGCTGGCCACAAGAGAAATTTGCATAAGATTTGAAAGGCAGAATTATGGTCACTTTGCTATGCTCTGAAGGTTATTATAGGGCAGACACTCTTGAGACCCATGCACACTGTGATTGATCAGCTGCTTCATGTCGTTGATGGGGGTAGAAGCTGGGCACACAGCTCTACTGGCTCCCACCTGCTATCCTTCCTTCTGTGAATCCAGGTATATGTGAAGCTGTGTAAAGGGGCCAGCTAATCCTTCAGGCCATTTGGGTCATCAGAGCAGCAGGGTTGAGATACAGACATGGTCTGGTCTGCCCTTCCAGGTTTCAGGTGAACCTTAGTCTCCCCAATTCACATCCATCTTCCCTTCACAACTTCCAGCTCTGCTGGCTTTGTGCTCGACATGAGATACAGCAGTGACAGTCGTAGACAGACTGCGTTACCAGCCCCAGAGCTAGGTTGCATCCCTATAATGAATCCCTCACTCTCTATCACTCAGAGTGGTTCACCTCCCTGAGTGAGCCCTGACTCGTACGTCTGGACTGATACATCTTCTCTCAAAATTCTTTTCAAGCTCATTATCCCACTTAGTCCCTATAGTAACCCCTTGAGGTAGATATTACCATTTGTCAATTTGCATAAAATTAATTTGAAATCAGAAGTGTTAACTGATATTCCCAAAGTCACCCAACTATTAAATAGTCAAGCAAGGACTCAAAGCCGGGTCTAAAAGGTTCTGAGTTCAAAATTCCTCTGCTCCCTGAACACTTGAATTCTACCCTTTGCTATGTTGCTGAATTTGTGTCTTTGTTGCTCTATTTTTGATCCTTGTGTCACCAGAGGCTGAAAAATCAGTTTTCATGAGGCGGGGCGGGGGGGGGGGGGGATTATGAAAGGGACTTTTCTTTTGTCTCCTGCTACCCTTTCACACATATGACAGGTGGTGGGGGGCGTCTTATCTTTTCACTGCTACTAGGTAAAATGTCAGGTCCTGTGCTGGGGTCCAGCCCCAGCAGGTCCAGGGGTTCCCAAAGGTGTGGACGGAGTCGGCGAAGAATGAATGACACGGAGGCAGCGTTCAGGTGATCATCATAGCCAGGTTCCTCCCTTTATTGTCATCTAACATCTATATTGATACTATTTGGTCTTAATCCCATCCATTCTATTCCAAAGGTTAGGGCGTTTCTTATCTCCATTCCAAGGTCACTCTATTGTTCTTTTAAGCTACAAGGAAGTAACTGAAGGCGGTTATTCTATGTAAAGATTATGTAGCTTAAGCGTGATTGTTCGTAGTTAAAGGGATTAACTACCCCTCTGGCACTTAGTTAAAGGGTTTACTGATAAAAATCCTCACCTGGGGAAACAACCTTTCTTGGAGAGGTGACCTTGGTTAAAACACATAGCGCTTAAGAAGGGGAGCAAACATATTAAGAACAGTATGCCATATACGCCAGGTCCCTTGAAACATCCCTGCAGCGACTGCGTCAAGCAGCCAGCGTGGATCGGCTTCCAGCAGTCCTGTAACTTTTCTGTTCAATAGTAGGCAATACAAAGTTCCACAGATGTTAGGGTGTAAAACGTAGACTAGGTTTAAATCCTGAATGTTAATTAGCCTTTCAATTTATATTTAGAGTAAAGCCCCCTTCTCCTCTGACCCCCGTCCTCCTCTCCAGCTAAAACTGGCTGCAGTCTAGCTGCCTACCTTGGGGGACCGGATGTGGTTGGCATCCTTCTCTCTTCCTGGCCTCAGTCTTCCCCTCCCTCAGCCTCCCTCCAGGATTGCAGTTGGGAGGAAGGAGAGGGGAAAGTTATTTTGTTTTTCTAAACAGTTTTGCATACCACAAGGTATAGCCCACAAAATTCACCCATTGCAAGTGTATAATTCAGTACTTTTTAGTAGATTTATAGAGTTGTGCAATCATCATAACTTTAACTCTGTAAGAACATTTCCATGACCCGGCAAAGTCCTCTTGAGCCCATTTTCAGTTAACCCCCTTTCCTCCGCTAGTGCAGGGCAACCACTCATCCGCTTTATGTCTATAAATTTGCCCTTTTCTGGATATTTCCTATAAACGGGATAATATACTATGTACTATTTTGTGTCTGGATTCTTTTACTCAACATGAAGTTCTTAATGTTTATTCATATTACGGCATGAATCAGAAATCTGTTCCTTTTTATTGCTAAATAATATTCTATTGTATGGCTGTATAGTGTTTTGTTTATCCATTCACCAGTTGACGGACACTTGGGTTGTTTCCAGTGTTGGTTATTATGAACAATGTTGTTATGAAATTCACATGCATGGCTCTCTGTGGATATATATTTTTATTCCTCTTGGATTTGTTCCTAGAAAAGGAATTTCTGCATCTAACGATGTGTTTATATTTAAGTTTTTAAGAAACACCCAAACTGTTTTACAAAGGAGCTGTGGCATTTTATCTTCCCATCAGCAATATATAAAGATTCCTGTTTCTTTATATCCTCGCCAATAATAATTGTTGTTTGTCCTTTTTATTTTAGCCACTCTAGTAGATATATAGAGATATCTCATTAACTCTCATTTCCCTAATGATTAGTAATGAGTATCTCTTTAAGTACTCATCAGCCATCTGCATATCTTCTCTTGTAACATGTATAATACAATCTTTTGCCCATTTTCATCGACAGACAAGTGGGTACAAAGTTGTCGTTACATATATAATGGAATATTAGCCATAAAAAAATGAAATCTTCCTATTTGTGCAGCATGGATGGACCTAGAGGGTATCATGCTAAGTAAACTAAGCCAGATGGAGAGAGACAAATACCATATGATATCACTTGCATGTGGAATCTAAATAAGAAAATAAATGAACAAACAAAATAGAAACAGAATTATACAGAGAACAAACTGATCGAGGCCAGACGGGAGGGGTGTTGGGGGATGAGGTAAAGAGGTGATGGGATTAAGAAGTACTAGTTGGCACAAGATAGCATGGGATGTAAGGTACAACATAGGGAATATAGTCAATAGCATTGTAATAATTATCTATGCTGCCAGATGGGCACTTGAATGATCAGAGGGAACACTTTGTAACCTATATGAATGTCTACTTGCTCTGCTGTGCACCTGAAACTAATACAAAAAAATGTTGAATACAAGCTGTAATTGAAAAATAAAATTTAAAAAATCTTTTGCCCATTAAAATTAGGTTGTCTTCTTCTTATTCATTTGTGAGAGTGCTTTAAATTTTTGGATATAAGTCCTCTATCAAATATATGATTTGCAAATATTTTCCCCATATGTTGCTTGTCCTTTATTTTCTTTTTATTTCAAAAGTGTCTTTTGAAATGCAAAACTTTAAAATTTCGACAAAGCCCCGCTTATCACTATTTTCTTTTATGGATTGTGCTTTTAGTGTCATATCTAAGAACTCTTTGATTAACCCAAGGCAAAGTTTTTCTCCTACTTTTATTCTAAGAAGTTTTATAGTTTTAATACCATTTGTTGAAAAAACAAAAGAAAACAACCTATCCTTTCCACATTGAATTGTTGAAAATAAGTGGTAGATAAATGAAAGGTTCTATTTCTGCACTTTCAGTCCTGTCCCATTTACCTATATTATATATCACATGTAGATCCTATATGCCCATTCTTATGTCAACACCACACTGTCTTGATTATTGTAGCTTTATAGTAAGTTTTGAAAATGGGTAGTATAAATCTCCCAAATTTGTTCTTATTTTCATTTTTTGTTATTGTCATTCCTTTGCATTTCTGTATACATTTTAATATAAGCTTACCAACTTCTTTCTTTGCAAAGAAACAAGCAAGCAAAAAAACAGACCCTGCTGAGATTTTGACAGGAGTGCATTGAATCTATAAATCATTTTGGGGAGAAGTGCCATTTTTAATAATATTGAGTCTTCCGATCCATGAACATTTAGAAGGATGCTGCCTAATTTCCAAATATTTGGGAATTTCCCATATTTTGTTACTATTGTTGTTTTATAATTTAATTCCTTTATGGTCAGATGCCATACTTTGTATAATTTCAATTATTTTTAATTTATTGAAATTTGTTTTATGATTCAGTATCTGGTCTTTCCTGAAGAATGGTCTAGACACCAGATATAGTATTAGAGACAATACCAACATGATAAGACTCTCCCCATTTTAAAAATAAAATGGTTGCCCATTGGCGGCAGAATACACATAATTTTCAAGCACACTTGAAATATTCTCCAGGAAAGACAATATAGTAGGCCATAAATCTCAACAAATTTTAAAAGATTGAAATCATACAAAGTATGGTGTCTGACCACAAAAAATTATAATATCAGACAAAATAGACATTGAGACACACTCACATATACATACACACACACACACACACACACACACACACACAATGTTAGTGATGTCAAGTTGTTGATAGAGTTTTTCAAGTCTTCTATATTCTTGCTGATTTATTGCTTAGTGATTTAATAAATTACTGAGAGTGGGATATTAAAACCTTATTATTAAATTTTAAATTTCTCCTTTTAATTATTTCACCTTTTTTATGAATTGGAAGGTTGTTATTTCTTACATCTTCCTTATGTATTGGCCATTTTATTATTATGAAATATTTTTTGTTGTTTCTAATATTTCTGGTTTTGAAGTCTATGTTGTCTGATATTAATAGAGCCACTCTAATTCTTTTGTAAATGATGTTTTCATGGTATATATTTTTCCAACCTTTTAGTTTTAACCTGTTTGTGTTTTTAAATATAAGGTGTTTTTCTTGCAGATAACATATAATTGATTCTTGCTTTCTAAGTTCAGTCTGATAACCTCTGGCTTTTTTATTGTATTTTTAGGCCATTTACATTTAATGCATTTATTTTTATGGTTGAATTTACATTTACTACTTTGCTCATATTTTCTTTATGTTTTCTGTTCTTCCCTGATTGCTTTTGGTATGTTAAATAGGTTTTTATAAAAAATATTTTTATTGATTTCAGAGAGGAAGGGAGAGGGAAAAAGAGATAGAAACATCAATGATGAGAGAGAACCATTGATTGGCTGCCTCCTTTACCCCCCCCCCCCCCATTGGGGATTGAGCCCACAACCTGGGCATGTGTCCCCATCAGGGATCAAACTGTGACTTCCTGGTTTATAGGTCAACACTCAACCACTGAGCCACATGGGCTGGCCTAAATATGCTTTTAAGGAGTATAATTTTCTGTTTATTTTAACCATGTTTGGGTATTATTTTGCCTAAATTTTTGAAGAATAGTTTGCTTAATTTAGAATTATTGGTTAAGTTTTTTTTTTTTCCAGTTCTTTGAATATGCCATTCCACTGTCTTCTGGCTTCTACTGTTTCAGATGAGAAGTCAGCCATTTTCATATTGATATTCCCTGTATGTAACACATCATTGTTCTTTCCCTCCTTACAAGATTTCTCTTTGTTTTAACTTTTAAGAGTTAGATGTTATGTCTAGGTGTGAATTTCTTTGTGTTTATTCCATTTCGAAGTTTTTGTGCTTCTTGTACCAGTAGATTAAATATTTTTATCAAATTTTAGAAATCTTATGCCACTATATCTTCAAATGTTTTTTTTTTCCTGTCCCTTTATATCTCTTCTTTCCTGGGACTCCCATTAAATGAATATTGGCAGACATTTGATGCTGTTCCACAGGTTTCTGATGAACTGTTCATTTTTCTTCATTTTTGTTCCCTCTCTGTCCTTCAGATTGGTAATTTCTATTGATTTATCCTCAAGTCCACTGATTCTTCCATCTTGCATCTGTTACTGAGCTTCTCTGGTGAACTTTTCATTTTAATTATATTTTTCAACATCAGAATTTTTATTTGTTTTTTAAAAATACATCTGTGTCCTAATTAAGAATCTCCATTCATTGATATCACTCTTTTCTTTCAGCATTGCTTTCTTCAGTTCTTTAAACATATTTATAGTAGCTGTTTTTAAGTCTTTGTTTGCTAAATCCAGCATTTGATGACACTAAATAGTTCCCATTGACTGCTTTATATATTGCATATGAGTTACACTTTACTGTTAGCTTGTCTGTTGTACGTGTTGTGTTTTTATTTTGTTGAAAACTGGGCATTCTGGGTAATCTTTTGCAGTAACTCTGGATTCTGATCTCCCTGGTCCCCAAAAGCTGTTGTTGGTATTTAACTTGTTTGTTTTATAACTTACCATGGCTAAATCTGTGAAGCCTGCAGTATATGGACACTGATGTCTCAGCTCAGCTTTGTTTTGAATAGTCTTACTTTTATTTATAAGCTTGGCTTTTTAAAATTCACCCTTGTGTCTTCATGGTGTAGTGATCAGCCAATGATTTTCAGAATGCTGAAATGATTGTGTGTGTTTTTTCAATTTTATTCTTTATTGCCTTGTGGGTATAAATTTTTCTGATTTCCCTGTTCAGCCATTGATGACAGTCCTCTCTTCCACAGAGAACTTTTTGCTTGACCAATACAGCTGTAAAATGGCTTTGCATACATCTGACTCTCGCTTCCGAGCGCTTTTGCAAGTTCTTCAGATTATTCACTGAGGCCCCCCCAATGCAAATTCTCTGATGTGGGCTGTGCATTCTCTTCCTTCAGCTACTTCTCCCCCACTTAGTTTGATTTCCCAGTGGCTCACTCCACACTCACTCACTGATTCTTCTTAATAGCGTGGCCCCATGATGCTTCCAGGTAGTCCTCTTTGATAAGATCTCAAATAGCTCCTGGCTCACTTTCTTTCCCATGTGGCCCACATATGGTCCTCAGGAAACATGTATTAATCCCTGTCCTAGCAAGCTCAGCCAGTGCCAGCCTTCCCAATAAAGCAATTACTCTCCTTTGATCCACACAAAATTAATTCACCATCTGGCTCCTGCCCTCTCGATTTCTAGGCTGGCGTCTGACATTGTCCACATTCCCAACTTTGGGGAGACTGTAGTGAGGTCCTCGAGTCATCACCCTCAAGCTGTTCTCACTGTGTGTGCGGAGAGAAAGCATTGTGGTGCAGGTCTCTCAAGGAATCCTCCTCACAGCATTCTTTCTCAACTTCCACACTTCTAATTCTCTCTATAGAAAGGGGTTTTTTAGAGGCATGAAACCAGCTCCCAGATATTTCCTTTTGAAAATGTGCCTCTCAACACTGAAACATTATTTTAGAATCTCTTATCTATCGCATCTCGCTGCTTCATTAAAAATTCCAATTCAGCATCCCCTTACGCTTGTGTTTATTTTTAGAGACTTCTCTGGTCCCCTTTAGACTAAACAATGTTTCTTAAAGTTACGGGATGTTCACAGATGTTATGTGAAAAATGGGTCTTGTGAGGAAATAACTGTGCTAAGCAAAGTTAGGCAAATCTTTTACGCCGTGAGCCTTCTCAGAAGCTTTAACATGCTAATAGGCACTGCGAAGTTCCAAGGGGTGTGTGTGTGTGTGTGTGTGTGTGTGTGTGTGTGTGTGTAGAATACACAGCTTTTATCAAACTTCTTGGGCCTTGAGGAACACTCCCCCTACCTTTTTGGCAAGCCGCTTAAAGAGGTTAGCATTCTACAGAACACATTTTGGAAACATTGGCCTGGAAAGTACCTGTGGAAAGAGAAGGTGTCTTCCTGCTCACCCAGCGTGCTCCCGAAGGCAGGCAACGTGCAACTGCCTTTCCCCTCCTCCCAACCACAGCGATTCTTTTATTTGCTTAACCGGAGTGTCCTAGTGCTTGGCTGCCTGGTCCCGCCACTAGCCCAAGTTCCTTATTGATAGGAATCCCATCCTATTCATCTTTGCATTTCCAGGGCTTATGCCCAGGACTCAGCAGGAATGAATGAAAAACAGCATTAGGGAGGGTTTCTTGCTGCTGCTTCGGTTGCTGCTTTTTTTGTTAAGAAAGTAAAACATTAATAATAATAAAAACTCTAAATGTGGGTCCTAAACCACATATGTGCAGCAATCAAACAAGTCTATTGGGTGTTTATGAAACTCCCCCGTGTATGACAATCTGTGCTTATTAATATCTGCGGGAGGATTCATTCGGTGTGCCAATGCCCCGTGCTCTTCCCAGGGCAACCTGGGTGAGGTTTCTTGTTCTTTATGTGTGTGTGTGATTGTGTACACACAGCTGAAGAGGCGAGTTGCTGAGAACTTCCCAAAAGAAATGAATGGGGTAAAACAGATTGTCAAGTTACTGAGTGGTAATTAAGAACAGATTCCTAACATCATCACGTTACCATTTTTCAGAAATTTTCCTGTAAAAGACAAAACCACGGAACGATGAAACGTGTCATTCACGCTTCTCCTGAAGTGCCCGTAGTCTTACACAAGTCCTTGCTCAGTTGCACACAAACATACATGACAGCCCAAAGTCACACATACCTGAAGATTGTAAGGAGTCTCAAATTATTTTCAGTGGAGAAAAGTGTGTGTGTGTGTGTGTGTGTGTGTGTGTGTGTGAGAGAGAGAGAGAGAGAGAGAGAGAGAGAGAGAGAGATTTACTCATCCTCACCCTCAATATAAACAGCTGGGAAGATTTCTTTCTCCCAAACATTTCAAAATAGAATTTCACCCTGAAGCTGACTGGGGAGCTTGGCCCTGAGCATTATTTTTCAAAGGGTTCGAGCTACTGAAAAGGCACTCTAGCGGGACTTTGTACGCAGTCATGGCTGTGCAAGAACTCTGGCTCCAGAAATAACACCAGCAGCTGTGGCTACCAGCGGGCACGTCCTTCCCCAGCCTGGGATCTTTGGCTCTGATCACACATTGGGGAGCGGGGGGAGCAGAGGGAACAGGGGGGTCAGGAAGGAATTCCACCTCCTTTCCCACCCACTCAAGCGCTCTTCACACTGTGACATTCCATCCCACATCTGGCCAGGTGCGTGTCTTACTGGCCTGGGAGGGGAGGGGAGCGCATACCGGATTAGACACACGCGTGGCCTGCCTCGCTGTGGGGGTGGAGGGCTGCCGCCACGATGTCCCAGGATTGTGTGTCTTGTGGTTAAACACTTAGGGTTTTGACGTAGACGAGGCGGCAGAGTCGACCCTCAGAGCTGCTACAAACAACCTGAGAAGGCTTCTGAAACATTCAGTCCTGCGCCTCGGAAGGCGGCGGCCTTTATGGGGGCAATTTTCCAATTGCTGCCTATTTGGTGTGGTCATGTCTGAGCCAGGGGAGGTTTCTTAACTCCAGGCAAAGATATTTACAGAGAGCCGGATGCCAGGAACCTGGTGAATTGTACACTGATGTGAAGCGCATTCTTGGTATTAACTAACAGAGGAGCCGTGTGTGTGTTGGGGGTGGACCTGGGAAAGGGCAAAGGGGGAAAAGGCCTATGAGCATGGCCATCTGTACAGTACCAATACTGTAATTTAACCCTCACTTTGGCACCATGGGGTGGATCCTCCTATTAATCCATCTCTCCCAGAGAAGCCAAATGATGCTTTTACTCAGCTGCAAGGGCCAGAGCTGGGGTGAGAAGCCGGCTTCATGGAGGCCGTGTGCTGAGAGGCCTCCCCACTGCACTACACACACCACAGTGAGAACCCAAGACCTCTTGAGCAAGCCTTCACATCCCACTAATACAGGGGTTCTCAACCTGTGGGTCGCGACCCCTTTGGCGGTCGAACGACCCTTTTACAGGGGTCGCCTAAGACCATCCTTCATATCAGTTATTTACATTACGATTCATAACAGTAGCAACATTACAGTTATGAAGTAGCAACGAAAATAATTGTATGGTTGGGTCACAACATGAGGAACTGTGTTTAAAGGGCCAAAAGGTTGAGAACCACTGCAATAGGTCCTTCCCAGGAGGAACGTGTGGGAGCTCCGACTCTTTCTTTCTTTAGTCGTATCCTTGGAAGTTACTGTCAGATAACAGAAGTCCAGGAGACTTCCCTAAACAATGGAGATCACATCTTTTATTCTCAGTGAGAGAAGCAGGATATGACCCATGATCCTCCTGGGTGACATGTCTGTACGGAACTGGGTCCAGCTCAGAACAAGCTTCTCTGCCTTCGAGGCACTGACAGTGCCCTTGACAACTTTTGGAACATCCCTGAGCAGAGCCTGCAGGGCAGCAGGTTGATTCTCACAGGCCAAGGGGTGGGTGAGAGAGACCACACAATTCTGAGTGTTCCTCACCCTCCCCAGTCTCAGAAGAACTCACAGAGTAAGGGACTTTTATTCTGTTTTGACTCACTTGACTGTTCATTGATGAGGAATGCTGTATTAGTCATGGTTCTCCAGGAAAACAGCCCACAGGATATGTGTGTGTGTAGATAGATAGATAGATAGATAGATAGATAGATAGATAATAGTTACATAGACATTTATTTCAAACAGCTGGCTCATGCAGTTTGGAGGCTTGATGAATCCCAAATCTGATGGGTAGGATGGTAGGCTGGAGACCCAGCGAAGAGTTGCAGTTCAAGACTGAAGACCATCTGCTGGCAGAATCCTGGAGGCCAGTCTTTGTTCTATTATGGTCTTCAACTGGTTGAGTGAGGCCCACCCACATTATGGAGGCTCACCAATTTAACTGTTAATCTCATCCAAAAAAAACACAATTATTTCCTGTTGGGGTCCAGCCCCAACAGGTCCAGGGGTTCCCCAAGGTGTGGACGGTGTCGGCGAAGAATGAATGACACGGAGGCAGCGTTCAGGTGATCATCATGGCCAGGTTCCTCCCTTTATTATCCTCTTACATTTGTATTTATCCTATTTGATCTTAATCCCATCCATTCTATTCCAAAGGTTAGGGCGTTTCTTATCTCCATTCCAAGGTTACTCTATTGTTCTTTTAAGCTACAAGGAAGTAACTGAAGGAGGTTATTCTATGTAAAGATTATGTAGCTTAAGCGTGATTGTTCGTAGTTAAAGTGATTAACTACCCCTCTGGCACTTAGTTAAAGGGTTTACGGATAAAAATCCTGACCTGGGGAAACAGCCTTTCTTGGAGAGGTGACCTTGGTTAAAACACATAGCGCTTAAGAAGGGGAGCAAACATATTAAGAACAGTATGCCATATACGCCAGGTCCCTTGAAACATCCCTGCAGCGACTGCGTCAAGCAGCCAGGGTGGATCGGCTTCCAGCACTATCCCAGAATCATGTTTGACCAAATATCTGGGCACCATATGAGCCAAGTTGATACATCAAATTAACCATCACAAATACTAAGCTTCAAGAAGTCACCTCCCGTCTCCCATAGTGAGGTTGCGCAATGAGAGACAAAGCTGGGGATTCAATCAAGGTTTCTGATCCTGATACCTGAGTTCTTTTTATGATCTTCCATGCCCCGTGTTAGTAAAACAAGGAAAAATACATTACTCATGGATAGCTTCATATTGATTGGATGGCATACTCAAGGGATTCTCATTTACTCATCAGAAGGTCGTCACTGAATGTTCCAAGGTCCATGAAGTATAGACCAGGAGCTGTACCCCTGGGAAGTCAGTAAGGAGGGGCCATTGTGAAGCTACTTCTCCCCACGGAAAGGCTGTACCTTGGAAGCACATGTTAGCTTTGGAAGCCAGGACAAGCTTGGTGAACTATTTGAGGACCCCCACCCCTCCAGTGCACAGGCAACATTTTCCAGGTGAGCAGTGTGCTGCACACACTCTGTGTTGATGGAGCATTCCTGGAACATGCAGGTGACTGACAGGTGAGGAAAGATGGAGAATAGGAAATGCCCCTACCCCTACCTACAGTAGGACACCGTGGGATAGAGTTGGGGGTGGGGGGTGACTCCGATAATCTTGGAAGGAGTCCGCCCACTTCATGGACTTTTCAGGGCTCACCAATTTCAAAAACAGCCCCTTAGCACTGAGACCCATGCATTTGATGAGCTTCACCTGCCTGTCTTTCCAAGGGACCCTGAGGAAGCTCACCTGGGCAGGGATGGAGACTCCCCTCCCCCAGACCTGGCGCATTCTGTGGACCAGCCTCACTTCTGTTCCTGTCTTCCTGGTGCTCCCCACCACCTCTAAGTCTCTGGCCCTATCTCACCTCAACTTTATTAGTAAATCCTCCCTTTCTCTCACTTTGCCTGGAATGAGTTAATGAGGATGTTATGAAAGGAGTTAATTCTAAAAGGAGTTAATGAGGATATCTTATTTCTCATTAGGCCTGCCTCTTCATTTCCATTCGGTCTGTTGCTGCTGATTTCTATTAACTCCACTTCATTTCCGTATGATAGGAACAATTAGAATGGCCTGTGGTGTGATTTCCAAAGGAGCATGGCCATGCCATAGCTCCTGATACTAGATATTAGTCAGTCATAAAACCCTCTTGTGCTGTAGTAACTTTTCCTGCATCCTTTTATTTCTGAAAAATAGTTGAAAATAGATATCCTGTATTTAATACTTGCCCTCTGCTGGGCATTGTAGACCACAGTTGGAAAGGTGGGATTAGAGTTGAGAGGAAAATGTGGTTAGAGTATAGATTTGGGCACTGAGACCAGGGTTGAGTTTCCCAGACAGTTCCTGAGCCCGTGGTGGAATTCAGGAGAACTGAACGAATTCACAAGAGGAGGATCTGTGACACTCGGAGGACAGATGCCTGGGGAACATCAACATCTTGGTGAGAAGAGAGGACTCAGGAGAGAAACCGCACAAGGGAAGTGGTGGTGATAGGAAGACATCCCTGAGGAAAGTGCTTCAAAAAAGGGGTGGCCCAAGCATTTCAAAGGGAGAGAGTAAGAGTGACAAGACTGGACTCACCAGAAAGCCCAACTGCGGGGATTCACGCTAGGGTGTCAGGAGGTAGCTGGAAGGCGAGGGGGATTCGGGGAGACAGTGGACTGAACTTAATTCCCAAGTAGACCGTGGAACTTTCCAGTTCCAGCATTTACTTGCAATCTGATTCATCTTGGTTGAATTAAATACAATTCATGCCAACTTAGTAGGAATAAGTGTTCTTCGCTGGCCTTTCTTGTTGTGTTATTAAAGATGTTGCAGAAAATGCATGGAATTGGAGTCAGAGGAACTAGGTGAGGGTCCAGGGTCCTTTATTTGCTGACTCTGATCTGGGACAGAACATTTGTCAAATCCAGCTTCTGTGTGTGTGTGTGTGTATGTGTGTGTGTCTGTGTGTGTGTGTGTGTGTGTGTGTGAAGTAATAGTGATATCTCCCACAGTTGTGAGGTTCAAAGAAGACATATGTAAATAGCCTTTGAAAACTATAGAGAATCATGCCAGTGCATGGTACATAAAATATCATTGTCATACCTGTAAGCTAAGGCCCAGGAATGATCCCAATATGTGGAGAGCCGATATAGGGTTAAGCCTCGGACTGACCTGTTGGCAAAGTCACAAGCAAGTCCCAGCTTAGAGGGCACAGTCCTCTTAGCATATTTAGGTTTGACCTTATAACGCTCCCTAGATCTTACCTGGGAAGCTAATGGGCTGAGGGAAGTGCAACAAGAACAAAAACAAGTGAAACTCACAAGAACAGTGTAACTTTGGTAACCACTACCTTGTTTACCTCTGACTATAAAAATAAAGGCTCAGTTTGCCTCAGGATCTTTCTCTGTGGCCTCAGCCAGGCACAGGAAGATCTACGGAGACTGAAGAGAGCTAGAGAGTTCAGAATGCTGACTCCGTGTAAAACATTCTTCGCCGACTCCGTCCACACCTTTGGGAACCCCGGACCGCTGGGGCTGGACCCCGGCACCAATAGTATATTTTGGTGGACTGATGGAGTATGTCAGGAAAGATTATATTTGGCTGAAAAAAACCCACAAAAAAACAAAACAAAAAAACCCAGAAGACTCAACTATAATAATTTAAACACATAGGAGTTTATTTTTGTCACCCAACAAGAAGTCAGAGGAAGGTACAGCTCTTTAAAGATGCCACCGAGGACTTTCCTGCTCCACCATCCTTGTGAGTGGCTTTTGTCTCCAAGATTGCAAGATGGCTGCTGTTTCTCCAGGCATCACGTCTCTGTTCCAAGAGAGAAGTAGTAGGAGAAGGACAATTAAGGAATGTCAAAGTGTTGAAGGGGCATGCTGTCTGAATCTGACTTTTTCTTAAAGAGTTTTGTGGCAGCTGACTCCTGCCTTTTGCACAACAAACTCACCTGGCCAGAACTGAGTTTCATAGCTGTCCCCAGTAACAGGGGAGCCTGGGACGGTGGATATTGTAGACTTCCAGTTTTTTATTGAGGAAGACAAGGGAGAAGAGGTTGGTCGATGGCTTTTGGAAGCCAACTTGCAATGCCTACCACAGAGCAGAACTTACCTTGCCAACAGAACCCTGATTCGAGGAAGGGGAAAGACATGGCAGTGGGTATAAAGCTCAGGAGGCGACCGGGCACTGACCAGGCAGCAGGGCTCCGGCCCTCTGTGGCTTGGATCAAAACATCTTGGCTGTCCCCCCACCAAGAGGCCCAGTCCCCAAGACCTGGCCCCTTCTGGCAATCAGCCCTAACCAGCTGCTGCCGAAGGGGTAAACACATTCCAAGTCCGTGAGTCCCTGCTGCATTGTAACTGTGGTGGAGGCACACACACCCACCCCATCTGGGCTAACGGAAAGTTCACTGGAGTTGTGATGGCTTAGTGATGATTTGTAGTTATCTGTGCTCTTTCTACTGATGGGGAGTGGAATACCTACACACTTATGTTATCTCACTGCACAAGCGATTTGCATCTTGTGCATCATTTTTATATTCGTTCTCCAATTCCTGGGAACCATGAAGGCTAAAGCATTACATTCTCTTTTTCCCTATTCTGGAAGGAGGGCCCTTAAACCAAGCCATTTCCCTAAGACCCTTGAGCTCGGTGGAGAAACAGAAACCATCAGAATCCAGACCTGGACACCCAGAAAACCCTACATGGGTTCTCACCCGGGGCGGGTGCCTCCTGGGACTGTGGGGGAAACGAGATCAAACACTCACCCTGAGGAAGGTGCCAGGCTTGGAGCAGACAGTCGCTCCTGACCAAGGCAACTCCAGTGCAGCCCAGGAGATGGGTCACAATCACATTTAAGAAAAAAAAAAAATTAAAGGCGATTTTAAAAAGTATGAATAAGAGCTATTGTAAACGGCTCACACTCTGTATATAAGCAGTGAAGTAAGATGAATTGACTGGCACTGAGTTGGAAAAGCTATACAGAGGCAGGGAGTGTGGAACATAATTTTATAAAAATAAACCTTTTTTTTCTTCTTTTACATACACACTCCCAAAGAAGAAATGGAAAAGTTGTTAGGGTGTGGACCCGGGCTTCTAATTAGCTGTTCTGTTCTGCCTGATTTGTCTCTTTTCTTGCCCTGGCACCTTCCTGGGACTTACTGTCCTGCACCGGGCCCTGTGGGATGGAGAGGGCATCCCCCCCAGACCGACCCCGCAGCAGGCTCAGAGCAGGTCTTTGCGCCAGATGCCCAGGGGAGGAGCCGGCAGAAACCTACTGGCCAGGTCGCCACTTTTGCCTCCTTGACCCTAACATGTTTCCAAAACAGAGGGAGCCCTACGAAGGCTCCTTGCCAGAGTAGCAAACAGCT
>NW_005371808.1:288216-309679 GCF_000412655.1 Myotis brandtii | reverse complement strand
CGGGCTCCCCTCCCTCCCGGGGTGGGGGCCGGGCGGGGCGGCTTTCTGCCGGCTCTTCCCCCTCTCGCCCCTGCTTGATTCCCTGTGCGGGGAGCGGGCTGGAGGCAGAGCTCCACAGGCTGCTGTTTTGTTTCTCCGAAGTGCTGCTGAGTGGGCTCCCAGGGCCTGCGTGCGCGGCCGTGTGCGTGTGTCTGTCTGTCGGTATCAGCACATCTGGACACAGAGAATGTCTTTGGAAAACTTTTAAAAATGTGTTTTCGTGGCTTTGAAATCGGGTTCCTGCTTGTCACAAGTGGACAAGCATAGCCGGTGACCCCCAAACTGAGAACTTTTTTGGTGGTGGCTTGTCCTGGGTCAGTCTGTGCCTTCACTGGGGGTTTAACTCTTCAGGAGCCCAGCTCCTCCCAGCAAGCCTGGCCTTGGCCGCAGGCAGGGCAGGGGGCGGCCGTCCTGGCTCTCAGCAGCCATGGGCAGTGGGACTTGGAGCAAAGAAAGGAGCATCTCAGGAAAGGGGTCCCCACGCTGGGGGCCTCAGCACCTGTGGCCCTGATATGCCCAGGCCCTGGGACTTTGACTTAAGCAGAAGGAAGGATCTGGTCAGGAGGCAGGTAATTTAAGGAAGAGGAGGAAGAGGAGGAGGAGGAGGTGGCGGCGGCCAGGACACTGCGGCTCTGTGTCCAGCCTGCCCCAGGAGTGGGATGAATGTGTCTGCCACATGTGCCCGCAGTGGGGGACGTGCCGGGTTCTCTGGGAGCACCGCGGTGCCCCAAACAAGATGCAAGCTCATAACATAAAGAGACGTGTCTGAGCTGTGGGGTGGAGGGAGGGGGCGGTGGGGGAAAGGGAGAGAGATTTTTATCAAAATTGAACACAGATTGCTGAGGTCTGGGCTTGATTTAACTCTAACCTCCCTGCTCTGGCCACTTCTGCACCGTTCAGTTCTGTGGTAGGTTTGCAAAGCTCCCGGGAAGGTGGGCAGGAAAACCGTGCCTCTCTAGGAAGGAGGCCCTGGAGGGTTTCCTTGAAGCTGACATGGGAATGAAAGCAACTTCCCATTTTTGAAAAGCTTAAGGGTTTGTGTTTTCCCCCATCTGAGTAGCGTGTCAGTTTCTTGGATTTCTCTGAAAAGCCGGCCGATGGAGGCAATGGGTTTTCCCCGGAACGCAGAGGGGGAATTGTGTTGTCCTGAGAGTGGGAGGCGAGGGGGCTGGGGCTGAGTGGACCCAGCAGCCCTTGGATTGCCCAATGCAGGCCCTGGATGTCAATAGCTGGTTCCACAGACCAGTGACCGCAAAGAGAGCCTTTCCAGCTTTGCCCTCGCCTGGGCTCTGGTTTTGTATTTTGCAATAGAGCCAACCTACAATGTTTGGGTGGGAGGAACTTTACTGGACTCTCCCTGTGCCCTAGAAAAATGAAGGGACGGGGAGGAAATTTGGACCCACAGGAAGTTGGGAGATTTGGGAAGGATTTTAGAAATTATACAAATCGATCCCTAGGGAAACACGATAATAGACTGAGCAGACGGCAGTGTCAGAAATAGAGTCGTTTAGCTTGAGGAGTCCATCTTCCACCTACGTGTGATGAAGAAGGCGGTGGAAAGGAGTGTGGAAGAGGGGTGGCTGGGGTCCCTGGAGAAGCATGGGCAGGACATGCTCACACGTTCGGAGTGCCTGGGGATGGTCTCGGCCTGGGGCATGGAGGCATACACAGCCCGTTTCTCCTCCGTGCTGGGAGCTGCACTCCTTCCTTGAAAAGCAACAACTGTGCTATTACGTCGTGCCGTCTGGTGAGTTGCACGCTCCGGTGCCTACTCCTAGCCAAGTTTTCGGAGCTTGTCCTCCAGCTCCAGGGATGCTGAGGGAATACTCGTGCCCCCATCAGGACGAAGAGAGGAGAGAAACTTCTCCTGGGCGCTGGAGCTGAGAAGAGAGCCAGGCAATCAGGAAGGGAGGATGTGAGGGCAGGACCAGTAGGAAGGCCTGTGAATGATTTTTGGTGGGGGGCGGTAAGGGGGCGTGTGGGTGAGATTGAGAGACTACAGCTTTCTATGGGAACATGGTCTCTCCCCAGTCTTCCTTTCCAACTTCCTGCCCCCAAAGTTTTGGACACTACACAGGTTAGACCAGCGGTTCTCAACCTGTGGGTCACGACCCCTTTGGCGGTTTGAACGACCCTTTCACAGGGGTCACCTAAGACCATCCTGCATATCAGATATTTACATTACGATTCATAACAGTAGCAACATTATAGTTATGAAGTAGCAACGAAAATAATTTTATGGTTGGGTCACAACATAAGGAACTGTATTTAAAGGGCCAGAAGGTTGAGAACCACTGGGTTAGACTCTCTCCCTCACTGAAGAGCCTTGGACCCAGGGGAAAAGGAGAGGGCACGCCTCAGCGCCCTGCCCCGGTGGGGGGGGGGGGTGCAAAGATGACCGATGGGGCAGAGGCTTGCTTCTTTGATTTCAGTGGCGCCAATGAGAGGACCAATGTTAAATGTTCCCGCTCATTCCCACTATTTTCAAATAGAAGGCTGAATACCAGGGACAGAGGGAACCCTTGGAGGTGACGCCCTGAAATACCCTGGTCCCAGCAGCACAGAGTCCTCAGCAAGAGAACTGGGCTTCGATTCTTTCTTCATGAAAGTTTCTCTGAGAGTCAGTGCCATCCTGACCCCTCCAGGCTTGCCCTGAGCCATTTCACCAACTTGAGACCTGGGAGGAATTCCTAGGCCACTGATGCTTGGGCCGATAGTGGAGCCTTCTCCTCCTTCCTTCTAGCAGCTCAAGATCGGCCGGCTCGCCAGTCATCCCTGAGGTCAGAATACTTAGGGCGCATTCTCAGACTCTCCTGAAGTTCCAAAGGGCAAGCACACCGGTGACAAACAACTTGGACGCTGTCCTTGGCTTTGCTAGTGGCCGACTCTCTGGATCTCCATGGCCGCCAGAGTCTGTGGTCAGGGACCGTGTCCTTCAGGTCTGGAGCAGGATAGAGCGCAGGCTTCCGAGCACTGCCCGGGAGGGGATTCGTCACCTGGGACACCCTACCTATTCCTGCATCCTCACCTGGAAAAAGATAATGAGGATAATATTTACCTCACAAGGTTATCACAAAAATGATATTTATGCAAAAGGACGGAAACAGAGCTAGCGATGTTGTAGACCCTTCATAAAGGGCCTGTCATAATTTCACGTTCCCGTTTTCAGCCATCAGGAGCCTGTGTAGTTTGGAAAGGACCTCCCCACCCCCAAATCTGGCTGTATGTCTTCCATTATTGAAGGCCAATGGGTGGAGTTGCTAGGGTCAGGTGACCTTTACTGGCTCCCTGGAGAAAAGGTGGCTGGTGGGGATTACCCAGGAGCACATGCCTGGCCCATCATCCTGAGGGTGGGCGGAGGCGCCAGGCATCCTGGGCATCTGGCCTGGAAACCACTCCTGTGTGAGCTCCCTCCAGAGGCAGAGGGCACAGAGCAGGCTGGAGTGTAAGGTGCGGGTGGGAGGTGGCAAGGTGGGGTGGGGCACAAGATCAAGAACCTTGGGAGTCCTTTTTTCTTTTGACTTTTAACCTTTGTATCATTCTTTTTTTTTAAAAAAAATTGTTTTTCAACTATAGTTTACCTTCAATATTATTTTGTATTAGTACAGCATAGTGGTGAGATAATCATATACTTTACAAATTGTTCCCCCAAATCAAGATTAGATGAAGCAGAGGATAGAATCAGTGATTTGGAAGACATGGTAGCAGAAAACACCCACTCAGAGCCACAGAAATAAAAAAAAGAATCTAAGAAAATGAGGTAGAAGAACCAGTTGAGTCTTGAAGAACAAGCCTCAGGTCAGAGGTAGGTTAGGCAGCCACTGCGCCTGAGGTGCTGAGGTCAGAGTAAGGGGAGGAAATTCCAATGGGTTGCAAAGAATGGAAGCTTCAGCCCTGGCCGTGTGGCTTAGTTGGCTGGGTGTGGTCCCATGCACCAAAAGGTTACTGGTTCGATTCCTCGTCAGGGCACATGCCCGAGTTTCTGGCTCGATCCCTGGGAGGGGGCATGCAGGAGGTAGTCTGATCGATGTTCCACCCTCCCATCCGGATCTTTCCCTCTCCCTCTCCCTTTCTCTGTCTCTAAAAATCAACAAAAATATGTATAAAAAGAAATGGAAGTTTTAGGCATCTGTAAACCTGTCTGGTGGGGTGGGGTGGGCAAGCTGCCCCCCGATTGGCACACCGATTGGCACACCGAGTAGGGGAGCGGCCGTCCAAGCACAGAAGGAGCATCTGATGCAGCACAGAGCAGCTGCAGGTTCTCTTGGACCATCTGAGAGCTTCTAAGTCATCCTTCAAGTTGACATTTAAGACTTTGAGGATCACATTTGTTTCTGTTTTGTTCAAGCAGTCTCTTTAACCGTGGCCTGGGATGACTTTTCAGCTTTTAAGAGGCTCAGCTAGTGGCCAGCATGTCTTGAGATGGCCCAGATTGGGGGTCAGTGAATTCCTCACCGCTGGCAGTATCTATTTCTCCAGCTCTCTCCTCACATATTTTTGGTTTGTTTGTTTTTTGCCTCATTACGAGGTTATAAAACTGTGCCGTCGCAATGTTGCGCAGGGAGGAAATGCCTTTTCTTTGGCCCCGTGTATCACGCCAGAGCTGTGCGAGGCTTTCACACTGTGGCGATTAGCAGGTGTCATGGGATTCTTTCTGGGCTTCCCCCTCCAAAAGCAAAGCAAAGAAAAAAACCTGGAAAAATAAAGGTTTAGCAGTTCATCTCTGGCTGTAGAGGAGCTGACTGACTTGCACGATGCCTCGGGCTCCGTGGGGAATGTTTCAGGACCAAGTGGACCAGGTGTGCGTTCTGACCCCACCAGGTCACAAGTGGTTCAGTTTCTCTGATTTTCTTCGTCCGCTAAATGAGAACAGTAACTATCCTCACCTCCCAGGGTTGTTCTGAAGACGAGATGAAACAATACAGGAGAAGGACCTAGCAAACTGCTCTGTGCTCAGCAAACTGTTCATGCCGTTCCCCTCTAGAGCTAAGCTCATGAAAGGACATGGGTTTGGACATTCATTTAGGAGTGAAAGTAATTAAGCCACTTATTCAAGGCTTAACGTCGGTGCTCAAAGTTGGAGACCCTTTCATACAAAAGGGGGGCATAGGCCAGCACTCCCCATGCCAATGGCAGCCCCATGTGACCCTCTGCTGGAGTAAAGCAAAGGCCACCAGCTCACTCACCAATGAACCCGGGCTACCAGTGAGCTGTCTCCATACAGCTTGCTGTAGAAATCCCAAACACTGCCGTGGCTCAAAGAGGCAAGGCCAAGCCTGGGGAAAGAAATGATTGAGTCAGTACCTAACATAATGGCAGAGTGACAACAGTACCTTACCTTGTATAACATCCTGCAGTTTGAAAAGCTCATGGCCTCATTTCATCATCATAACAATCCTGTGAGATTGGTATTGTCCACATTATATGGCTCATCCTCTGTGGGCAAAGACTTACCCTAATTCACACAGTAGGTAAGTGGGAGAAACAGGAGGTAAACGAGGATCCAAACAGTGGGTTGCAGCCCTGGCTGGACATCAGAATCAGCTTGCGCGCTTGTCAAAGTGTCAGAACCTGGGCTCACCCAGACCAATTAAATTAGGATCACAGGGGAGTGGACCCAGACGCTGAGAGTTCTACAAGCTCCCAAGTGACCTGAAGTGTAAGTTGAGAGCCATGGGTCCAATGGAAGAATGAAGAATACTGTACCGAGGTCAGTATCAGGTACAGGTAAAATGAACAGGCAAGACGTTGCTAGGACTTAAGTAAGCTCCATGAGGGTGGGGGCTTGCGCGGTTCTCCCTGAATTCCAGAACTTGGTATAGTGTCAGACACAAGGGAGACAATAAACATTGCCTGAATGAATGAAAGAACAAACCACTATAGATTAGGAGCCAAATCCAACCTGTCCCCTTGTTATATAAACAAAGTTTTACTGGCGCACAGCCATGTAATTTGTCTATGTGTTGTCTATGGCTGCTTTCATGCTAAAAGGGCCCAGCTAAGTGTTGTAATAGGGGCCCTATGGTTCACAGTGCTGAAAATATTTATTGTCTGGCCCTTTAACAGAAAAAGTTTGATGGCTTCTGCTCTGGATCTCAGACAGGTATGGAGCGGGTATGCCTTCGGGAGAGTCATTTCTGCATGGTGGTCAAGAATATGGGCCTAGAGTCAGACAAGCCTGTGTTCGAATCCTGGCCCTGCTACTTACGTGTCGTAAGGCCTTGCATATTATTTCATCTCTCTGAGTCTCATCGGAGAAATAGGGATCATAATAAGTAATACCTCCCACTCCAGGTGGTGGTGAGAATTGTCAGCCCTTGACCTAGAGCAGTGGTTGGCAAACTCATTAGTCAACAGAGCCAAATATCAACAGTACAACGATTGAAATTTCTTTTGAGAGCCAAATTTTTAAAACTTAAACTATATAGGTAGGTACATTGTTATTAACTTAATTAGGGTTCTCCTAAGGCTTAGGAAGAGCCACACTCAAGGGGCCAAAGAGCCGCATGTGGCTCGCGAGCCGCAGTTTGCCAACCAGTGACCTAGAGTAAGCACTCAGCGAATGTTAGCCCTCACTATCACGGTTGTTGTAGTTACTTGCAATGAACCAAACAGAACAAAAACTAACTAGATTGGAGCCAAAACCTAAATCCAGTGTCATGGACAGAATGAGGGATGCGCTAGGGAAAACAATCAGTCTGTAAGCTGGTGGCGAAGAAAAACTCTGGGGAGGTTTCTGAAGTAAAGGTTCCCCGGTTAAGACAACACAGATCAGGCCGAGGGATGTGAGTGAGGAGTTCCCGTGTGGCTGACTGCTGTGTCAACCAGCAATCCCTGTCATTCCTCAGGGGTTAACCTAGATTTTATTACACGGAATAGTCAGGAGCATGTCCCACCTCCATACCCTTGTTCATTGTTCTTTCTAACTGAAAGACCCTTCCCGATCCTCATCTTCCTGGTCCACTGTTCCTGCCAGGTTTGCTCCTGCCTTCTCTCTCAAACTCCCTTCGCAAGGCTCCCCCCAGTCACTCCTTCCTTCTCACTCCCATGAACTTGACATGCGGCTCTGTTATAACACTTAACAAACTGCATTACAGTCAGGGTGGGACTGAGTCTCCATCTTGCTTTCTACAGGTTTGGAGCTCATAAAAGTCAAATTCCACTGTAGAGTCCACACCTGTTAGCCAAACAGTGTCAACTAACCTGTGATTCAACACAATGGTACCTGAGTTAACTCTGGAGGAATGAGTAGGACTTGCCCAGGTGCTGATGAGATTGCAAGAGAGAATTCCCACAGCCAACCAGATTGAGAAGAGCTACCCTCTTTAAAGACTTACGAGGACCCTTTGTGTCCTCAACCCTCCATTCTGTGGTGGCTCCTTCCCTCTGGGACACCTCTTCCGAGTGCAGCCAGGGACAGAGAAAGATGGAAGAAACGTAAAACCAAGTCTTTGACTTCTTGTCTGCAGATGTGGTGACAAGTTGGGTTTCGGCCCCTCTGGGCTTTTCATGTACAAGAGCCAGGATAATTGGGAGTTAGCTTGCTATGGTCAGCTTTCGTTAGCACGGCAGTAGAGAGAAGCATGGTCCTGGATAACAGCAAACAGCAGATAATTCACAGCTTTGCCATTTGGCTACAGAATGTGTTGCATAATTTTTATAGGTTTAATGGCAGATTTATTTTGGTGGCAGATATATATATTGTGTGGCATAATATTAAAACGATGCTCTCTTTTAATGACTAAGGGGAGGGCACAGGAAAATGTTGGCCTTGAATTAAATATTCCTTTTGATCAACCCCAAAAGTACAATAAGGAACTGCCTTTTAAGAGGGGAGGTAGGAGAGAGAATGAAACAGTATGTGTATATAGGTCCCCATCATGCACATGGTGCTCTGCTGATCATTCTTAAAAATGTATCCTTTATTTGATTTTTCCAAATTATGGAAGTAATTCATTTTTGCTTAAACAAGTGAACCGGTATTACAAAAAGACAAGTGGGAAACGAATAACATGTTTACCCCTCTCCACACCCTTGTAATTAATGTAAATAGGCTAGAATGATATTCTTCCATATCCTTACCTTTTTTTCATACAAATACCTACAGGTGTGCTACTGGTAGGGCGGGATCTTGTTTGAGTGTTTGTTTTCCATTGAAATGGAATCTAACTCTGCACATTACTCTGCAGCATGTGTCTCTTCCCCTTGACCATATGTCAAGGTCATCCCTACAATGCCTCAAGCTCTTAGTAATTTTTCCTGATTTCTTTATGCCTGGACACATACACCTGTACATATTTGAGATCATGCCGTTTTGGTAGGGATGTTTACTTTTCCATCAGTCAGATATTAGAGGGGGTTTCATCCTGGCTGATCACCAGTTTGGGTCCCTGAGTCTGACAATACAAGCACCCATCACCCAGGAAAGCTTGGCTTCGGCACTCGGGCTCAGTGAGTGCTGAACCAGGCCTGACCACCCTGGGGTATGACTACGTGTCATATGTGGTCCTCGTTCGTCCCCTAGGGAAGCTACTGAGCACCAGGCCATGCGGCTCCTCTTCCTCCTCGTCAGCTTTAGCCTTCCCTCCTTGGGTCTCCTCAATTACTGAAATGCAGGCGATGCCCAGGAAACATCAAAGACTGGACAGTAGGTTGGAGGCCAGTACAGATGCCACAGATTAGTGTAGTATCATGGGCAGGGCTGTGGACTCTGCACACTGATTGCCTCTCTGCGTCCAAGTTGCTGTTTTTGTTGTTGTTGTTGTTTAATATTTTTATTGATTTCAGCCAAGAAGGGAGAGGGAACGAGAGATAGAAACATCCATGATGAAATGATGAGAGAGAATCATTGATTGGCTGCCTCCTGCACACCCCACACTGGGGATCGAGCCCACATCCTGGGCATGTGCCCTGACCTGGAATTGAACCATGACCTTCTGGTTCATAGGTTGATGCTCCACCAGAGCCAAGCCGGCCAGGCTGAGTTCAAGTTTTGCATAGTGGACTCTGGGCTGTGCCACCCAGACCCCATTCAGGACTAACTCAGCGGTGGGCAGTGCTGGGGGTGGTCATTCTCTGTGGAATTGCCTCAGCTCAAGAGTTGCCTTCGCCCACAGTCACTCCCACCCACGCTCCTCTCCTGGGTCACCTGCATCCAGTGATAGGTGGGAGCGAGGAAGGCCTGCCCCCTCTGTCCCAATGTGAGGAAATTCCAAAGGGCCCCCCAGTGTCAGGGCTCCCCACGGGGTTGGTGGAGGCCTTCCCTGAGGCTGAATGACAAATGATGGCTGTATTTTCTCTCCTCCCAGTGCCACCTCCCGCCTGCCAGCCCCTCCCCTGGGTGGTTGATTCCAAGTGCTCTTCCTGATAACCCCGTGCCTGCTCCAGACACTGTGACTGTTTTATATGAAGTCCTTTCAGAGGCGTCCATTATTTTCTGGGTAATCACCAGTGGCTCTATTAGAATATGAAAAAGTGCACCTTTTTTTCTCGTGCCCTATATTGTCTGTTTTCTAGGTGAGACCCAACGGATTTCTCTACAAATAGGTTGTGTCGTAACTGGGCAGACTGAGCAAATGTTTAGAATTTTATCACCAAATTTGCATTTGCCCCTGTCCTTGTCCCCAATGCTCATGCTAGACAGAGGGCGTGGGTACTTCTGGGTAGAAGCACAACCAGATGGCTTTGCTGCCATCCTGGAGACGGGACTGGACGAGTGGGCCTTTGGGAACGCCTCTCCGTCTACTGGTGCTTCTGCCATAGAAAGGGAGTGGTCTCAGAGGACCCTGCTGGCCCCTGGGAGCCGCCTTCCCGCCTGCATAGGTGTCCACACCATTCCTGCCCGAGTCTCTGCCAGACCTGATTTGTCCCTGTGGGTGTTTGTTTCTTACTAGTTTGTCCCGAGCACGGGCGGGCTTTGGCGCTGTGACTTCAACATTCCGCCCTCAGGTTAAGTACACTGACCGCCTGCCCCGAGTGCCAAAGCAAAGCTAGCCTGCGTGATGGATGCTCGTGTGCCAGACTTGGGACCCAGACTCCCAGTTCAGCGTCTGACCACATTCGTGGGGGTCAGTGTCAACACTCCCTCCCTCCCTGCCTCCCAGATGCTACAGCCCCCAGCCTCAAGGTCCCCTGAGCAGGCGGCCAGGGGAGGGAGTGATGCCAGGCCAGTGGGGAGATCTGTCAGTGTTTCCACAGAGCCAGAGGCAGCTTTGAAGTTAGTTTGAAGCAAATTCAGGGTTTCTGTGGACTTTGGACAGTAGAAGGGCCAAGCCATTTTAACTCTTCTTCTTCTTTTTTAAAATCTCTATCAATTGGGCTGACAGCTGCCCAGAGGCAGAGTTAGAAACCCCCTCTGCCTTTCCGAGACACACAGTTGTAATTTCCCATTACTGTTGCCCTGAACAGAGGTGATGCTATAGAAGCCCGGGCTGGCAGAGCTGGTAAACAGGCCAGACTTCTGAGTGTAAGGCTGTGGTTCAGAGCACAGGCCCTGGGTCCAGATTCTGGCTCCACTTCTTGCTGGCTGGGTGACCTTGCATGAGTTACTGCACGTCTCTGTGCCTTAGTTTCCTCATCTGTAAAACGGGTTGTTATTAAGATAGAGTTGATGAAGGGTTTGGTAAAAAGAAGAAAAAAGGGGGAAAAGTACTTAAAACCATGGCTGGCACATCGTAAGCACTAAGGAATGTTAATGATGCTGATGAAGGTGATGGAGATGATGATGGAGATGATGATGGGGACTAAGTCTCATTAGCTCTGTTTGTCCAGCATCCTGCTCAGTGCCTGGCATAGAGCGGGGATTCAGCAAGCAAACTCCTCTTCTTCTTTTTTAAAATCTCTATCAATTGGGCTGACAGCTGCCCAGAGGCAGAGTTAGAAACCCCCTCTGCCTTTCCGAGACACACAGTTGTAATTTCCCATTACTGTTGCCCTGAACAGAGGTGATGCTATAGAAGCCCGGGCTGGCAGAGCTGGTAAACAGGCCAGACTTCTGAGTGTAAGGCTGTGGTTCAGAGCACAGGCCCTGGGTCCAGATTCTGGCTCCACTTCTTGCTGGCTGGGTGACCTTGCATGGGTTACTGCATGTCTCTGTGCCTTAGTTTCCTCATCTGTAAAATGGGTTGTTATGAAGATAGAGTTGATGCAGGGTTTGGTAAAAAGAAGAAAAAAAGCGGGGAGGGGGAGTATTTAAAACCATGGCTGGCACATAGTAAGCACTATGGAATGTTAATGATGCTGATGAAGGTGTTGGAGATGATGATGGAGACGATGATGGAGGTGATGATGGAGATGATGATGGAGAATGGGACTAAGTCTCATTAGCTCTGTTTGTCCAGCATCCTGCTCAGTGCCTGGCATAGAGCGGGGATTCAGCAAGCATTTATTAAACCACATATCCCACTGCTTTTTGCTAAGTGTCTACTGCCTACTTAGTCTGCTCGACTCTCTACCAAAAAATATGTTTTCCATTTAAAAATTTATTTTAACTTTTTAGTGAAGTTTGATATGATTCAGAAAAATACAGTTTATAAGTATATGGATCAATGGATTTTCACAAACCAAACACGGCTGTGTACCCAGCATCCAGATCAAGAGACAGAGCATCCAAAGCCCCCCACGTCCCCTGCCCAGAGAAGCCGCTCCTGCACCTTCTGCCCTACTACCCTCCCACGTTCCTGAAACCCAACTCCATAGATCAGTCTTCCTGTCCTTGAACTTCGAGTACATGGACGCACACGGCGCATATTTGTTTGTGTCTGGTTTCTTTTGTTCAGCATCATGTTATTGCATAGGTCATTCATTCTCATGGTGGTGCAGGTTTCCATGATCTGACTATGATTTACTTAACCTTCTGTGGTTGGGCATGGGGGGCAGTTATGCACAGCCTTGCTCTGAGCATTTATGCACTTGTTCTTGGGTGAACATATGGATATGTGGTGTATGGGTGTGTTCCTGGGCATGGGACTGCTGGATCATAGGGAATGCATGTGTTTGGCTGTAGGAGGTATACATATTGCCACACAGTTTTACATATTGCCACAACAGTGGTTGTACCGTGTTTCCCATTTTCTGTAAAGATGAAGAAGTGAGCGGTTCCAACTTGGTAGTGCAGGGGCTTGAGGCCCAGTCGTACCCTGGGGTTCCTGAGATCTTCCTGTCTCCCATGCTCTTCATATCAGAGAGTTCACATGTTCTAGAAAGCCTGCTGGGGGTAGGCATGCCCTGCCTACCAGGCACTGTGCTAAATCCTCACAACCATCCCCTGAGATGAGATGGGTGTTACCATCCCCTCTCACAGATGAGGCAATTGAGGCTCAGAGAGGTTGAGTGACTTGCCTAAGATCACACAGGAAGACACTTTCAGAGTCAGAATATAGACAGATATGCTTGAATCTAAAGCTCCTGCAGTTGGGGATCTGATGGCGAATAGTTTGGGCTTCAATGTTAACACTGAATAGGAACATAGACACGGGGGTGGGGGCTGTTCCTCTAGAGCCCGTGCCAGCTGTGGGTGGCGGCTATGAGGAGATGCTCTGTAAAAAGGAGCAACTCAATGACCTTGAGAAGCCAAATTGTTTTCCTGCCCTGGGGCTGTTGGAGAAAGTCATACATTTCCTGGAAGGCAAGAGTGACCATGTAATTTACTGTCTAAACCAGGACTCCTTCATGAGTGAAAGGGGCACTCGCTGGACGGGGCACTGGGCAGCAGACACCGCCCCAGGGGAACTGGGATATCACTCACCCTGCAAGGCTGAGTGGGCAGCGCCCTCCTGCTCAGCGGGGCTGTCCCGGCCCTTTTTAACTCTTTCAGAACCCTGTCTGTGTGGAGTCTGCTGGGATGTGATGTACTTCTAGTCTCCTTGGTTCATGCCAACCAGGGCCTGGCTTTCCTCTCCTCCTCTGCACACCATTCCCTGCTCAGACGTGGCTCTGACAAGGGGAGCTTTCTTGGACAGATCCAGTTACCATTGAGATGCTTATGCCAACGGATCAGAAGCTGTTAGAAGGCTAGGGCTGTGCCTTAGTCCCTGTGACATTGATGGCACCTGTCCATGTGTCAGGCACAGAGTTAGCACTCAGGGAGTTCTTGTTGACTGTATATGTCATTTACCCATGTGCTCATTCATATGCATTCATTCATATGCATTCATTCATTCATTCATCATTCATTCATTCGTACTTCATAGAACAAGCTTAGTTTAGACTCTTTCTTTTCTCTCTTTGGATCTGACTCCTATTCCATTGGCCCAGAAAGAGAAGTCAGTTGTGTGTAGAAGTGTGTGTACATGCAAAGGACAGAGAGTAAAAGGGGTCAGCTTAACGAGCAGTGCAAGACACTGCCTCTTGGGAGTTGGTGTGAGGATCTAGGCTGAAATTCCAGCCATCTGCTAATTAGCTGCACTTCCATAGGTAAGTGGTTGAGCAGTTTAGCATGTCTGAGCCTCCGTTTGAGTCTCCTGTAAAATGGCAACGACAGCACTACCTCTGGTAAGGAGTTTAGTGAGCCTATGACCCAGGGCGTAGAAAAAGTGCACGTTACACCGCGAAGTGCCGTGTCCTTCTTAGTCACTAATGGTCGTGGTGGTTCAACAGCTGTCTGAGGAGCACCCGTGTAAGGCGCTGTGTGAGAGGCTCCAGCGGGTCCTGGGGAATGAATCCTGGGGAGCAAAATCCACCCCCTCCGGGGTCTCCAGTCTCTTCAAGTGAGGCCTGCAGTGCACACGTGACAAGCCCACATGACGGGGAGTTTTTAATTAATAAAGAAGGAATCGGCAAATTCTCCTAGGCCTTAGAGATTTGATGTGTGTCAAAGATATGGATGCAAAGGATAATTAATTTCTCATTAAGCCCACAGCTGCATTTTCACCAGAACAACAGCCAGGAGCATTTAAGGGCTTGCGCGTGCCCAGCAGTAGCTTTGGAGCACGTAGTGGCCTCCTGATGCAGATGCTGGGCTCCAACTGCTGGGCGGCAAATTCAGATTCCACCACTTGCTAGAATTGGAGCCTCGTGCAAGCATGTCTCCTCCGAGGCCCCGTTTTCTGATCTGTTAAACGGTGACAGCATCAGTACCTCCCCCCAAATGAGGACAACATTAATACTTGTAAAGTACTTAGAACAGTGTCTGGTACATAGTAGGTACTCAGCAAACCTTAACTATTATTATTTGCCAAATAATGTGTTTTCCATTGGAAAACTAGTGTGTGGTCTGAGGCAGTGCATGGTTAGAGGAAAGATGGTTTTGAGATGGGGGAGTCAGGGAAGGTTTCATGGAAAAGAAGTGTCCCAGCTCTATCTCAGGCGTCTTTTATGCCCTGAGCAAATGGGTTTGTTTATTTCTACGATTACTCTGCCTTCAAGCTCAGAAAAGAAGATTTCGTATGGGAGGAATGCCTTCCCTAAGGAAGCACACGTCAAATGCTCCCTGGAACTTGGCAGTTGAATAAGATGTGGTCTCTGCTCTCACGCATTTCGGAGCCTGTTCATCCATCCCTGATGCCAGTGACGGGAGCTATTTAGATGAATCTAGAAGTGAGGAACACTATTCCATAGAGATGCTCAAAGTTGAGAAATGTGGAGTCCGTTTAAGAAAGCTTGGGAAATGTCGGAAAATTACAGACTCCCCTTCAGGGTTTCTGTGGTTATTAGACGAGTGTCTGGAACGTGGTATGTACTCAGCAGATACTGTGGGAGGGCAGGTGCATGATGCTTCCTGCAGGGGGTGGACAGGTGGTCCCTCTGGGTCCTTCCGTCCCTCTGTGACATCCACATGGTTCTGTGTCCACAGGTGAAGGGCACCAAGAAAATATTTGGAACTTTCCCTGAACTATGTTGACAAAGTCTAGAGAAACGGGCCTGCCACATTGCCCAGGGATTGTGGGAATTTCTGTCCGTGGCTCACCTCGAATGTGATGGTCATTTGACGGCTAAGTCCTTCCTCTGCCTCTGTCGCCCTCTCTTTTTCCAGTGAAGAGGTGATGAAATGCACAACTTGTTCAAACTTTCATAAATTAAAAGAAAAATTCTTTTGGTTTTTCAAAGCATGCAAGAGCAGTTCTAACCGTAAAACAATGCCATAGAATAATAAACGCATGAAAAGACGTTCAAACGTACTGGGAAACGGGGAAATACCATAAATTGAAATCACACGGAGACATCATTTAACACCCACTTGATCAGATTGGCCCCCAAATTATACTCATCACATTGGATGCAGAGCCAGACATAATTCCCACGCACTAATGGCGGGAATTAAATTGCTTTGACACTTTGGAGAGTGATTTGTTGCTGTCTAGTGAAACCGGAGATGCACTTACCCTACAGCCCAGCAATTTCATTCCTAGAGAAAAACTCGAAAACATGTGAAGAGGAGATATGTCCAGGAATATTCATTATAGCATGAATATTCTATAAGGAGGGATTTGAGAGCTAGAAAGCAACTCAAATGTCTATCCTCAATCAAGAGATTGGTTAAACAATTTTATATTTACCTACAATGGGGTACTATACCGTGGACAAAAAACGAAGAGGTACTAGGGAGGTATGATCTCAGAAACAATATTTAGTGCAAAAGCAAGGTGCAGAAGGATACCATTGTCATTAAGTTTGAAATAATATAAAGGAATGCCTTATTATTTGCAAATATTTACATATGTGACACTAGATTCAGAGAGGTGGCTCCCGCTAGGGAAGGCAGGGTGGGGTACACAGGGGCTCCATTTACATCTGTGATATTTTATTCCTTATACTCAGTGGTATACAAATGTTTACTTAGTATCTATATTTTTAGTTAAAGTATTTTTGGTTTTTAAAAAAGTTAATTATTTTAAACTCTTTTTTTAATCATATTTTTATTGATTTCAGAGAGGAAGGAAGAGGGAGAGAGAGAAACATCAATGATAAGAGAGAATCATTGATCAGCTGCCTTCTGCACACCCTCTATTGGGGATTAAGCCCGCAACCCAGGCATGTGCCCTTGACCGGAATTGAACCCAGGACCCTTTGGTCTGCAGGCTGACGCTCCATCCACTGAGCCAAATCGGCCAGGGCAAAAGTTAATTATTTTAAAATGGACACAGACCTGGCCGGTGTGGGTCAGTTGTTTGAGATTGTCCCATGCACCAAAAGGTTGCCGGTTCGATTTCTGGTCAAGGGCACATGCCCAGGTTACAGGCTGAATCCCAGGTAGGGGGCATGCAGGAGGCAGCCCATCAGTGTTTCATTCTCACATCGATGTTTCTTCCTCTCTCTCTCCCTCCTTCTCTTTCTCCCTCTCCCTCCCTTTCTCTCTCAAGATCAGTCAGTCAATACATAAACTTAAATAAACAATAAAATGGGCACAGACTCCCAATTCATCTCCTCTGCCCGTTGGCACATGGACATGCTGGAGGGTGAATAGAAGCTGCTGCTCCTTTGCTCCAGGTCCAGCTGGGACATTTTAGTGCTGTGACCATCTTCAGGTGGGCCATGGGCCCCGTGTGCTCATGGTAATCACTGTTTTTGGACTGAAAATCTTGCCATCTTTTTTTCTGATTTGTGGATTTGTCGGGATCCTATTTTGATATATCCATGGAGATGCAAAATAGGGTCAGAGTAATAGGAGCCAAACAGCCCTAGCCGGTTTGGCTCAGTGAATAGAGCGTCGGCCTGTGGACTGAAGGGTCCCGGGTTCGATTCTGGTCAAGGGCATGTACCTTGGTTGCGGGCACATCCCCAGTAGGGGGTGTGCAGGAGGCAGCTGATCGATGTTTCTCTCTCATTGATGTTTCTAACTCTCTATCCCTCTCCCTCTCCCTTCCTCTCTGAAAAAAATCAATAAAATATAAAAAAAAAATCATTTAAAAAAAAAATAGGAGCCAAACAGCAACTCTCTGGCACATTCTCTATATTGCAAATTGCTGGAGCTTTCTCTCATCCCATCCCCTCCTTGGGAACGACTGGAATTTCTTGCGAGTGACCACAGCTATCGCCTGTCCTGACATGCTTTTGATAAGGACATGGGACCAACAGTCTGGAGTCTTTCTCAGTGCCCCGGGCTAGAGACTCTCCCTCTGCGTCCTCGCTGCCTGGCTCCCACGGAGGTCTCCGTGCCCCTGACTTTCACTGGGACAGCCCCTCTCTGCTCCTCTTGCAGGCATGCGGCCCTGAGTGGGGGAGTCCCTCCACTGGGAACTGCTTCACTTTCCTTCGCGGGACAATGAAGCCACGCTGACTTCTTCTCTGGGCGCCTGTTAAAATGCAGGCGGTTCAGCTCCTGTATGTGCCTTCCTCGTTACAGCCCCCTCTCCCTGGGCATCTGGCCCCAGTCCAATGCAAGGGACACACACTGGGTGGGCCTCCAGGGCCCTGTCCTCTGATCTGCAGCCTCTGTCCTTGACCTAGCCCAGGAGTAATTGACTAGTCTCAGTTCGGCACCATGAGCCCCTTATCTGGCCAGCAGAGTGCTTGCCCTGGGACTAAATCCGCGGGGGGGGGGGGGCACAGGGGTGTCTTTCCTCTCTGCTTCCTGCTTATTTATGTCCTATAATTCACCTGAAGTAAAAGGAAGAAAGTCACACAAAATTGGGACTTTGCGGCCGGAATCCTGGGCACATGGTTGCTCTGATAACATACCTTGTAGTCTATGACAGTCAGGCTCTGGGCAGGAGACACTTGGCACTCCCAGGAGGGTTTAACTGATAAGAATGTAATGAGAGGACTATTTGCAGAGAGATAAGGGACTAGAGGAGATGTGAGACACTCAGGGACCAGCCACAGCAAGAAGCTGTTAACACTCCTGCCCTTGAAGGGGTGAGGGGGAAGGAAGTGTCATCAGGGCCCTGGGCCAGTGGGAGCCGAGGCGGAGGGGCCTCCTAGCAGGAGCTGTGGTCCTAGAGGAATGGCCGCTGCCCATCACTACCCATCAGGGCTTAGCAGAGGGAATGGGAACAAACACCCTGAGGCCTCTCCCTCCACACTCCAGTCACCCGCTGTTGCTTCCCGCTGGTCACATCCCACTGGGCAGCAGAAGCCCAGGACCCTGGGTGATGCATTTCAGAGAGGTCATTCCCCTGGGCAGGGGTGTGGTGAGCAGGGCAGGGTGTGGAGGGAGAAGGGCCAGTGGAGAATAGTCAGCACCTTGTATATTTCTGTATGCATTTGTCATGCAACTGGATACACCATTCGTAATGGGGAGGCCCTTGGATTCCAATTGGAATAGCTTTGGGCAGATTGTGCTGTCTGTGGACTGGTTGACTCCGGGAGGCTGAGATGGGTGAGCCAGGAAGGGGTCTGGGAGGGAAAGGACCTGACCCTTACGGCTTTGGGTCAGGTACTTTGTGCTTTGAAAAGAAACATGTTTTGAATGAGGCTTGGGGATTGGCCTTTAACTTGCTCTAAATCAGGGGCGGGGAACCTTTTTTCTGCCAATGGCTATTGGGATATTTATAACATCATTCGAGTGCCAAATAAAATGATCAACTTAAAAATTAGCCTGCTATATTTGGTCAACACTTAATTGGCTCACCCTCAATGCCTTGGCAGGCCCAGACCAAATGATTTCTCGGGCCTTGTGTGGCCCGTGGGCCAGACGTTCCCCACCCCTGCTTAAGTGCTTTGTTGTCCAGAGAATGGATGTATCTGCCTTAATTTAAACCAGAATTCTTTCTCTTTATTAATCTACAGAGGGCTTTTTCGTTGGGACACCCCATAGAACTGGTGTTTTGAGGCACATATCAGTTAGGATTTGTGCTCAGTGTCTGGCCCTGAGCACCTATCAGCGTGGCCCTATCAGTGAGGGGCCTGTATTTTCCTTATACAGTGAGTCCAGCAGATGCAGGCCAGCGTGGGCAGGGTATCCCCACAGTGCCCGCAGGGGCCCGGGCTCCCCCTGTCTCCTGGAGAATGAAACACAATTTTGTCGCTGTGCTCATTGCCTTCTGGTTGCAAGGTGGTCTCTTCCAGGCAGGAAGAAAGAGGAGGACACAGCACAGAAGGTCCGTGCCAGCTAATGCCACTCTCTGCAGCCAGCCTTCCTGGGTGCCCCCTCTGGAAACTGGCCACGCTGTGCTAAGCTGTCCTGCTGTGGGCCAAGCTCCTCCCCTCCGTCCTGTTTGTGGTCACTGGTGGGTTTTGACTGGGCCTCGGTATTGCGGGGACAGCCCTGCATTCCCCGCTGGCGATGGCTGTGGGACAGCTTCTTCCAGGCCCTGTCATCTCTGAGGAGGCTTCTGCGCAGACACTTAGGGGAGTCTAGCGCTGTGTCTTCTATGGTAGATATTCTTAGAAACATTGATTTGCATTCTTGAGCCCATGAACCATTTGAAGGGACTTCTCATGTGTGTGTTTGCATGTGTGTGTGTGTGGTGTGTGTGGGGTGTTTGTGTGTGTGTGTGTGTGTGTGTGTGTGTGTGAGAGAGAGGGTGGGGGGGGGAGGAGAAGGCTTTTCCATCTTGTGGCAATGGCAGCCGGGTATTTATAGCTGGATCTACAGGGCCATTCTCATGTGGCTGAGAAAATGAAAACCTCATGTGGATTGTGTTTGGTTTCCCCCCTGCCTTGGCCATCGCAGGCTCTCCAGTTCCTCGGCCCTTGTTGTTGTAACCAGAGCCGGCTGAGCATCGCTGGGACTGGGAGGTTATGTAAATTTACTGTTTCAGGCAAAGGGCCTGTTCTCCTTCAGGCGGCCACGGGGCCTCCTCGGGGACTTCTGAGGAGAGCTTGTGGGTGACACTCAGTGGCAGCCTCGCCATCACCACGCTCTGCTCTGGAAGGCGGTGGATTAACCCGTGGGGTGTGGATTCCTTAGCTCGCCGCCCCTCAGCCTATATGAGTTCCTTTGAAAGAAAATGATTCTTTCCCCCTTGTTTTTCTGTATTCTTACGTCTTTTCTGTCTGTGTTTTGCCTTCTCGGTTAGACTGAGAACACCTGGGGCCTGGTGTGTTTGCCCGGTACTGGAGCTCTTGGCAGGACGGGTGTGTGTGTGTGTCTGTGTGTGTGTGTGTGTGTGTGTGTGTGCGGTGGGGAGGGGGGGTGGCAGTAGCTCAGGTCCTGCTTCTCGGGGCCGGCTGAAGACTCATGGACTTGTGTGTGTGTGTGTGTGTGTGTGTGTGTGTGTGCTTCTCCGGGCCGGCTGAAGACTCATGGACTTCGCTGGACAGTGGGGCTGCAGCGGTTCATCTGATCCTTACCGAGGCGGGCATGCTTCCTGACCGCTTTACTCCGAGGCGACTGAGAGACCCAGAACCCGCATAGAGGCTCCATCATTTCATTCTGGTGTCTGGGACCCACACATTCACTTCGGATTTAAGCAGCTGAGGCTGCAGAGGGTCTGTGGCTGGGGCAGGGGGTAGGGTGGCCTGGCCCAAACCTGCCAGAGCATTCAGAGGCCCTGAGGAGCCTGCCAAGGAGGGAGCTTGAGCTTAGCTGCCATTATCCCGGGGAGCTGTGTCTTCTCATTGGCAACCCCCAGGGCTGTCAGACCTTCTGGGCTGGCCCACCACATGCATGGCTTTATTAATTCCTAGTCTTCAAAGTCGCCAAACTATACCTACCAAGACCTACTATGTGCCAGGCACTGGGCTAAACACTTGTGCACTCCAACACATCTCATTCTCACCATAGACCTGCAAAGTGGGTGTTCTCCCATTTCACAGACGAGAAAACTGAGGTTCTGAGAGTTTAGGCACCTGACCTGTCACATAGCTAGTTAAAGGCCCAGAGGCCATTGCAGATAACATGTGACTGACTCCAAGACCCCTGCCCTCTGTGCCGCACCCTAATGTATGGCCACCATCTCCCTTCGTGATGAACTCAACAACCAACCACCTGACTTCCGTGTTATAACTCACCCCACAAGCATCATTCAGTATCCCCGCCTGCCCGCCCTGCCTGTGTCTAGCCACAGAGTGGGAGGGGACTTCTGACTTGGGGGACATGGGTAGCTTCTGGTGCATCTGTAGCTTGACCCCTGGGATCCTGCACTTCAGCCCTGCACCCTGCTTTCTGCTAAGAACACACCCACACCCTGTCCCCCGCCTCCCTCCTCCCTACCTCCTGTGAGTTCTAGAGGGCAGAGCCAGCTCATTAGTGTTTGTCCTGTTTCCAGGAATCCCAAACAGACAAGAATCCTTGCTGAAAAGCCAAGCCTTCTTGGGGAAAGTGTGTGTCACCGAGAGAGCGAGGTTCCTCACGCTGGGAAATGGGAGCCCAGACCCGTCCAGGAAAATAAGTGTGGCTTTCAGAGCCAGATGGAAGCGGATTGGCTGCTCCCGGCATCCCCTCCCCGGGTAATCACCCCTCACAAAGCACTCTGGGAATTTGCCTTTCCAGTTCATCCTAGGGCACTAACTGATGACATTTTCCTCCGGATACAGAGGGGAAGAAGAGGCAGATGGGGTGCCTGAGTGGGGGGTGTGTGTGTGTGTGTGTGTGTGTGTGTGT
>NW_005371808.1:285823-287946 GCF_000412655.1 Myotis brandtii | reverse complement strand
GTTACAGGGGTGGGCAAACTTTTTGACTCGAGGGCCACAATGGGTTCTTAAACTGGACCGGAGGGCCGGAACAAAAGCATGGATGGAGTGTTTGTGTGAACTAATATAAATTCAAAGTAAACATCATTACATAAAAGGGTACGGTCTTTTTTTTTTTTTTTAGTTTTATTCATTTCAAACGGGCCGGATCCGGCCCGAGGGCTGTAGTTTACCCACGGCTGGGCTAGAGGCAGACAAGAGTCAGAGGTGTGGAGTGGGTTATGGTCAAGGAACACTTTGGAAGTATATGGAGTTAAAAAAAACAGCTTTCCCTCCTTGATTATAAAAAAAATGCAGGTTTATGATAGAAAATACATAGAAGCAGAAAGACAAAAAATAAAGTTAGCCTATGAGCCCATCACTGGGGGACCCAAAGGGACGCAGCTCTTTCTGTCCCTGTACCCCTGCTCCCCACCTTCCCACCTGGCCACCACGCACACTCGGGGAACTTGCCTTCCCAGTCCAGCTGACATTCGACAGGTCACCTTTCAGTCCTCTCTGCCTGCACACATTTGAAAGCAGGCTGAGTACATACTGTGCAGGCTCAGGTGGGATGGGTATGTATCCTGCTTCCTCCTCCTCCTAGATGGAAGCGGATTGGCTGCTCCCGGCATCCCCTCCCCGGGTAATCACCCCTCACAAAGCACTCTGGGAATTTGCCTTTCCAGTTCATCCTAGGGCACTAACTGATGACATTTTCCTCCGGATACAGAGGGGAAGAAGAGGCAGATGGGGTGCCTGAGTGGGGTGTGTGTGTGTGTAGTCTTGCTCACCTGCAGATCACTTTCTTTGCCTTCTTGGCATGAATCACCCCCTTATTGAAGAACCCTCTGGTGAGTTTTGGGGGTGAGGGTGGGTCCCAGAATAGAGAATGGCAGGCAAGGAGCCCACCTGCTCTTCTGTTGGAGGAAATGTCTCCTCCCACTTTGGGGCAGCTCCACCTGCCGGAGGGCCACAGGTCAACACATGGGACAGCTACTCAAGGACACTGAGAAGGCAGCCACCATGGCTACACAGGCAAACTCATGGGCTAGAGGCAGACAAGAGCCAGAGGTGTGGAGTGGGTTATGGTCAAGGAACACTTTGGAAGTATATGGAGTTAAAAAAAACAACTTTCCCTCCTTGATTATAAAAAAAATGCAGGTTTATGATAGAAAATACATAGAAGCAGAAAGACAAAAAATAAAGTTAGCCTATGAGCCCATCACTGGGGGACCCAAAGGGACGCAGCTCTTTCTGTCCCTGTACCCCTGCTCCCCACCTTCCCACCTGGCCACCACGCACACTCGGGGAACTTGCCTTCCCAGTCCAGCTGACATTCGACAGGTCACCTTTCAGTCCTCTCTGCCTGCACACATTTGAAAGCAGGCTGAGTACATACTGTGCAGGCTCAGGTGGGATGGGTATGTATCCTGCTTCCTCCTCCGCCTCCTCTTAGTGCGACCAATTGTGTAAATGAGAAACGTTCTGAGCTGGGTGTGGAAAGTGGTCGCCGAGCCTGGTCTGATAGAGAGAAAGCTCAGGACTGGGGGGAGGGCCCTGAAACACTGAAGGGCACCCGATGGGATGGGAGATCTTTTCAATGCTGGAGGGTGATGAAGATCTCAAGTTCAACTTCCTTGTGAGCAGCAGCGAAGCCCCTGCCTTTGACAGAGGCTCGGGCTCCCTGGCCACAGATACAGCCCTGATGCCATTACGGTGTTGGATTTTACAACGCTGAGTGTTTGGTTGTTAGTTGCTCCATTTGATGGATTCAGAAACTAGGGCTTAGAACGGTTAAGGACCTTGAGTCAGGGCCATACAACACAGCAGTAGAGCTGCAGTTTGAACTCATTTATCTTCTTCTAACCACTGTCCTGCACAGCTTCCCATTCTGGAGTGTGTATACGATCAGTAATCCCAGGGCCAGTTCTTCTCACCACCGGTGCTTCCTTCAGGAAGTCTTCCAGGTTGAATTCCACTGGACACCGGTCCCTTCTCTCCTCCACTGTCTTCAGTATTAGCCTCCTCCAGTTCCAGCTACTCAGTAGTTGCTATTGTGACCAAATGTCACCTGAGGAGCCCTGCCTTTCAAATTCAGAATG
>NW_005371808.1:222502-284447 GCF_000412655.1 Myotis brandtii | reverse complement strand
GAAAGCACGGGAAGTCCATGTCCTTCTATAGGAGCAGAGGTTCCCAAAGACTGGCCCTGGGCCAGCAGAGTCAGGATCACCTGGAACTTGTTAGAAAGGCAAATCCTTGGGCCCCGACCCAGGCCCACTAAATCAAAGGCTGGGAATGCAGCCCAGCTGTTGTGTGTTATCAAGCCCGCCAGGTGATCCTGGTCACACTGCAGTCTGAGAACCGCTGGGCTAGGGATTCCCAAGTCAGAGGCGAGGGCTTATCATTTCTCATCATCTCCAGCTCCACGTTCCTGTTTCCATCTAATTAGCTACGATTATGAATCACTACTGGCCACAAGCAGGGTGGCCCAGACGTTAAGACGTGGACTCTGGAGCTAGGATTTGAATTTGAATTGGATTTGAATTCTGTCTGTACCTGACTCACTGTGATCCCTGAGTGAGTAGCTTAAATTGCCTCTGCCTACAGACCTCTTAGCCCTACTAGGGCAGTGGTTGGCCAACTCATTAGTCAACATAGCCAAATATCAACAGTACAACGATTGAAATTTCTTTTGAGAGCCAAATTTTTTAAACTTAAACTATATAGGTAGGTACATTGTTATTAACTTAATTAGGGTACTCCTAAGGCTTAGGAAGAGCCACACTCAAGGGGCCAAAGAGCCGCATGTGGCTCGTGAGCCACAGTTTGCCGACCACGGTACTAGGGGATAACAATGGTGCCCCCACCCCAATCCCCCATGGCAGAGGGCAGCTGTGAGCATTTGGTAAGATTGCATGGCAAGTACTCCATCAGTGCCTGGCACATAGTAGGTCTGCAGTAAATGTTAACTATTATTACTGGTTTCATGCAAGTGGACTTTTTTTTTGCACTGTGTTGACTCAGTTGTAGAATTTAATGCCCATACCCTTTTTACACACACACACACACACACACACACACACACACACAGTGTTTACACTAGAGCTTTGTGAATATGGTGAACTTTAGTGAGGTTTGAGGAGACCAACAGTGTTTACATCACAATAATGCAAACAATTTGCAATTGAACATTGGACAACCTTGTCCTAAAAAAGATGGATTGCTTGGCCAGACATCAGGTTGTCTGGCCTTCTTCCTGAGCTTCTGAGTGCTTACCAGCAGCTCAAGGAATTCCCCTCTTCAGATGCCCAGTAGTCCCGCTATGTTTATTCTCCGGCCCCACCCTAAACTTTGCTCCTTGACTCACTTTGCAAATCCAAAGACAACCTCTAAATCAGGGGTGGGGGACCTTTTTTTCTGCCAAGGGCCATTTGGACAATTATAACATCATTCCCAGGCATACAAAATTATCAACTTAAAAATTAGCCCTGCTATATTTGGTCAAACATTTAATTAACTCGCCCCTAATGCCTTGGCAGGGCCAGACCAAATGATTTCTCGGGCCTAATAGGGCTGGAGGACTGGACCTTCCCCTCCCCTGCTCTAAATAATGGACCTTCTCCTCAGATGCTCCTGCTGGCTTCCTCCCTCATCAGAGAGGAGAGAGTAGCAGTGCAGTTACGAGTATTTCCTGCCCATGAAACCTCTGCTCCCTCTCTGTATGCTTTAGTGGAAGAGTCAGTGTGGGTTGATCTGTATGGGTATGTGAACATTTATATGGATATGCATGCCTGCATCTTTTTCCCCATCCGAGCATATTCCATAAATGTTCTTTCTGCTCTTTGTTCTAATGCTTCACACCCTTCCACCTAGGGATTTATTCTTGATGAGGGTTTCTCAACCTTGGTACTAGCCTGGATAATTCTTTGTCCGGGAGGAGGGTGCTGTCCCAACATCCCAGGTCTCCACCCATTAGGATGCCAGTAACGTTCCCTAGTGTGACAATCAAAAATGTTGCCCAAAGACCCAGGAACCACCCAAAGTCGAGAGCCACTGCTTTAAGCTTAGCCTCCCAGAGTTTATCTCTGTGGTGTACCTAGCGTCAGGGGACTGGATTTATCCATTGAGAAGAAAGACGCAGAGTCCCAGCAGCCTCTGGGTCACTGTTGATTCCTAAGGAGAATCACCAATACTTTGTAACTGCATTTCCTCAAAGACCCCCCATCTGGTTTTGAGCCAAGGACACCCTGCTCTCTTTCCGGTCCCCCCTGCCCCACAGGCAGCAGGAAACCTCACGGGGATCAGGGAATGGCCTTTGGGTTTTGGCTTATAAATACTCAGGGTCTCATTTTTCTTACTGAGAAAAAAAGTCTTTATCACGTTTAACATTCTTGTTGCCGTAGTGGAAACTTTTGTTCTTTGGAGAGTTTCCCATTCCAGGCCCAGGGTCAGATTCCTCAGCAGAACTCTGAACATTTTCTAGGGAAGTTTCTTTCACCACTGAGATTGTACCTTTGATGCATTCGCACAGCTATGTTTGGATTCCGTGCATTAAGACATCCCAGGATCCTGAAATAGCCATGGGGGCAGCTGGGCAGCTGGAGGAAGAGCTGCACGTCTGGGACTCAGTGGTCAGCCAAGATCAAAACCCTTTCAAGGCTCCCTTACATTTTTGGAGTTCTCTCTTCACACTCTAGCACCTCAAATCTAAGACAAACAGCCAGTGCTTCAGTCCGTATAAGTTAAATGATGCTGCGGTAACACACATCCCCCAAGTTTCAGGGACTTCAAACAACAGCTGTTCTTATTGGTAGTCAGTCAATAGAGAGTCTCTGCTCATGATAGTCACTCAGAAGCCAGGCTGGCAGAGCAGGCATCTCCTTAAATGTTGACGACTAGTGTAGCAAAGGGAAAGACGGCCTGGACCTGCCAATGAATGCTCTACACCTCTAATTACACTTGTATTAGTCGGGGTTCTCCAGAGATATAGCACCAATAGGAAGTTAGCCTCCCTCCCTTCTTCTCTCTCTCTCTCTCTCTCTCTCTCTCTCTCTACTTCTCATCTATCTAGATTTATTTTCAGGAACTGGTTCATTTGATTGTGGGAGCTGGTTGAAAATCTAGAGGGCAGCCCAGCAGGCTAGAGACCCTGGGAAGAATTGACTTTGTAGCTTGGGTGCAAATGCAGTCTGCAGGCAGAATTCCACTTCCTTGGGGAACCTTGGTCTTTTCTTTAAAGCCTTCAACTGATTAGACAAGGCCCACCCACATTATGGAGGATAATCTGCTTTACTCAAACTCCACTGAGTTCAATGCTGATCTCATGTAAACAACGCTTCACCGCTGTGTCCTCTACACATCTAGTGCCATGGCCTAGCCAAGTTGACACTTAAATTAAGAATCACAATACTCAGCTTCTCCTCTCGCCTCAGGGGCCAGAATTGGTCACGTGGCCCCACACAGACACAATGGCCAGGAATCCTCTGTGTGCCTGGAGTGGGAGGTTGGGAACCAACGATATTTGACCAAACACCAGTAACTATCACAACTGTAAATGATGGTGGCTGAGGACGGACGCACCAGTCTGTGGCATGCCCGTGCCAGTGCAGGCTGCTGGGTCAATGCGGGAAGGGTTTTAGACTTAGACCGACATACCCCCTTTGCTCAGAGGAGAGGCTCCGGAGGGAGTGGATTATGGCGTGGCCAGGCCTCCAGGGAGACTAGATTTAACACTGCTGCTGAACACCTCCCTCTGCTTGGATCAGAAAGGGATCAGGAGTCAGCCCTCCCTTTGCACCATGTCACTCTGTGCTTCTGACAAGCCCCTCCCCAGGCAGGGCCCGATTTTCCTGGCTGTCTGGAGGGGGTTGAGCAATGGCATCTCGAAGTTGCCTTCTGGCTCAAACATTCTGTGCACTTTGGGTCCACACCCTGTCCCGGTGGCCCCCAATGCCAGGGTTTGTGGCCAGGCTATCCGGTTGGTAAGCTTCGGCGCATGGCAGAGGTTTCCTCCATGAAGCTGACAGGATCATTCTGGGTTCTCACTGCAGCTGTGGCCTCATTTGTGCCCTGGCCATGCTGCGCTCACTAGCCCTGAGACAATGCGTGCTACACACCGGCTGGGAAGCGTCGTCTCTGTGCCCACTGCCCTCTGGCGTCCCCCCGCCTGGACGGTGGGGGGCTGAGGGGAAGGATGTGTTGGGATGGAGCTCTGGGAGGCAGGCAGAGGGCCGGGAGGAGATGGAAACAGTCTGGCCAGTTGACGCTGAGGTCAGGGAGCTAGGCCTGTCTTTCCTGGCTACCTGGGCAAACCTCCTGTCCAAAGGCAGAGTTTCAAGGACCTTGAGCACTACTTGCTTCCTCCATATGCACATCTGATGCTCTAATACCCACCCAACCCGTCATCTTGAAGCTCAAATGAGATATTGTAGGAGGAAGCACATGGAACACGACACATGTTTTATTATTAAAACAATAATAATTATTGTCATGTGCTGCCTACTCCACAGATGTTTGGTGATAGGTGCTAGGGATGGAAAGTGAACAAAGACACTGAGTTTGCTAGCACACAGGTGCTGCCAGTTCTAATGGGCTGCTCTGGGTGGGCAGAGCTTGCGGGAGCTCAGAGAGGGGAGCCTCAATTTTGCTTATGGGGGTGGCAGGGTCCATGGGAGCAGTGACAAGCCAGGCCTTGAAGGATGTCAGCGCTGGGTAGGCTTGGGGAAACCTCTGCAGGTCTGGCCTGGCTGCCAGGAGGGAGGCGGGTGGGGTGGGACCCAGGGAAGGGAAGCTACACAGCCGGTTGGTGATCAGATTATGAAGAGTCTGGATAACACATGAGGACTGGGTCTTCGCTGAGTTCTTTGTAATTTCTAGGTTTTAGAAACTTCTTTATTTCAGTTTAGCTGAGAGGAAAGCTATTGCTTCACTTTTATTGAAAACCTGCCTATTGATTCACAATAGGCAACATTTCACTCGCAGATTTAATCATAGTAGAGCTGGCTGTCCTGGGGATTTTGCTCTTCTCCTTCCTCTTGGAACTTTCAGGTAGAAAACATTCATCTTCCTGCTCTAGTCTGGTCAGATTCAAATGGGAGGTAGGAGGTAGAACTCTTTTTTCTTCTTTTTATAAAAGGAACAACTATTTATTTTAGAAAGCGTGGGAAATACAGAAAACAATAAAAATGGAAAAAAGCAAAAGACGCTTTTGGTGTTAACATTCGGTTGATTTCTTGCAGCAAGCATTCTGAGGGCTGACAGTGTCTCACGTGACACCTTTTCCGGGTCATGAACCTGACCCTGGTAGGTGCTCCGTCTGCAATCATAGATTGATATGGTGACTTACCCTATTGCATGAGCCCCAGGAGAACCACTTGTGTTCAAATCCTAATGCTGCTGTTTATTACCTGTGAGACCTTGGCAACTTACTCTCCCTAGGCCTCAGTTTCTTTATCTATAAACTGGGAACAATAGCAATAACAGGGCCTACATCCTAAAATGTGGGGACCCAAGCACACAGTAGGTTTGTTATTGGTTATTGTACTGCCCTTTGGCTGAGTCCCAGCCCTGGGTCTTGTTCAGAGCTTTTCCCTGGAGAAGGCTGGCTCATCCTTGCTCCCTCCTTCCTCTCTAGTAGTTACTCTGTGGGCTCTGGACAGGCTGTCCCTTTAAGAAAGACAGCCCCATGCTATGCACCTCTACTGGGGGCCCTGCCTCCCCTGCAGGGTCCCCCTCTGGGCTGCAGATGGAGCCCCCCTGGGCTGGAGCTGTGTACTAGACCTCTGAGGACTCTTGAGAATCGGGAATCCATGCCCCGGGAAGGACTCCCTGTCCGCAGCCTCCCCACTGAGGCCCCGGCTCCCACCCTCCGGGGACAGAGGAGGATCGTGCTTAAGGCCTGAGCTCAGGATCCCTAAACAGAAAGTTAGGAAATAGCTGCATGAATGTGGTAGGAGAAGGAAACCCAACATCGCACCCTCCTCCTTGGGTTGTGGATGCAGGTTCCGGGGTGAGTACCTCTGAGGAGGGGACTCTTGAGAATCAAGTGCGCATCCCCCGGGAATCCATGCCCCGGGAAGGACTCCCTGTCCGCAGCCTCCCCACTGAGGCCCCGGCTCCCACCCTCCGGGGACAGAGGAGGATCGTGCTTTTCCCTGGAGAAGGCTGGCTCATCCTTGCTCCCTCCTTCCTCTCTAGTAGTTACTCCGTGGGCTCTGGGCAGGCTGTCCCTTTAAGAAAGACAGCCCCATGCTTTGCACCTCAACTGGGGGCCCTGCCTCCCCTGCAGGGTGCCCCTCTGGGCTGCAGATGGAGCCCCCCTGGGCTGGAGCTGTGTACTAGAACCTCTGAGGAGGGGACTCTTGAGAATCAAGTGCGCATGCCCCGGGAAGGACTCCCTGTCCGCAGCCTCCCCACTGAGGCCCCGGCTCCCACCCTCTGGGGACAGAGGAGGATCGTGCTTAAGGCCTGAGCTCAGGATCCCTAAACAGAAAGTTAAGAAATAGCTGCATGAATGTGGTAAGTGAAGGAAACCCAACATCGCACCCTCCTCCTTCAGCTGTGGATGCAGGTTCCGGGGTGAGGCCGGTGAGTCCTGTCCGATGGAGTTCTTTTATTGAGGTGTAGTAGACATATACTATCATATGAGTTTCAGGTGCACAACATAATGAGTCAGCATTTACGTACCTCATGATGTGATCCCACAATAAGCCTGGTAGCCATCTGTCACCATGCACGGTTATTACGGGATCGTGGATTACTTTCCCTATGCTGTACATTTCATCCCCACGACTTAATTATTTTTATAACTGGCAGTTTGTCACTCTTACTCCCCTTCACCTTTTTTATCCAGCTTCCAACCCCCCTGCCCCCTGGCAACCATCAGTTTGTTCTATGAGTCTGTTTCTTTTTTGTTTTATTTGTATGTGTGTTTTGTTTGGAGTTTACATGTAAGTATTTCTCTGTCAGACTTATTTCACTTAGCATTATACCCTCTAGGTCCATCCATGCTGTCGCAAATGGCAAAATTTCATTTGGAATCTGATGGGCAAGTGTGGAAAGGAGGAGGTGGAGGTGGGGCTGGGATTCCCAGTGGGTAGTGAGATTTGGGGGTGTCACTCTTGAGGCAGGGAGCTGAGGGTTGACATCTGGCCTGAAGGGTGAAGATCAGGGAGAGGCCGGTAGCAGATCCCCTCATTTGGAGGAAACGCCGTGTGGTCAGGGAGGGCTGTATGCACAGATGCCTGGCGCCCAGTGACATTTAGAGCCTGAGGGTGAAGCGAGTGACCCTGCGATGCTGTCTCAGCAAAGGGGACTCAAGCCAGTTCCTCTTCCTCCTCCCGGGGCGAGGGGACAGACCTGGCTTGTTCCCAGGCCCCAGAGAGGTCTGTGCCGGCCCCTTGGACTGGGGCAGCTGCCTGGGAGCAGCAGTGGGCAGTGCCACAGTGGAGGAGGCAGGTCTGCCAAGGGCAGGGAAGAATGGGGAGCCTGTTGTTCCTGGGCCTGGGAACGACGCCTTGGGGGAGACCCACGTGGGCCCTAGCTCAGCATGAGAAGGAATCGGGGAGAGGTCGGTGCAGAGGCAGAACGCGGCTGAGCTGGCGCCCTCACCGTCTGCAGAGCAAAGGGTCCCCCACCCCGTATTCTGTAGCATGGGCCCCGTGAGCTCCTGGCCTGGGAAGCCCAGATGCAGTTTGGAGGGTGGGGGTCTTTGCATGAGGGGTAGCCTCCCCCTGCGGAGGGAGGAGACAGGAGCGGCCTCTGCCCCTGCACCCACCTGGGGCCATGGAGCTCTCTGCTAAATTCTGCTCCAAGGACTCTTTCCCGTGTTCCTTTGCTGGCTTCTGTGCTGGGGTCTGCATGATGGAATCATGAGGGTGTGAAGATCTGGAAAGATGTTTTTGATATGGGATTAAAGTCATCTTTGGAAAGTAACAATAATAGCTACCACTTATTCTGCACCTTGATTGTGCCAGTCGCTGTGCCAAGGGCTTAATGGGTACTATCTCATGTCATTCTCACAGTAATTCTTTGAGTGGTGAATACTTTTGGAGATTTTAGAGATGAAGACACTGAGGCTCAGAGAGGTTAAGGATCTTGCCTGAGGACACAGAGCCGGTAAATTGCAGAACCAGGCTCGAACTTCTTCATTCAGTCAACCATCTATTCATTTGACGAAGTGGAGCTGATGGCCTACCCTGTGCCAGCCCTTCTGGTGGGCTCTGACGGCATGGCTGGGCATAGGACTAAGGAATGCCCGGCCGGGCCACCTAACTCCTCAGCCCCATGTGGTCTTTCAGATGGGCCCAGAGACGCCTGGGGGAGAGTGTTAAGAACTCTGCTTGAGAATGTTCTTGTACTTAAGAATTGTTTCCTTTTGTTTTCATTCTAATAATAATCTGAACATTGAACGCATTCATTCGGAAGCATCTGAATGGCCGTCATAACCTACCACTGGCATGAATTTTAGTCCCTGAGTTTATGTTTCGGTGCAAGTTGGCACCAAGTGGTTTCCTAAAATGATAGTGTTGAGCCTTTAATGCTTTGTTTCTTAAACTGGGTTCCACATAGTCTGCTTGGAAGGCCCACACTGATTCTGCTGCAAAGAGAGCGGGGTACAGGATGGGCCCCCCAGGAAAGCTGGTCCAGCCCGCCCCTCTCCTCAGGCAGCGACCTGGACTCAGCTGGGGTGAAGCAGCTGGCGGCTCAGATCTTCCAGCCTCTGGTTCTCCAGGATCAGGATGGACCCAGACCAGAGGCTCAGAGAGGAACGTGTAAGCCCCCAAGTTAGGAGCCAGGAGCCCCACTTCCAATACAGCATCTTGGCCCCCAGCAGATGGCTGCTCTTCTTTGGGCCTTTATAGCTGGGACAACTTGTGCTGAGGCTGGGAAGCGGGTGGGAGGGTCTCCCAAGAGCACCATGTGACATCCTCTCAAAGAGGGGTGTTCTCCCTCGGGTCATTCCAAGACTCTGACCTCTCCCTCTGGCCTCTGCCTGGTGCCGGGCCCTTGGAGGGGCCTAGGTGACAGCACCGTGTGTAGGTCAGCTGTCCCCCCAAGTGCAGGTGACTGGAGACAGGAGACCAGGGACCCAGACCTCCTCTTCTTCCTCTTCCAGCTCCTGTTCCTCTCCTGCTGCGGAGGTTCGGGTCCTGCCGGGAGGCACCCTGTGTGCACCTGCTTTGAGTCATGCTCTGGTGGAGCTTCACTTTCTGGTCACTGGCTCTCAACTGGAGCCTGGGCAGGCGTCCTGGTCTTTCTTTCCCCAGACCCCTTTCCTCTCTTGTCCATCCTCTTTTTAAAAAAAAAAATTTATTGTTTAAAGTATTACATATAATCCCTTTTCCCCCATTGACCTCTTCCTGCTCGTTCCCACCCCCACACCCAGCACATGTCCTCACTGACTGTGTCCATGGGCCATACCCATATGCATGCATACAAGTCCTTTGGTTGATCTCTTACCCCCCTCCCCTCCCTGCCTTCCCCCTGAGGTTGGATGGTCTGTTTGATGCTTCTCTGTCTCTGGATCTGTTTTTGTTCATCAGTTTATGTTGTTCACTATATTCCACATATGAGTGAGATCATATGATATTTGTCTTTCTCTGACTGGCTTATTTTGCTTAGCATAATGCTCTCCAGGTCCATCCATGCTGTTGCAAATGGTAAGAATTCCTTCTTTTTTATAGAAGCATAGTATTCCATCGTGTAGATGTACCACAATTTTCTAATCCACCCATCTGCTGATGGGCACTTAGGCTGTTTCCAAATCTTAGCTATTATGAATTGTGCTGCTATGAACATAGGGGTACATGTATCCTTTCTGATTGGTGTTTCTGGTTTCTTGGGGTATACTCCTAGAAGTGGGATTACTGGGTATTTGGAGTTCCATTTTTAACTTTTTGAGGAAACTCCATACTGTTCTCCACAGTGGCTGCACCAGTCTGCATTCCCACCAGCAGGGAACGAGGGTTCCTTTTCCTCCACATCCTCGCCAGCACTTGTCGTTTGTTAATTTGTTGATGATAGCCATTCTGACAGGTGTGAGATGGTACCTCATTGTCATTTTGATTTGCATCTCTTGGATGATTAGTGACTTTGGGCATGTTTTCATATGTCTCTTGGCTTCTGTATGTCCTCTTTTATAAGGGGTCTATTTGGTCCTTTGCCCATTTTTTGATTGGATTGTTTATCTTCCTTTTGTTAAGTTGTATGAGTTCCCTGTAAATGTTGGAGATTAAACCCTTATCGGATATAACATTGGCAAATATGTTCTGCCATGCAGTGGGCTTTCTTGTTGCCTTGTCCATCTTCTATGTTAGGAGTTGGCAGGTGTTTTGTGGAAAGGCCCTGTGTTAGTGTTTCAGCTTTGCGGACACACAATCTGTGTTGCAGTCACAACTCAAGCACTGGGGCCCCTGGAGAATATGTAAATGAGTGGGCATGGCTGGGCACCAATGAAACCATAGCTACACAAGCTGGCTGGGGCCAGATTTGGCAGCGTCTGACCGGGATGCAGTCAGCCGCCGTTGGGAAAGCCTAGTTCCCCATGGCCTGCTGGACTCCTTAACATGACGGGCCCACCCTCTCCTCCATCTCCAGAGGCATCTTCTGTTCCAGGTCCTTCTCGTGCCTCTGCAAGCCCTGCTCTCCCGCCACATGCGCCGCCTGCCCTTCTTTAAACATGTCTTCCCTGCCTCCTGGCCTTTGCCTGTGCTGCCCCTTCTTCTGGAATGCCCTCCCTCTTCGTGCATCCTGTCTGCTCATGTGACTTGGGCGCCTTGTTCAGGTTAGATGTTTCCTCTGTGTCCTGCGTGAACCCTCCAGCCCTCAGCCCTCGCCAACTGTGGGTCCCTCCTCTCCTCCGTGAGCCTGACGCTTAGTACTTGCCTCCCAGTGACCTTTCACGTGCTGCCGTCTAGTCATTTGTTTCTAACTCCATCTCCTCAAGGGCAGGAATCAACAGGACGTGGCTACCTCCGCCGCCTCCCCCCTGCCCAGCGCCAGCCTGCCAAGCAGTGGGCACTCAGGAAATGGCGTTGGCACAGTCACCGTGACTGTCCCCCACACACACTCCCCAGTGCATCAGAGGCTCTCAGGGTCTGGCTGTGCTGTTTTGGGAAATCAAGGTCCCGTCAGGTGTCCGGCCTTGACGTGTCCTGTAGCTAAATCCGTTGCTGGCCCGTAACCTGAGCCTGCCCGGATCCGGTGCCCTGTTTGCTTTGACATCCCGTGAAGGGCTGGAGGGGAGCTGAGAGAGCCAGATTTCAAAGCAGGAATGCTCCCTCGCAGCTGCGGAGGGCCGGGCCCCTGTGGCTCCTGGGCTCCTGTGTTAGCGTTTCCAGTTAATTAAGAAAACAAGCCCCGAATCCCTGACAGAGACGGGCCTGCAGATTCGGGATGGAGGTGTGAGTCAGCACGTGGCAGTGGCCTCTGGCTTCTGTGCAGGATGAGCTGAAAGAGGGGCCTGTGGGCCAGAGAGGACCGGTGTCTCTCACTAGAGAACATGCGGGTCGCAGGGGCCAGCTCCAGTGGGGCCGAGCACGAGTCTGCTCCTCCTTCCCTTCCAGGGCACTCTCTGAACAGGTGGGATGTGGAGCAAGGCCAGCTGGGTGAGAACGGGAGCGGAGGACCCGAGACACCGGATTGGCCCGGCAGCTTCTTGGTTATTCTACCTCCTGGCCATGAGGACAGTGGGGAGAGGTGGCCTGGGGAAGGCTTCAGGGTGGGGAGAGGGGGGCCTGAGGAGCTGCCTGCCAAGGGGGAGCCTGGGCAGGGATGCTGCTCACCATGCCCGGCCTGGGTGAGGATTTAATGGGGAGTAGTAGTCACCATATGCTGTACAAGTGGCCCAGCCACTGTGTCCCTGCCTACCTGCTCTCTGTGGAGCTCAGGAGAAGGCGCTGGGACTCCGCCAGCACCAGGCCTGACAGGGTGTCCGCGGGCAGGTGGGAAGGGAATTGCGACTCGGGAGTGGCAGGTGCACAGGGCACGCAGGTGATGGTGCCGAATGTCCGGCAGGTGCATTTCCTTCTAGGTGTGCATGCCCTGCGGGCTGGGTGGTTTCATGCATCCCCTTGGTAGTGGGATCCTCTTGCAAGTCACAGCCTGCACACTGCACGCGGTGGCCCTGGCGCCTCTTGGGCAGAATGCGGTGGGAAAGAGACCCAGTCCTGCGCTGCCACTGTAACTGGTCCAGGGCTAAGGATTTGGCCTTTGAGAACCTCCTGTTCCCAGTAGGAAGTGGGGACGAGCGAGGCTCACATTTTATGTGCGTCCCAAAGGCATAGGGTACATATTGGCTAAGGCATAGATATACCAGGCCCGGCTCAGTGAACCTCGTTTCCTTCCCCATCAGACATCTACCTTGTCCACCGTCTGCCTGCTGGCTCTGGATCTAGCTGCCTTAGAAGCTATGGGAGAAATAACTAAGCCGTGGTTAGCATCTGCGCAGCGGGGGGAGGAGAGGCCCGGGGAGGAAGTGGTTCCTGGACCAGCGCTCCAGATCTGGTGTAACAAGTCCAAACAGTTGGTAGCAGATATTTTTTGACTTTTGAGAGCCCTCCCCTTATCCCCCCGGGACTCTCAGAGCTTCCTGCCTTCTATACATCGCTGCCTCTTCACCACCACTCACGGGACAGAGCCGCATTCTGCAAGCAGCGGGGCCATTCCCCATTCTGGGAAAGCAGATCTTGGAAGGTGAGCATCTCTGGGTGCTAGGTGCTAGCTCTACTGCAGGAGAGAAGGCATTGGGCTCCTCTCTCTCCCCCCCCCTCTCTCTCTCCCAACAGAACCCCCAAGTTGTGTACCTGGTGTGACCAATAGCTCTTCTTTCCTAGAAAACACATCCAAAATGCTACCTGATCCTCCTAAAATCCCCAAATCCCTTGCTTTCTGCTTCTGCTGCTCATTCTTCTCACTTTGTCTTGGGACCATTTGCACACAAACATTAAGGAAAATACACATAAAGTCAGGTGTGGGCTATGGAAAGGCACGCTGAGGGTAGGCAAGTAATGACGATCACATGTGCAGTCGGGGGTTCTAGACCTTCCACTAGGCAGCGCAGAGGCTGTGGATGGACTGTTAGGAGCACTTTTCTCTTTAAAAGGGGTTTCTATGTATTCTCCAGGCTTCAAAGAGAAAATGTGCAGTAAAGACCTGGACAGGCTGTGATTAGCTTCTGGAATATTAGGGAACATCATCTGAAGAGAGGCGCTGTGCCCTGGGCCCTGGCAGGGCTCAGTACTTAGGGAAATAATCTATGTATATAAAAGCCAAGCAACTGAATGACCAGTTGCTTTGACCTTGCACTGCTGCCCTGATCGCCGCCCCCCGCCCCCAGCCTACCCCTGCCGGTCCTGCCCTGATCCAGCCAGATCAGGGGGAGGGCCGGCCGCCAACCTCCCGCATCCCCTCCCCCTGGCTGGCCCTGCTGTGCCAAGGCTGTGCCAGGGCTGTGCCAGGGCTTATGGAAGGAGTGTGGCTGTGGGGGAGGCTGGCGGCACTTCCGGAGACAGAGGGAGCCCCACTGTCTATTCCCGTAAAGGACACCCATGTCGGAGGCCGAGACACCTGTGTGGCCCCAGCTAGAGAGCTATAGCGTGTGAAGCTTTTTATGCCGACCAAGAGGAAACTGGGCAATTACGTTTTCCTGGGATAAGATGACAGCAAGGGTCCCCGAGGCCAGTAGTGACCTCGCTTCAGGGAGGTCATTTGCTCACAGTGCATTCAGGCACCTCTGCCGAGCGCCTCCACGTGTGTGCCCGCTGCTGTCCCAGCCGTGGCTGCAGATGCCCACGCTCCTGCCCTCAGGGCTCGCCTACCTGGGGAGAGGCCCTGAGCACTGAGAGGTGGCCGCCAAGGCCAGTGTGCCCCAGAGCGGTCTGACCTGGCCCCGTGGTCACTGGCTCCTGTGTTCTCCCCAAGGCAGGTGTCAGCCTCCCCCGATTCCTGGCTCTCCTTCCTTCCCATGTGGGGTTAGAGACCCTGTACCCCAACTCCCCTCATGCTCTGTGCAGCTCTGCCCAGCCCGCTGTCTCTCCCTGACCAGCTCACCAGTTGTACCCCTTTCCCCACCTGAGAGGGTTTCTGATGCTCAGGTCTGTGTGTCACTCACGGTCACATCCCTACAGTGATGTGCCAGGCACAGGGTGGGAGTCCATAAATGACTGCGGAATGAATGAATCATGGGGTAAAGGCCTGGTTTCATTCATTCGCCTTTACCATTCACAGTGCATCTGTTTTCCTCTCTCTCTGGGTCAGTCGTGGAGAGGGACGGCCTCCTGGGGAAGCTGCTGGAAAGCGGAAGCGCTATGAGAAATTAGAAATGGGTTGGAGTCAGTTCTCCAGTGGGTCCTCTGTGAGACATGGCCGCAGGAGGCTCATTTGCTTCGAGCGCACTCCCTCGCCCAGGCCGGGAGGGTGGGTGGGCTTCAGGGCAGGCAGAGCTGGGCTCAGAACCCAGACCCCTGTGCCCAGGCCCGCGTCTTCCTCCTTGTGGGTGGGGACGACCCCATGCTAAGGGACAGACCTGCCCCTGCAGCATGCGGCTCAGTCAGCCCAGCTGGGCCAGCAGGACAGCAGGCCGCCTGGGAATGGCTGGGAAGCAAGTCCAGGCTGTGGGCTCACCTCCCCCAAGGCCAGGATGTGGCGTGGGACCCAGGCGGGTGGAGGTTCCCACCGCTCAGCTCCTGCCCTCACTCCCAAATGCTCCAGGCCCAGGCAGCGTCTCAGCAGGAGAGGGTGGGGGAGACGCCAGCTGCCCAGGGCAAGGCCCCGTATGAGACCAGAGCAGCTCTGCAGGCAGCCACCTTTGACATTTGTCCTCCACTGGACAGCTGCCAGGGCCCTGCAGCCCAGCCTGGCCTTGCTTGGGGGACGAGCGCCAGGGATTAACCACTGCAGGCCCTGCCTGAGTCGGGCCAAGCCTGCTGCTCCCAGATCAGCCAGCATCCATCGACCACGTACCCAGGGTGGCGTGGGCGTGTTCACAGATGCTACCTCATTTAATCCTCACATCAATCTGGTGAATATAGACACCAGCCCCATTTTCCAGATGAGTAAACTGAAGCCCATGGAGTTACATCATCTGCGTAAATGTATGCAGTTGGTGAGTAACGTTTCCTATACTTATTTTTTATTACAAGGGCCTACTATGTGTGAGGCTGCGAGTGATGACAAAATTGTCTCCTGGAGCTTATGTTCTAGTGGTAGAGAAAGGTGATATAACAAGTAAAGTATGTGGCATCTAACTCTTGTGCCGATTCACCCGGTGAAAGGGGAGGGCTTGACTAGGTTTGCAGAGAATATGAAGAGGTGAGAGTAAAACTCAGGCAAGTCCCAAAGGCCCTATCTCTCTCCCTTCCCCCCTCTCCCCACCAGACTTCCCCGCCGTCCCAGGACTCAGGTCTGGAACACGTAGGACTGTTTCTTGCTCTTTCCCTCCCTCTGTGGCAATCTGAGAAGAATCTACTTAGTGATGATGATGGTGATGATGCTGGTGGTGGTGATGATGATGATGACAGCAGCTAATATTTGTGGGAGACTTCCTGAAATGGATGGTGAAAGTGTATGTTATTACAACTCACATATGCAGAAGGAAGTAATCATTCCCTATGATTGATAACTTGCAGTAAATCTCAGCTTGATAGATAAAGGTACTTTAGTCTCTTCTGATATGAGACGGTAGCTTTGGCCCACGGTCAAGTCAAGTCACAAGGCAGACTCTCCGTGAGGGCGTCACCTCCTCTGGCCTCCTCCCCATGTGGGCTGGTGCCCGGGCACCTCCAGCCTTATCCAGGCTGCCAAGAGGACCCGGGGCCGTGGGGTCCCTGTGGATCTCTGGTGTGTGCCCTGTTCCCTCTGCTTCTTGGTCCCTGCGCTGAAATCCACTTCGGGGCCAGGTTTGGTCTTGTCTCTGGCGCTTTTGAGGGGAGACCTGGCCCGGCTGCTGAATCCTGCAGCTTCCTCAGGCCCCTGGCTCTCCTGGGACACCCACCGGCCTCTGGGGGGCCTGGGTGTCCAGCTGTGGCCTGGATGTGAGGCTCTCTGTGGGTGGCCTGAGGGTGGCACCCAGGTAACTCCCTCAGTCCTTGCTAACCTGCCTGCCACAGCCCGCTGCTGAGCCCAGCTGAAAGCAACGCGTCTCCAAGGCCGAGGTGTTTCCCCAGGTGTGTCCCTGCCCAGGACTCTCAGTCACTGGGCTGTTAGCAATGTCCCTCCTCCCCCTTCACCTCCAGGAGGAAAGAGAGTGACATCCTGGCCGTTGACTTCTTTCCCTCCTGGTCCTGGAAAGGTTTTCTGTTCTCTCTTTCCGTCTAAAGGAAACACAGCTGCTCCCTGCTCCATGGATGGCTCTGTTCTGAGGGCTCCTTTCCTGGGAAACTAGGTCACGGCTTACCTCTGCTATTAGAAGGTCCTAGAAAAAGGAAGGGCAACAAAACGAACACCCGGCTTTCCCGGAGGCAAAATATATGGGAAATAGTCTAAATACTTTCCTTGTAAAATGCTCTGTATGGACATCAGCTACAGCGTCCCTCCTGCGTCACCTCTCAGACTGCAGCCTGCGGTGTGTCCGGCCTGTTCTCTTTCACCGATGAGGACGGTGAGACTTACGTGAAGCAACGGTCCCAAGGCCTCACAGACAGTGGGTGGCGGAGCCCAGTTTCGAAGCTATAAAGTCTGCATTCTCGACCCCCCTGTTCCTGGGCTTTTGCTGCTTCTCAGAAAGGAGTCTTGGGTGCAGGTTCTTTAGCGAACACTCAGTGGCCTGAAATGTGGCCCCTTGGATAACGTGGAAAATCCCCAGAGAAGGGGCATTGGCCTCAGTGGACTCCCCCAGGGGTCAGGGTCAGGCAGGCCCTTCAGATCACAGGGAACCTAGTTCCGTGTTAGCAAGGGCTGTCCGTCTGCCAGTTCTCTCCCGTTCGTATGCACGGGAATACCTGCACCCTCCTGCTCTCATGCAGCCTGACAGGAGCAATGACTTTCACCAGCTGTGCGGGTGGCTGCGCTCGACAAGGCATGTGGCGTGACAGCCTCCCCACCCCGCTTCCCGAGGAGGCCTTGGACTCGCAGCTGGCGCCTCTCTGCGGAGCCTGGCACACCCCGCCTCGCAGCTCTCCCCTGGCCGAAGCCCTGGCCCTTTCGTCTGCCAGGAGCTGCTCTCCAGCTGCTGAGGACCAGGGTGCAACATTTGAAAAACTCAGCTCTGGCCTTCAGTTGCTCTGGAGTTGAAAAGCTCGGGGTTGGGGTGGGGATCTGTTCAGCATCTAAACATAGCCGGGGGGAATAAACTCTTGCCTTATATTTTTAGTTTTTATTACATAATTAGCATCATGTTAATGGTGTTATAATATTAGCTCTAAATAAAATAGGCGGCGGGGGTGGGGGGGGATTTACACACAGTTATACCATGTGCACATGGACTAATTTTTCCAAAAGTCCCAATGACCTGGGCATTCTGAGATGGAGGGGCAGGGAAGGGAAGGGGCAGTCAGTGAGAAGTGATTTAGGTGCCCTGAAATGGCCGGAATCAAGCCAATGCACAGGCTTGATTTCAAGCTCATGGCTTCTCTTTTGTAAGACTGAGCTCTGGAATCGCCTCCTCCAGGAAGCCTTCCGTGGTGTCCTCCTTGTCAACAGCCAGGCTGTATTAGGTGCCTCTTTCTACTCACATCACGCCTTCCCTATGTGCTTCCCATGTTGTGTTATGACTGTTTATGTGCGTGGCTCTTCCAGGAGACTGATTCCTAGGGGCTCAGGAGTATATCTTATTCATCTCTACATCTCTAGTGCCTCGTACATTCAAGCAGGTCAGATGTTGGTGAGGACGGTCAATAAGCTAAGATGCTAGACATAGGGATCAGGCATTTACAGAAGACTATATGCACTGAGGCTCAGGCAAATGTCTAAAGTCTGCGGGATAGAAAGCAACATTGAAGTGTGTGATCCGTGCCTGATAAGGGTGTGTTTTCTTAGAAGTGTTTTGTGCGTGCAAAACAGAGAGGAGGAAGACTTGGCCGCATCCCACCAGTGCCTGGGAGGTCTCTTCCCATGTTGGGAAAGAGAAGAACACTTGCAGAGCAGGAGAAGGGGCCCCTGTCCCCCCTCACGACTCTGCGAGCTTCGGATCTGTTGCTCTCCCCCTTAGCCTACAGGAGGCAGGGGCAGTGTCATCATATTGGAATTCCTGCTGCCCCGCATGGTGCCCGGTCACAGAATAGGTGCTCAGTGAACATTTGTGCAATGAATAGATGAGTGAATGGCTGCACGTATGGAGGAAGGAACTCTTGCAGTCCAGTGAAGTTCGTCAGGGAAGACCTAGGAGATAAGCATGGAGTCGAGTTATGAAAGGGGGAGGGGCAGGCATTGGCAAAGAGGGCTCGTGGTTGGGTGGTGGGGGCAGGCTGTGGGTGCCCCTCTCGGTGTGGATACTTCAACCAGATGCTGGCTCCGAATGGCATCACTTGTGAGAGAGGAAGACTAGGAAGTCACATGAACCACAGGCCCAGAGAGAGGCCTTTCCCTTTTCCTTTGCTGCTTTTCCTCCAGCGCTTCGAGTTGGACACATTGCTAAGATTCCTAGAGTCCCTAGAGCAGGGGTGGGGGTGTGGAGGGGGGGCGGTTCTAATAAATGAGTCTGGACAGAGGCATGTGGAGAGTGGCCCAGGGAGACGGGGAGGAGGGGGAGCAAATTGGGAGCTTGGGGAGGAGGCCGTGCTATTTCGGGTGCCTGACTCCCAGCCCCTCTCCCGCCAGATCTGCAGCAGACCCCACCTCCGCACACAATCCAGCGTCCCCACTTCTGTGCACTGGCTTCTGCTCCGACCTGGCTCCCTCCCTGCAGCCTTCAGCACTTGGCTCATTCTCCCGTGTGCTCGCCTGTATCCAAACCTCCTCCCAAGCTTTTCAGAGAAGCCTTCCCTAAATAACAACGCCTGCAAATAACAGTCAACATCTACAGTTTATCCCCGTCCCTACTGTGCGCCATGCCCCACACTGGGTGCTTTGCTTGTCCCCATTCAACTTACAAGAAACACGTGAGCTCATGACTCCCGTGACCTCTACTTGACAAATGAAGAAACTGAGCCTCAGAGAGGTTGAGTGAACCAGGCCAGGCCCCCCTGCCAGGTGGTGGCAAAGCCGTGGCTGGAACCCAGATCTGCCTCGCCCCGAAGCCTGGGCTCCTCCCACAGCTACACAGCCCTCTCTCTGAATCAGAAACTCGGGGTGGGGCCCAGCGAGCTGCATTTTAACAGACCCTCTAGGACAGCGGTTCTCAACCTGTGGGTCGCGACTCCTTTGGGATTCGAATGACCCTTTCACAGGGGTCGCCTAAGACCCATCAGAAAACACATACAATTACATATTGTTTTTGTGATTCATCACTATGCTTCAATTATGTTCAATTTGTAACAATGAAATTGGGGGTCACCACAACATGAGGAACTGTATTAAAGGGTCGCGGCATGAGGAAGGTTGAGAACCGCTGCTCTAGGAGGTTCTAGAACTGCTGGCTTCGCTGATCAGGCTTCAACCTGGCTGAAAAACTCCAGGTCCGACCGAGACTCGAAGCAAGGTGCGTGACGCAGTCGGACAGTTCTGTTTACGGGCTCTGGGCATAGGGTGAGGTGCTCAGGGTTCCCGAGCACCGGCTTCTGGTTACGAAATAGGAACAACCACGGCCTTAGAGGGGACAGCCCTGGCTTTGTGTCTCCGGGAGAGGAGCTCCCAAGAGTGGTTACTTGATCTTGATGGCACCTTAGTGTCACTGGGGTTTTTTGCAAACTATCAATGCCAGCTCCCTCCCCAGGCCAGGCCAGCGTCTCTGAGGGTGGGATCGGGGTCTGAGTGGCTGCAGTGTGCATCGGGTAGAGAACTCCGGCTGCTCTCACTCAGGCCTCTCCCTCCCCATCACTTCCTCCCATGAAGGGGCGAGGCGGCTCTCACAGTGACTCTGGGGGAAGTTAGGAGCCGGGCCTCCCTCTGCTCTCTGGGACCTGCCCCTGCAGGGCGGGTGCATCTGGCCAGCTCCGGTGAGGAGGTCAGGAGCCTGCTTCTGTGGGGAGGCCCACGGGCACCCTCCTCTGCCGATGCCTGGGCCTGGGCGCTGGCCTCTCTCCTGAGCCCACGAGGAAGTCCTTTTGGCCGGAGATATGAAGCCACGCACTCCCACAGCTTTTCAGGGACGTGGCCGATAAGGTGACCTCTATCTGGGTGCCCCATGTGTCTGTTTCTGAACTGGTGCTGAACTCAAGCAAAAACAGGGAGCTTTTATGTAGAACCCGCCCCCCCACACCCCCGCAAAGCCCAAACATCATATACTCGACAGAGTTCGTGCTGAATCTCCTGAGATGGCAGAAATGAGCCAGCGAGTTGGTGCTCGGTTTGTTGCATCTGAGTCAAAACCAAGCCCCCTCTGAGCACCTCCCCGGGGCCTGGCCTCCCAGCCTCCAACTTCCTTCACCACCAAGCTCCTCTCTGACAGTTAGCTCCTTAACCCCACTTCTCTCAACGCAGTGAATGTGGATGGTGCTGGTGAGGACTGGAACAGGATCTATTGTAGTGGAGAGAAGAGAAAATGATTTAGAATAGGCTCTGCCTTTTTTTTTTAATGCATCCCCAGGTGACGCTGATGCTGCTGGTGCACCACCAAGCTCCTCTCTGACAGTTAGCTCCTTAACCCCACTTCTCTCAACGCAGTGAATGTGGACGGTGCTGGTGAGGACTGGAACAGGATCTATTGTAGCGGAGAGAAGAGAAAATGATTTAGAATCGGCTCTACCTTTTTTTTTAATGTGTCCCCAGGTGACGCTGATGCTGCTGGTCCAGGGACACCTGCTGAGGTCACCTGAGCTAAAGGGAACCAGAGGCAGGGGCTCCGGCTGTAGGGATGCTTGGGGAGTCGGTGGGTGGGCAGAGGCATATCTGGGCCCCGATGTAGTCACGTATCTTGCAAGCGTGGCTGAACATTAGAATCACCTGGAGAGATTGACAAATGCCAGAGCCCAGGAGGGGGACTGTTCCAGTTTTCCCAGGACCAAGAGGTCCCTGGGATGTGCGACTTTTTAAAACCAGGACAATCCTGGGCAAGCCTGTTGGCTCCCCCTGCCCACCTAGAGATTCTGGCTTGATTGGTTCTGATTTGGGTCTAGGCATTGATATTTTTCAGAATGCCCTGTGAGGCCCCTGTGCAGCCAGGTGTGGGAACTGGGGGGATTTGATCACAAGTCCGGAAAGAAGGGGCAACTGGAGGAAAAGGTGGGCACAGGTGTGGTGAGAGAACAGGAGGCCGGCGGGACCCTCCTGTGCCGATGCCTGGGCCTGGGAGCTGACCTCCCTCGTGAGTGGGGCATCAGGAAGTCCATTTGTCTGGAGATAGAAAACCACACACTCCCCCAGCTTTTCAGGAACGTGGCCCATCAGGTGACCTCCATCTGTGTGCTCCATGCGTCTGTTCCTGAACTGGTGCAAGAAGAGGAAGGTTTATGGATGGACCCCCTCGTGAGTGGGGCATCAGGAAGTCCATTTGTCTGGAGATAGAAAACCACACACTCCCACAGCTTTTCAGGAACGTGGCCAATCAGGTGACCTCCATCTGTGTGCCCCATGCATCTGTTCCTGAACTGGTGCTGAACTTGAGCAAGAAGAGGAAGGTTTATGGATGGATCTACCACACTTGTTAAATCGCAGATTCCTGGATCCTTGCTGGAGATCTGCTGACCTGGGAGCTCTGAGTGCAGGGCCTGCAGCTGTGGGGGTGGCGGGGGTGTGTTGATGAGCTGCTGGGGAGGTGCTGCTGGAGATCCCATGCCCAGAGGGGGAAATGAAGAGCTGACTTGAGGGAGGGGAGCTGGGAACCAGCATAGGATCTGAGCAGGGAGCTTGCAGATGAGTTTGGCCTGAGGCCAAGAGGAGGAGTGGACGGGTGCAGATGGAGCTCAGAAGAAAGGGTCAGTCTCGGCCTGGGCTGGAGGTCATCCTAACCAGTGGAAAAGGAGATGCTCTTTGGAGAGGGTTCCAGCTCGGAGGACATCCCAGCTAGCTCAGCAAGTGAGCACCAGGCGAGGTCAGCACTGTGTCTGCTGGGAGCCGCATCCAGCTCCTGCCGCTATGACCACACGGCCGTGCCCTGCATGTCTGTGTGGGGCCGGAGCGTCCGTGCGTGCTGGGAACGAGGGCTTTGGATGGTCTGTAGAACCTTTCTCTGACCAGCACAGCCATGTGCTGGGACTGTGCAGGTCACTTCGCTTCTCCGAGCCTCTGTTTCCTCGTCGTAAAATCAGATGCTACTCCCCACTTGTAAGGATTGTGGTGAGAATTGAAGGAGATAATCACATAAGTGCTTGCTGGGTAGCAGTGCTCAAGGAAGAGTCAGTGGCCTGCCGTTTGGAGCCTCAGGACTGTGGTGTCATTGGCAGCAGAAGGCAGGGGTGGTCTGAGGGGAGGCGGTGGAGGCGGTGAGAGGAGCCGGTGGGAGCTGTGTGCACATCTGAAGGAGAGGCAGAGTTGGAGGGTGGAGCTGGAGGTGGGGGAGGAGGGTGTGGAGTGAGCATTGCCTAGGTAGCCTGCCACACAAGGATGGACGGTGGGCTTGGAAGGAAAAGGAGAAGGAGAAGGGCAGAGGTCTGAGAGGTGGACCGTGGCAGAGCCCAGGCACATCTGCTGGGTACGGGCTCTGTGCTGGACACGGGTTACCGTGGAACCCTGCGACACTGTCCCCGAGCACAGGGAGGTCACACGCGGTCAGAGTGGCTGTAATTCAGGAAGCAATAGCTGTGCTGTCTGTTTGATGATGGGAGAAAAGCAGGCTGCTCAGGAGGGTGCCCAGTCGCGCCTGCAGAACAGGGTAAGGCTTGCCAGGGGAGTGCCCAGGAGAATGGGGACAGGCAGGGAGAGGCTGTGCCAGGCAGAGGGGCCCAGCTGGTGGAAATCAAAGAGGAAGAGGGAGCTTGGAGCATCAGGACAGCTGGGTGGGATCGCACATTGTTCTGAAACACCGGGAAGAGGGAGAACTAAGAAACTGGCTCTGGAGGGTGACAGGGTGGAAGGAAGGGATGCCCAGAAGGGAGATTCCGGGGCGAGGTGGGTCATGGGCCTCAATTACTGGGCACTGAGGAGGCACCTGAGCGGATAAAGCCCTTCAGTGGAGAGAATTGGTGGAGCTTGCAGGGAAGTCAGGGTCAAAGAAAGGATTTAGAAATGGGAGCAGGACCTCCCCCAGGGCTTGGCGCTACTGGAGGGACAGCCGGCTCCCAGAGGAAGTCCAGCTCCTGCGGTCTGATGTCCTGGCGATCAGGTCTCCTCTCCTCCGAGGAAACACCCCTTCCTGGGAGCACAGAGGGACAAAGAAACCCTCTGCCTTCTACCTGCAGCCGGCCTTTCGCTCGCAGGAAGGAGGGGCAGGGAGGGACAGACAGAAATGCAGACGGCCCGGGTTTGTCTGGGAATGCCAAGCTCTGATTGAACCGATTGAGCTGTGCCAGTTCGTAAAGGAGCGTGCCTTTGCCTCCTCCTGAGTGTCACTTGAGACACCTCTTGAGGGTGTCTGCCCAAGGTCTAGAGGCCTTTGACCTCCAGTGGACTTTGGAGAAGAGGTGAAGTTCATTGGGTTTGACATAAAATTTATTTCTGGGGACTCAACCTTCTCTTCTCTCTCTCCCCCCACCCCCAACCCCACCTCCACCCACTGCCCTTAGAGGGCCTTTATTCGGGAAGAGGACCTACTGCATGCATGGCACTGGGCCAGGAGCTGTCCTCATGGGGCTCTGAGGCTGTTCATTTTACTTCAGTGGATATACTGGTAAATGAATAAAGAAATAACGTAGCCCTAGCCAGCTTGGCTCAGTGGATAGAGTGTCGGCCTGTGGACTGAAGGGTCCCAGGTTCGATTCCAGCCAAGGCACATGCCCAGTTTGCGGGCTCGATCCCCAGTAGGGGGTGTGCAGGAGGCAGCCAATCAATGATTCTCTCTCATCATTGATGTTTCTCTCTCTCCCCCTTGGTCTCTGAAATCAATAAAAATACATTTTAAAAAAATAACCTGAAGTGTAATGAAGTAGTACATGACCAAGTATCTTATAAACAGAACACAAGTGCTCTGAGTTTATTTGGGAGGATTCGGGTAGATTAGGGTGGTCTGGAAGGCTGTTTGGAGGAGGCAGGATCTGCAGGGGATGGAGCGGAGGAGTGGGAAGCCGAGGTGGGCATGGCATGGGCATGGGTGCAGGATAATGTTGTGAACCCAAATGTAGAGCAAGCAGAGCCATTCTTTTCTTTATTCCAAAGCTCATACGTTCCCTTGCTTTTAATATCCAATTGCAGAAGAACATACAACCTTTGCGCTATGTCTTATAACAGACAGAGTCAAGAATTCAGGAAATACTGCCATTGATTTAATCCAATCCAAGGCTCTTATCAAGTTCCTGCTGTGTCTGCAGAAAAAGCCCTGTGGGGGAGCTGGAGATAAAAGCCAGTGTCAGGCCCTCCAGGAATTTCAGTCCCTCCAGCAGTGGTGCTCTGAGGGAGGAGTGAGGACCACAAAGTGCTCAGAAACCCAGAGCTGGAGTGGAGGGGGAGGGGGGGAAGGAGGGGAGGCCAGGATGGGAAACAGCCCAGCCTTGCTGAGTTGCCCACCCAGGCCATTCGGGCAGGAAGCCACCCCCGATTAAAGAAACTGGTCTCTGTTCCGTCCCTCCATTCCGGGACTGTGGCTCACATTTTTGGAAGCACACAGGGAGTGGCTGCGGGGCTGCCCTTCCTGGGAAAGTCGGCCTGCGCTGGCTGCCTAGGGAGATGGGCAGCACCAGCTGCATGGTTTGTGGGGCCCGGTGCAAAGTGAAAATGCAGGGCTCCTTGTTCCAAAGTGATTAAAGATTTTATGACGGTGATAGCAGAGCCTAAACCCAAGTGGGGTCCTTCTGAAGGCCCCCAGTCCACACGCCCGGGAGGCTGGCCCCGAGGATGGCACAGCCTGGACCTTTCTGTGACTCAGTGTGTGTGGTAAGGTGACCGGCCTGGTGCTGTCTGCCTTGGGGCAGGGCTTCTCTGGACTAGATTATTCCTAGAGCACTAGGAGGGGGGGTGGGGAGGGATGGGCCTCTGCAGGAGGCTGACATGGCTGTGGGGGCCCCTATATTCACCACATTTACCATGATGCTGCCTCCTCCTCTCCTCTCTGTGCAGAGGGAGCCTTGCTACCTCCTCCTCTCATCTCTGTGCAGGGGGAGGTTGCTGCCTCCTCTCCTCTCTTCAGGGGAAGCTATCTGAGATCTGGAATCATTCAGACTGAGGGTCATGTATTTTATGAACTTGACTAACTGGCCGAGTTCTTATCTTCTCTAAGCCTTAATATCCCTAGATGTGAAAATGCAGATCATAATACCATCTTTGCAGGATGTCGGGGTGATTAACTGAAATAAAAAACGTGAAACTCTGAGCCCGGCCTAGCAGGTAGTAAATGTGAGTCAGTATCCTTCTTTCTGGAAATGTATTGAACATCTAGCTTGTAAAGTGTGGGGCACGGAATAGTTCGGAGACACATTATTTGGTTTTTTTTTTCCATCTCAGGCTGGTTGGGGAAGCAGCTAAAATCAACAGGAGAATTTCAGATAGAGGCAGGGGGAGTGTGTGCCCTGTTATAACATAACCCAAGGGAACCCAGTTGCATCTGCTGGACACACACAAACCCATGTGCACACATGCACCCGTGCCTGTGTACACACATCCAGAGCAGAATCTAAACTGGGCTGCAGTCAGGGTGTCTTATACGAAAGAGCCCGAGTTTGGGAGTCATCTCCTGGTTTTGAAGCTCTGGGTCCTCATCGGTCAAAGATCCTGACCTCACTTGATTGTCTTGAGATTAGATGAGATGACAAATGTCACCTCGGACTCTGGCCCATGGCAGGTACAGGGTCCTTTGAGTAGGTCTCTGCTCCCAGGCAGAGGCTCATGGGGACATGACGATGAGACACTGCACTCCCCACAGTGACACTTTCTAAATATCAGGCTTGGGTGCCCCCTTTATGACCTACAGGCGGGCTAATTCGAAATTGAAGTGGGGGCTGCTTTGGAGCAGCATTAGTTTCCTCTGCTCATCTACTTTGAGGAACTGGCTGGATCCTCTTTCTGCTGAGACTTGAAAGTCAGTGGAATCAGGTGTATTTGTTTCCTGGAGATGAACACACATATACACACACCACCTATGCATGCACACCATACCCCACACACACAAAATACACACAGACCATATGCACACACATGCCACATGCAACCACCCCTACACACACACTTCTGCACCCACAGAGTCACATCCTCTCACATGCTAACTTGCATTCATTTCTTCTCTTCTCCCTCCCCCTCAGCACTGTATCACTGAGCATCTCCCACACTTGCTTGTTCACTCTTCATGGATCAGGCCTCTCCCCAACCCCACCCAAACCCCATCCCTCCTGATGCCTTGTCCTGAGAACTCCACCTCATGGTCTCATTCTCGACCCCCTTGGCCATCTTCTCTGCCTCTGACAAATTTCAGAACTGTAACCCTGGCAGTGAGAGCCCTATTTTTATCCACCTGGATGCCCTGGGCTGCTGTCATTTAGCCCTATCCCCAGAGACATCCAGATGGAAACAGGTCTGTCCTGTGTGTGCTTCTAACTCCATCCTCACTCAGCTCCCGGAGCCCCTCAGCTCCTCTCATGCTTTCCTGGGCTGAGCCCTGCACCTTAGCCATCACTCTGAGCAGCCTGGGGCGGGAGAGGAAGAGGGAACTCAGTTGGAGGGCTTGCAATGTGCTTGGTGCTATGCTGGCTGCCTAATACTTGCCCTTCATTTGGTGCTCATGGCAGCCCTGGGTCAAACCACATGCATTGCTGTCCGTGTGTCCATGAGGGAGAGGAAGCTCATGGGTACTAAGTCATTTAGCCACAGGCTTAATATGAAAGCATACACTCTTTGTACTCCTTCCTCCCAGAAGATGAAACCAGATGGGCTGAGGCTTAGCCTGTAGGGATTCCATGTTCTACATCCCCTCACTCCCAGGCAGTCTTTTCTAGAATCTGCAAAGTAGCTTATAACATTAGAAATCTTCTAGAAGGGAGCCTGAGCCCTTGGTGGCTTGATGTTGTGAAGCTATGAATAGACCTGTTTTGTTTGTTGTTAACGACTTAATTGGACTATAATCCTATCTAATAATAGACAAACATGGTAATTGACCATACCTTCGCTACGCCTCCCATTGGCTAATCAGCGCGATATGCAAATTAACCACCAACAAAGATGGCGGCTAATTTGCATACTGCAGGCAGATCCCGCTGCGCTGCCCTGCCTGGGGCTGGCGGCAGCACACAATCCCCAGCCGCCGCCCGCCTCAGCGCGGGACCCGGGCCTGCCATCTGCGACCGGGGAAGATGGGGCAGACACCGCGGGATTGGGCGTGCCATCTGCCACCAGGGGAGCGGGCCTAAGCCAAGAGGTGGTTATCTCCCGAGGGGTCCCAGACTGTGAGAGGGCACAGGTTGGGCTGAGGGGACCCCCCCCTCCCCCCGCCGCCAGTGCACAAATTTCCTTCTGGACAAAGCCACGGCAGCAGGGGCTGAGGCAGCTGCCGCTGTGGAGGGGACCAAGGCAGCTGCCATGGCGGCAGGAGCTTAGCTCCTTGCACGAATTTTGTGCATTGGGCCTCTAGTTGATATATAACAAGCCTTACATAATTAAAGTACATAATTCAATAAGTTTAACCTATGTGTGACCTCTGAAACCATCACCTGATGGTTTGCTCTTGGACCCCCAGCACCAAGAGCAATACCAGTTGTGGAGCAAGTGCTTAGGGGTTAAGTGATTGAACCAGGGAATGAATGGTGAACTAAGGGAGCTCAGGGGGTATGGTTCATTCAGCCAGCAGCATGTAGCACCTCGCATGTTCTGTGGCCCGGAGCCCAGTGTTGGGTGGGAGAAAATCCAGGGAGCATGTGGTTTGACCTGCTCACTTACAAGCGAGGCTCAAGAAAGTATGCTCTCTTGTCCAAGGTCATTCCTCTCTTGTCCAAGGTCATTCCTCTCTTGTCCAGGTGGCCTGCTGGGGCAGAGTTGGGACTCAATCCTAAGATGAGGTCGCCTCATCTTTAGCCTAAGGTGGTTCATCTTTTAAAGCATTGTTTTCTCATGAAAGTAATAAATGCCCATGGGAAGAAATTTGGGAAAATCTGGAAAAGTGTCAGAAAAATAACCCCAAACTCCAGGAACCCAAAGATCATTGTGTGTGTATCTCTCTAATCAGTCCCTATTAACCAAGCCTCATGTTTTGGTGTTTTCAGCCTTGTAACCCTGGGTTGGACATCTGGTCCTGACTCTGATGGCATCTCTGATTATGTCCAGCACCCTCCCCCCTGTAAATGCTCCTCTAACCCCTCTGTATGAGCCGGGAGCCCAGGGTGGAATGCGACCCCCATTGGGCATACAGTTCTGCAAACGTTCCTCAGACTCAAGCGTTTGCACTTCCCCTATCATCACGGTATACACACTTCATTAGATGTATTTGTTTAATTGTTTCCCTACCCAACCAAACCGAACTCTTGTTTACCATTGTCTTTTTCCAGCTCTTCACATGGCACTTAGGTGCTCAACAAATATTTGGTAGAATAAATGAATGAACAGATGAAATTATATGGATAAGAGTGAGGGGCAGGTGAGGGGTCACCTGGGTCTGCTTTTCAATCACATTTGCCTTCCAGGAGCCAACTCAGTTCCCCTTCCCCCTCTCCCAGTCCCTGCCCTCCCCCACTCTGCCCGCCAGGAAAGGTGGGTTATGACTGTGGTCCAGTCCAGAATTTATGTCCAGCCCATCCCAGCCCATAGGCACCTGCGTAGCCTTCTCAGTGTGAATGCAGGATGCTGAGGGGACTGGCAGGACTGCATGAGGGCACCATGTCTGGAAAGACAGCCCGAGTCCAGCATTTACCATGCGCACAGGCCCACCTGGGTCCCAGGGTTAGCCTCCCCTAATAGCACCTGGGTCCTGCCCTCAGGAGTGACAGCATGCCTTTGTCCTAGGACTCTGGGAGAAGAGGACCAGCAGGAGTGGACGGCAGGACGCTCCGCTCCTCCCCACTCCACCGGGGTTTGAGTTCTCAGTGTGCTGGGCGCTGGGGCGAGTCCAGGCAGGGTACACAGACAGAAGCTGTGGGCCCTCTTCCCGGGAGCCTTATCTGTGTGATGGAGGAGGGGAAGCTAGAGGGTGGTTTCCCTTTGGCCAGGAGCCCCTCTGGCTCTGATGGGTAGCAGACTTGGTGTTGAAATTCCTTCTTCTCCTTTACTTCACAGCTGTTATCCAAAGAGCTCCCAGCCCTCCCTCTCCTGCTCAGCCCAAGTCCTGTTCTCTGTGCCCAGTACATGTCATGCCAAAGCCCCTCGTCTGCTCACACACGTGCGGGCACACCCTCCGTGACATTCCCGGCATCTGACCCCTCCTCTCTGTTCTCAGCGATTCAGGGCCTCATTAGCTCTCATTCAGCTGGAGAGAGCTGCCTCCTACCTCTTCCCCTCTGTCTGTCTCTCCTGTAGTCCACCCCGTACGGTGCCACTGGAATTGTCCACCCAAATGCCAGCTCTCACCAGGCCTCACAAACTCTCTCTTTTCACTAAGAGCAACCAACTAATCAGCCAGCAAACCACACCCACCCATCTTTCAGCAGCTCCTCCTCAGCTGGCATGGGGGCCTGGCTTTGTCCAGCCCAACCTTGTTTCCCATGCCCCTCTCTGAGCCCTGCATTCCAGCCTGGGAAAACCACGTCCCTTCACCTCTCACTCGCCTCAGGGCTTTCTTGATGCCAGACGCTCTGGTATACCTTCTGGTATACCTGGTGAATGCTTTCTTGGACACCCCTGCACGCTGGCATGTGCCAGTATTCTCTCTTCCTCTGTGACGCAGCTTCAGTGCCATTTCCTGTGGAGACTTCCAGATCACCAGCCAGAAGTCACTCTTATCCTCCCTGCGGTCCAGGCCTGGACCACACCTCCTCCCTCCCGTGCATCCTAGTTGTTTATGCACGTGCCTCCCCCACAAGACTGCCAGCCTGGTGAGGATAGGATATGAGGTTTGGTTCATCTGAGACGCCCAGGAAATTGCTTTGTACCTGGCAGTCACTCAGGGGGTGGGAGGATGGATTGATGGATGGAAGGATGGATGGATGGATGGAAGCTTGACTATGGCCTTGGGGAGCTAGTTTCTGCTTGTTTTCTGCCCCAATGAGACAAAGAAACCTATATTCTCTTCATCATTTTTCAAAATGAGAAGCCAATTGGAAAATCCCTAACTTCACATTCACCCCAAGTCAGAGAAATGCCACTTTGGGGAATTTTCAGTTTCCTTTTCCCAGCAAGATACCCCTTTCTCTCCTTCCCCTTCTCCCCTTTTCTGTGCTTCCCACTCGACAGGGCAGCCTGCACAGAGGGGATGGGGCTGAGAGAGTTGACTTTTGCTTTCTGTGTCTTTCCCAGAGCAGAGGGGAAAGCCATAATTTAGGTGGCTGCTAAAAATAGCTCCCCGGTCCTGGAAAGAGAGCTTGATTATTTTTGAAAGTGCTCCCCACCCCTTCCCAGCCCTGCCTGAGGTTGACACTCTCCTGTCCTGAGGTTGACAGGGAAGTGACAACCTGTGGCCAAGCCCTGTCTGGGAGATGGTCCCACAGAGAAATGGGCGATGGGATGTCTTCATGCTTTCTTTTCCTGTCCGACTCAGATGGATCTCACTCCCAGCAACCACTCAGCATTGAGTGGGGACAGTGTGGTAGATGTGGGGTCTGGAGACCCGTTTTGAGTCCTCGCTTTACACTCTGCATCTTTCTGAACCTCACATTTTTCATCTGTAAAAGTGGGCGGTTGGATGAGGGTGTTGATACTCATATTTACCCTGCAGGAGTGCGGTGAAAGTTCAGTGTAAACCTTGAACGTGGTAGGTGTTCCAAAATGATAATTATAACTTTGTTATGATTAGAATCACTGGATTTAGAACACAACCCTCCCGTTTTAATGGGTGAGGACACGTGATTAGCCTGTTTGATACACTAAGTTGAACCATATGAAATTAATGATTTTGTAGATTAAACATAATTGAATACTGTCAGCTCCATGTAATTCAACCTAACACAGTGATGGGCAAGCTTTCTGTAAAGGGCCAGGGAGTGAATGCTTTTGGCTTTGTGGGCCACGGGGTCTCTGGTGCATGATCGCAGCCATGGGTGATACTTAAATGGTGGGTGTGCTGTGTTCCAATAAGACTGTATTTGCAAACACAGGCCGTGGACTGGATTTGGGCCCTGTAATAATATCTAACATTCATTCATGTAGAGAGCTTTCTGTAATATAGACAGTCAACTTTCAGGTATCTTCATAATTATAACAGTGGTGTATGCACGGAGCTATTCATAGTGTTTCCCATTACTAGGCACTTTTTAAGTGCTTTACAAATACTAACTAATTTAGTCCTCATGACACCCTATGCAGAATGTGCTGTTATTATTTCCCCATTTTCCTGATGAGTTACTTAGAGAGGCCAAGTAACTTGTCTGAAGCCACAGAGTTAGAGGTGCTGGCAGTTGAACAGAACCCAACCAAGTTTCTGGGTAGAGTTGGGTGCTGGTAATTCAACTTTAGGTTGGAAGTGTGTGTGTAGATAGAGTTATGAGGGATCTCAAGCCTGTTTGCAGCCCCCAAAGCATGAGGAGATGGTCTTCAGAGGCTTGAAGTGGTAGCGGGCAAGATGTAGGTGGGCAAGGGGGGAGAAGGTGGGCAGAGGCTCAAGATGGAAAAGCATAGACTCTTCCTTGGGAAGCCAGGTCCCGGGTAAGCTGGGTCTGGGTCCATTTCCTAGGTGGCCTCCAGGGGTGTACAGTGGGTCAGCATTTAGGGCGGAATCTCCTGCCTGTGAAACAGGAAGTTGTTTGCATTCCTTATGTTCCATGCAGTAGCTCTGGGCCCCATTCCAAGATCCAGGCTCCAGGGGATATGGTGGTGAGGAGGGCAAAGGAGCAGGCTCCCCAGAATGCCTGAGCTATACTGCCAAACCAAGGTACTGGTATCCCCTATCTATTTGCTTTGCCTATTAATTTAGCCACAAAATAATAGGCCGCTAGTCAGAACTCTGGCTTCACGCACACCATGCTGTTTCTGCCTCCTTGCCTTTGCTTTTGCTCTTCCCCTTGCCTGGAATGCCTTTTCCACCCTTTACCCTTCCGTAGTTCTCTCATTTCTTTCAAGACTAGCTCAGTATCATCTTCTCCTGAACACCTTCCCTGGGCTAAACCAGGTCCCCTTTCTCAGTGCTGCCACCGCACGTGTCTCTCTAGCCCTTGTGTTGCCTCCCTTGCCTCCCTGGCTCCTACACTAGGAGGGACCTCCTTGAGGAGAAGGACCGCACCTCGTTTAGTTATCACCACCCAGGTCCGTGTCTAGCACACAGGCTAGAAGCTGGTTAAAACCACGTGTGTTCAAGTGGCCACCACTGTCCTCAAAATCCGGTCCTTCACCCATAGGATGTGGTTGTGGGCCAAGTTGCCTGACCTTTGGGAGTCTTGATGTCATCATCAGTAAGAAGGTAGAGTCATGTTCTTGGAGAGTTTCAGGGACTAAGTGAGATTAAGCACTACATTGTCAGCACAGTGCCTGGCTCCTAGCAGGCATTTGGAAGTGGCCAAGGAGAGACACAATAGCATATCCTTGCCCTGTTAGCCCATGTGTGGGGCTTGGGGCAGGGAGCAGGGGAAGGCAACTTGAATACTCTAAAGCCACTCTGTTGGTCCCAAGAGATAAAGGAAGGGTTTATGAGTCAGCTTTGGTCATGTGATAGGAGCACTGAACTTGGAGACAGAATATTTATTTATTTATTTTTATATTTTATTTTTTGGAGTCAGAATATTTAGTTGTGAGTTCTAGCTCTGTCACTTAGCAGCTGGTGTTGTGACGAGCCATGTGACAGCTTCTGGAGCCTCATAATTATCATCTGTAGGGAGGGATAATAGCAATAGCCACCTCACAAGGAACATCACAAAGCTGAAATGAGACCTCAGAGCTAGGCAAACACCTGGCCCAGCTCATAGGAAATACTCAGTTACGAGTGATTGAGTTGGGGCTTATAGAACTCTTGAGAAAGCTCTGAGCAAGCCTAAGATATGGGCATTCCTTTGACATGTGCCCTATGGCTTAGTGCAGCGGTTCTCAACCTGTGGGTCATGACCCCTTTGGGGGTCAAACGACCCTTTCACAGGGGTTGCGCCTAAGACCATCGGAAAACACATATATAATTACATATTGTTTTTGTGATTAATCACTATGCTTCAATTATGTTCAATTTGTAACAATAAAATTGGGGGTCACCACAACATGAGGAACTGTATTAAAGGGTCGCGGCATTAGGAAGGTTGAGAACCACTGGCTTAGTGGTTTATAGCTTTAGAGTCAAAGTCATGTGTTTGAAGCCTACCTATGCCATAACTAGCTGTGTGTCTTGAGGCAAGTTACTTAACTTCTCTGAACAGCAGTTTTTTCTTGTTTCTTTCACTAACTTCTTTAAAATGATGCCACCTATCTCAGAGAGTTGTGGTGGGGATGAAATGTAGATATAACCCAGTGTGTGGAATATACCAAAGTCCCAGTTGTAAAAATATTATTCTGCTTTTAGTTATGAGTTAAGAGTAAGCACTGATGATGATACAGGGCTTTTGAAGTCCTAATTAATGCAAAAACTGGTGCGTAGAGGGCCTGGGGGCTAGGGCTTGAGGGTAAGGGTTAGGATTTTCATCTTTCCAGACCAAATGGGAGCACTGCACTCACGCAATAGGAAGTGCTTCCTGGCTCGGGCGGAATGTGGGAGGAGCACGCAGTGGAGGCTGAGAGCCCTGGGGGAATCTTTGGGAATGAGATCAAATCAGACAGTGTGAAAGGTCAGGGCTGACTGGGCTCTGGGAGTTCTTCAGACCAACCCTGCCACTGCACCGAGAGGAAACTGAGGCCCAGCTAGGATAACACCATGACCCCCTGCCCCACCGCTGACTGGTAACAAGCTCTGGTCTCCTGAATAGAGGACATCTGTGTTCTCCACAATGTGGAAGGATGGCAGTAAGGAGGGGAAGTCTGGCAGGAGCCCGAGGCTGGAGGAGACCCCTGACAGTCACAGGAGGGCTAACTGGTGGTGACCAGATGTTTTGGTGCCTTAGGGTGCTGGTTGGTCTGTGTTTAGGGACTAACAGTCCTGGAAGACCTTGTCCCCACAGGAGACGAAAGGGATGGGGCAAGGAGACAGGATAGGGAGGACATGGAGCTGTTGGTATTGGGGAAGTTTCCATGGAGAGAAAGGTGGCTGGTGGTGGGAGCAGGTTAAATCCCTCTGGCCCAAGTTCAAGTCCACTGGATTTTGTTCCGTTGTTGCTACCTGTTTTTCTGCATTGCTTCTCATACTTTTCTAATGTGGGGACGGGGTTTTGCAGAAATGACTCTGTGGTCACCTCCACCTTCCCTCCTCCCTGCCCAGGGTGAGTGCAAGGGTTTACCTTTCCATCTGGAGGTAGCTCAGAGCCTGAGGAGAAGTCAGATCCTCTGGGTCAGACTTCCCAGTTACCAGAGGTTAAGCCAGGTGGCTTAAATCTGACTGGGCTTGTTTCTACGATGCCCGGCTTGGTGGCCCATCCACGTCTGGAGGAGGGCTCCTGGCTGAGGCTCTGGGTCAGGCAGTCACCTTGCTGTGATGATGCCATTGAAGCCGCAGCAGCAGTGAGGGTCCAGTGTGATCCAGGCATCTCATTTATGTTACCTCCTTTTTTCTTCACCAAAACCCAGTGGGGAAGATGCTATCATTATTATCTCGGTGTCACAGTTGAGAAACCGGAGGTTCTGAGAGGTAAAGACTTCATGAAACATACTCAGGGTCACCAGCCAGGAGTCAAATCCCAGTTCCTCCCACTTCGAAGACTCTGTTCAGGTGGAGGAGGGGTTACAGCAGGGGTTGATGGGAACTCGGGGTGGTGGCAGGTGGAAGCTGTTGCTCCTGATGGAAGAAAATCAGGTGGCCTTTGGAATCTTCATGACCCTTTCCTGGTCTAGAGGAGACCTTTGACACCGGAGCTATTTCTAAACTAAGCTGTGGAGATTGGTCTTCTCGAGTGGGGGAGGCTACTAGGGGCTGGAGCCGTGGGTAAAAGGGCCATTGATGCGGGAAGGCAAGCTCTGGTGTGGTAAGTCAGACAACAGCCTGAACACTGGGGTTCAATCCCAGCTCTGTCCCTCACCTGTGAGACCCAGATAAGATATTTCTTCTTTGAACTGTAGTTTTCTGATCTCTCCATGAAGCTAGATAATTTCCAGCTGAATGTCTGTGGCTTTAGTTTCCGATGCTTCGATGTGTCCCTAAGAAAGAGAGGCAGCAACAAACTTAAAGGGGTTCATGGGGAGGAGGACGTCCTCAGAAATAGAAACATACTCAGCAGCTGTCAAACAGGCCTCCCCTTAAAGGGGCAGATATACAGCATTCCCCTGGGTGTGCAGGCCCTTCTCTGGGTCTACTTCCTCCTTCCTCCTGAGGCCACTCCCCATCACTCCTTATAATCAGGGGAGACATTAAAAATATTTAAGGAAAGCCATGGTCAGTGTTTCTCAGTGGTTAGAGCATTGGCCACACACTGAAGGATCACAGGTTCGATTCCCAGTCAAAGGCACATACCTGGGTTCCAGGTTCAATCCCTGACCCCAGTTGGGGCGCATACCGGAGGCAGCCAATCTATGTGTCTCTCTCATATCAATGTCTCTCTTTCTCTCCTGTCTCCCTTCCTCTCCTTCCCTCATTTCCACTGTCTCTGAAAAGCAATGAAAAATATATTTACAGGTGAGAATTAACCAATAACCAAAATATATATTTAAGGTATGGCATGGCACCAACTAACCAGAGAAGTCACAGCTGTAAACAGCTGGTGTAAGACTAACAGGGTATACTAGCTGTATGCCTGCCCTGCCCCCCACCACGGCTTCCTCCTGGCAAAGCCTGGCTCAGAGGGTGAAGGGCAAAGAAGGACAAGAAAGGAGACTGGGGGAGCGAGAAGAAGTTGAGGCGGTGAATGCAGAAAAGAGTTCACAGGTCCTCCCAGACACCAGCTCATCTCTCCCCAAACCCCATCATGCCATCAACCCAGCCTCACCACGGCCTCTTTCCTGCCTAAGCTTTGTGCCCTGAGCAGAGCAGTCTTGCCCGCCGGCTGAAGCTTCATTTTGAAGGCTGGTGGAAAAAAGGGGGACCTGGTCTGTACTCTGCCTCATCATCCCAAACTTGACAATGGGCAGGGGACTCCCAGGGTAGTCCACCCCATCTGCCTGCAGAATTGTTGCTTTGCCAAGCCTGAGAGTCGAGGACCAGGGCTTTGTCTCATCCACTCTTGGCTGACAAGTCCTATGGCCTCCCTTGCTCTCCTGTTTTCCTCAGCGCCACCTATTCCGGGTTTGCCACCATGTACCAGGATTGCTGTGTTAGCCTGCCTGCTGCTTTCTCTACTCCCAATTTCAAGATTGTTCCCTTGTTTCCTACAAGTGTTCCAGTTCGCTTATCAATGACTAGAAGTCAGAGATTTTAATCATGATTTCTTTTTTTAAAATATATTTTATTGATTTTTTTTACAGAGAAGAAGGGAGAGGGATAGAGAGTTAGAAACATCGACGAGAGAGAAACATCGATCAGCTGCCTCCTGCACATCCTCTACTGGGGATGTGCCCACAACCAAGGTACATGCCCTGGGACCCTTCAGTCCGCAGGCCGATGTTCTATCCATTGAGCCAAACTGGTTAGGGCTCAATCATGATTTCTTGACCGATTGATAAGGACCCCTTTCCTCCTGTGAAAACACAGGTTGGTTGTTTTTCAATTGACCACAAAATAGTTTTTGAACATTAAGTGCAAGGCATTTTATTAGCTATAGAAATTGGGGGGAGGTGGTCAGAGAAGCAGAAGGCATGGCCCTGTCTTCACTGTGGCTGTGCTGAGCCAATATGTAAATACATAGTAGACAACCCACAACACAGGCAGCCTTGGGTATATGCTATTTGAGGCTATCCTGTCACAAAGTTTATAAAGAAATATAAAAGCTCCAGGATGACAATTAAAATGCATCATGACTTATATGAGAGGCCAGATCAGATGGCTAAGTTAGTAGTGAAATGGTTAGGGCTTAGGAGACAAAGCAGTGCTCTCCAGAAGTTACCTTGCCTTTACTAGGAACAGGTTATGCCACATTTCACTTATTTTTTCTTGATCAGGTTCTAGGGCTTGGTTCAAAGAAATACCTTAGGTTAGGCTTAGCTCAGTTCCACCAGACTTCAGGGAGCGTCTCCTCCGGTGTCTTTACAGGAAAGGGCTGGGTAACTACATGGTTTGTGGATCAAGAGCTGGTTGGAGGACTGTTCCCTGAGAGTGGACTAGTCCTTTGCCATTCCCATCTAGGTCTGTTTGTATCCTTGCTGTGTTCAGCATTTTTAGGAATGATGTGAGTAAAGACCATGGACACATTCTGATCATTCTGTTCATGGCCTAAATCCAGAAGAAGCAGCTAAGAACCAATACTTAAAATACCTTAACCCTTCCCTCCCCGTTGTATGAAACCTTTAAACTAGGTATCCCCAAACCCCAGGATGAATGAAATGAGTGAGTGAGCCCTGCTGGGTGTGGGTCTGCCAACATCAGGGAATAGGATTCCCTGACGTGATGGGAGAGGCAAGATGAGGGCCCTCTCTGACCTCCTGAGAGTCCAGTTTGGGACTACACCCATCCTCTTCCCTAGAGGCACAGAGTAGGAATCTGCAAGTGTGTGTCAGGAAACACTGAGAGGGTGCAGTGAGGAAGAAATGCCTCCAGGTAGAAGGAGCCAGAGAAATGCTTGGCTGTTGGGTTGAGGGCTCCTGACAGTTGAACAAAGAAGTTATGGTGGCAGAGGGACCACTGTCCCCGCCCACCGGGCTGCCATGTCTGACCACTCTGTGCTCTCTGCTCCCCTACTCAGATCACGATGAGGACCTAGGGCACCTGCCTGTTGACTGTCCCCCTGGCCTGCAGTGACCATGGCCCCCCGCAAGAGGAGTCGCCATGGCCTGGGCTTCCTGTGCTGCTTTGGGGGCAGCGACCTCCCCGAGATCAACCTCCGGGACAATAACCCTCTGCAGTACCTGGAGTTCTCCGGTCCCATCCCAAACACGGAGGAGCTCAACGTCCGCTTCGCAGAGCTGGTGGTGAGTGAGGGGCTGGGAAGGTGATGGCAACAAGGAGGGGAGTGGCTGGAGCAGGCAGAGCAAGACAGAGGGCAGGGGCCCGTGTGCTGGGATCGTAACCTCTGAAGCTCTGAGTGGCGCTGAGGTGGGCCCCCAGGACACCCGAGCTGTATGGGAGCAGCAGACCACTCACCAGGCAATGCATCCCCAGAAGAGCGGACCTACCTCATTTCTGCTTGGGCTTCTAGACTTAACGGACAGCAGTTGGGCCACCGTGGAAAGAGCAGGTCCAGGTTTTTGTGAAATGAGGCAGTGAGAGCTCAGAGAGCATCCGAACCTGACCTTCTCTCTGATCTTGGATTTCCCTGATCCTTTTACCCCAGGCGCAGGAAGAAGAGGCAGGGTGGGATTCTGTAGGCAGACACTGGGCACCCCAGAACAGTGATGACTGGCTAGCAATATGGAGATGGGGATGCCTGCATGGCACCTGGAGCTGCCTGGGGCCGGGGATGACTGTATCCCACGCCCAGCCTTAGGGAGGCAGCAGCCCTGCCGTTCACACTGGCATCAGCCCTTCTCTCTGATGCCCACCTGGACCAGAGCAATAGCCGTGTGCCTTTGTGGGAACCGCTGTGTGTGAGAAACTTCTCCTCTACCACAAAGGGGCAGAGCAGGAAAGAAGCATGATTCCGCTCATGGGAGGTGTGCTGGTGAGATAGCCTGCAGGCCCAGGCAAGCCCAGACCAGGGATGTAGGACCTGTACCCAGAATTCAGACCTGAGCCCTGCCGTAGGGCAGAGTGACAGGCACAAGCCCATCTACTGGAGCCTGTCTACCTACCGTGAGCTCCAGATCACTCATGCTCCTGGTTGACCAATATAGAGATGATGCTGTGTGATTCGGAATGAGATATCACACTTGCATTCGATAATAGACGTATCTGATTAAGGCCATCTAGCCCTTAAAATAACAGGACGCTAACCGATGAGAACATGAAGGTTATGTGAAAACGTTGCCCGCCCTCCTCATCATATCCGGTTTAGGAATACTCGTTGCTGCCTTAATTTATGCCCTTCTCTCAGGATAGGGTGAGGTTGGGAGAGAGCAAGCGTTTCCTAGTGTGGACTAACATGTGGAGCCCGATGCGTTAGTCAGCGCCGCTAAGATCTGTTTTCACTCAGAATGTTGCTGCCACCACGTGTGGGTTCCCACACCAAGCAATTCCAGTTCTCTGCGGACAACAGCGGGTGTCCCACAGTTTAACTCGTTTCTGACACTAGCTACCCAGAATTAGCACAGACCCCATGGGTTGAGGGCTCAGCCCACACGACTGCTCCCCATTTCATACACCAATCACAGCTAGTGAGTTCCCAGGTTACCCACACTGCTGTTCGACTTGGCTACAAATTGGGGGTTTCCACCACCCCCACTTCAGGTTCAGTAATTTGTTGAATGGCCCACAGAACTCAGGGAAACACTTTTCTTACTAATGCCAGTTTATAAGGGATGTTATGAAGAATACCAATGATGAAGGGGTGCATAGAGTAAGGCCCAGCAGGGTAAGGACAGTGAGGCTCCTGTCCCTAGCACAGGAGCCTCTGTCCCTGTGGACTTTGGGGTGCAGCACCCTCCCAGCGTCTGAATGGGTTCAACACCCTGGAGGCTCCGAGTCCTGCCATTTAGGGACTTTTATGGCAATTTCATCATGTCATGATCAGGTTTTAGCTCAATCTCCCACCTGTCTCCTCCCTCTGGAGTTTGTTAGGCGAGGCTGAAAGTGCTAGGCTTCTAGTCAGGGCTTGATCTTTCTGGTGCCCAGCCCCCATCCGGAGGCAATCTAGGTCCCACCACTAGTGGAGTTGCTTCATTCTTACGTCAATCGAGGAAAAGAAGCTCTTATCACCCAGGAAATTCCATGGGATTTAGGAGCTCTGTGCTAGGAACTGGGAACAAAGATCAAAAGTGTATCCCTTGCGCTGTCACAGGCAGGGACGTTTTCTTGGTCAGAAGGCATGAGTTTTGATAGGAGGACATGACGAGAGAAATTCCTGCCTCTGGCCCTTTGATTCAGCAAGTATTCACAGAGTACCTTTTGTGAGCCGGGCTTCTAACAAGGCGAGCTGGCAAAGCAAGAATGAGTCCGAGAAGTCTTGTCTGTGAGGAGACTAGTGTCGGTTATTGAAAAATAAATGAAAAAAGTGTTTATTGGGAGACTGCTGTGTGCTGGGCCCAGAGGGACAGGGGTTTAATGATGAGCCAACAGGCACAGTCGTCGCTGACAGTAGGGCAGACTGAACTTGAACAGTCTGACCGGTGTGATAAGTATTAGGGAATGTTCAGTGGGCCCATGGAGTGTCTAGCAGGGAGCTTTATTCTAGAATGGGGGTCAGGAAGGTCCCCCTGAAGCAGTGACATTGCCACTGAGATCTGAACACAGAGTGATGGTTAGATAAGTGAATGGGGGTGCAGAACCATCACAGAGGGGCCCCCACTGAAAAGAGCAGGTCCTTTTGGGGGACACCACGGCGATGAGAATAACAGTCTTTGGATTTATTTCTACAGAGAGCCCCCGAGGCTTTAAGCAGGGCTTCCAGGTGACCTGATCTGCTGTTCTAAACGACCATTCAGGGTCCCCTGTTGAAGAAGGGCGCTGGGTGGGCCATTCGAAGGCTCTTGGTGCAGTCCATGCTGGGAGAGTGGTGGCTGGGACCTGTGTTAGCAGTGAGGGTGGAGGGAAGTGGAGAGATTCAAGAGCTATTCAGGAGAAACTGCAATAGGACTCGTTGGGTGAGTGAGTAGGAATCAAGGAACACCCATGATTCTGACATGAGGAACTGGGTGGGTGTTGGACCCTGTACCGGACAGGATATGCCCGCGGAGACTCGAGTTTTGGGGGTTGGGATGATGAACTCAGTTTACATGCTCGTTGCATCAGGGCAGAGGGTTTCAGTAAGGAGTGATTGGGTCACAGAGTCAGGGCTATCTGTCCTGAGCCAAGTCACCAAGAAATAGCCATTGATTTAGTGACAGGGGCCACTGGCGAGAAAAGACAAATAACCACAATGCAATGCTGAATATGACCATTCTGGAGTTCAGGAAGGAAGAGGCATTCTTACCTGAGAAGAGGCTGACCTTGAGCTTGAGAATGAGGCTGTCCGCGGGTGGGCGGGCAGGGAGGGCGGTCTGGGGGGAGCTGACTGTGTAAGCCAGGCAGAGAGAGGCAGGTGGTGCTGGGAATCGGAACATCTCTGACTCTGACCCGGGAGCAGGAGCACTGCAGGGACCTCGAGCGGGGCTCTGGGAACTCTGACTAAGGACACGCCTGGGATGTGTGGAGCGTGGTTCTAGGAAGAACCTTTGTTTATTAGATCTGCAGGAGTCTGTTTCCAAAGCCAGGTGAACTGATGGGCAGTGTTTCAAATCACCTTCGTGTGCTGTCCAAGGTGGCAGGCTTGGTCACACAGGCTGCTGGCCACTTGGCATGTGGTGGTCTGAACTGGGATGAGTTGTTAGGGTCAAATACACACCAGATTTCATGCCAGAGACCTCACTGATGATTTCTTTACCTTGATGGCATGTGGATATGATCATATTTTAGATATTTGGGGGTAAATAAAATGTGTTATTAAAATTAACTTCACCTATTTCTTAATGTTTTAATGTGCCTAGAAAATTTTAAAAATACATGTGGCTCACATGATATTCCTATTGGGCAGTCTTGAGCCAGGTGAAGGAAAATCTTAAATGTTCTCTCGTGAATAAAAGCATAGGGAATCCCCCTGGTTTGGCTGAGTGGTTGAGTATGGACCCATGAACCAAGAAGTTACTGGTTAGATCCCTCACTGACTCACATGCCCAGATTGTGAGCTCATTCCCCAGTAGGGGGCGTGCAGGAGGCAGCCAATCAATGTTTCTCTTTCATTGATGTTTCTTTTCTTTTTTTATAATATATTTTTATTGATTTCAGAGAAGCAGGAAGAGGGAGAGAGAGATAGAAACATCAATGATGAGAAAGAATCATTGGTTGGCTGGCCTCCTGCACACCCCCTACTGGGGATCGAGCCCGCAACCAGGCATGTGCCCCTGACCTGAATTGAACCCGGACCCTTCAGTCCTAGGGCCGACGCTCTATCCACTGAGCCAAACCGACTAGGGCTCTCATTGACGTTTCTATCTCTCTATCTCTCTCCCTTCCTCTCTCCAAAATCAATAAAAACATAAAATAACTAACTAAATAAAAGTATAGGGACAAGAGTATGGATATTGATATTTCAGACCCTTATGCAATTTAGAAGCTACTCTCACTGTTTATCATTGTTAAAAATGAAAAGGTTAGTAATGCTGAGCTTTGTTATCTTAATGCGAGTTTTGCTTTTGATTTAAAACCTCTGGGTGCTGAGTTGAGAAGCGTGCTGTGTTCCCCCGGCCCATTAGCTATGTCTTAGGTCAGCGGTTCTCAACCTGTGGGTCTCGACCCCTTTGGCGGTCGAATGACCCTTTCACAGGGGTCGCCTAAGACCATCCTGCATATCAGATATTTACATTACGATTCATAACAGTAGCAACATTACAGTTATGAAGTAGCAACGAAAATAATTTTATGGTTAGGTCACAACATGAGGAACTGTATTTAAAGGGCCAGAAGGTTGAGAACCACTGTTTAGGTGAAGCTGAGCATCGCTCTTGAGTCACATATGAAAACCTTCAAGAAGGGAGTGTTTTGGCTGCTGTCCACACAGACACACCTATAAAGTCACCCCAAACTACCCAGAGAGCTACCCTGAGTTTGATGATGTCGGAAACGCCTCGGTTCCCCTCAGGAAGCATGGCCTGGCCTGCCGGAACCCCAGCCTTTTCTGGGGGTCATGTGGGTACAGGGGCCGCCTCTGGCAGGGACATCTCCAGGAAGCAGGGCACCGCCTCCCTTGGCACGGTGTGCCCTTCCTGCCAGGAGAGCGGCTCCGCCTTCACCTCCCCAGCTCCCCAGCCTGTGCTGGGGCCCATGTGGAGGTCAGAGGAGCCAGGAATTTCTGCAGGAGAGACTGACAGGTCAGGGAGACTTGCAGGATGGACCTGTAGAAATGCTCCTTTCCTTGTCTGGCCTTGACTTATGTGTTGACAAGTTTAAGAAGGACAAGGGAAGGAAGACAAGAAACCTGGTAAGAGGATTAAGGACTGCAAAGCATTGCAGGGATGTGCAGGGCTGGATGAGGAGGTGGGTCTGCAGGGGCAGCGGGGTGAGGAGTGGGGAGACGGGTGCAGGGTGAGTGTGGATGGAAGCAGCACAGGCTTGGGCTGACTCCAGGACACGGGCTGTGTTTCCAGGAGGAAGAATTGCCCTGTCATCCCTCTGATCCTCTGGGAGGAGGCAGGAGGCCGAGGGATAGGTTGGGGGCCTTGTTATCTCCTGAAGGGCTGAGTATTCATCTCTGGATGCAGACGCCTCTTCTCGCTGTCTTTGCAGGATGAATTGGATCTCACCGACAAGAACCGGGAGGCGGTGTTTGCTCTGCCCCCTGAGAAGAAATGGCAGATCTACTGCAGCAAGAAGAAGGTGCCCCCTCTCACCCTCCCGCCGCAGCTCAGGGTCCACAGCTCCGGGTGTATTTGTTATACACAGCTCCGGGCTAGGTGTTGGAGGGACGACAGTGAATAAATCAGGACAAAAAAAAAAAAAAATCCCTGCTCTCACGGAGCGCACACTCAGGAAATAGGTTCTGTTTTTCCAAAGCCCTTTAAGCAGGTGCCTGCTGGGACCCAGGAAGGGGGCTGGTTAGGGAGGCACACAGACCACAGGTCTAGACTCCCTTCCATGCCTGACCGCACCTGGAGGGAGGCCACCCTGGGCCGTAGGTGGGACGGCTGTGTTGTGAGGACCAGTTTGGGGGGGAGGGGCATCTTCAGCACCCGCCCTGCCCTGTCTCAGGCTCAGCCTCACAGGCCAGCATGCCTGTCAGGGTCACACAAAAAGGTCACACATGGGTCCCGTTCTCCCCCCCCCCCACTCTCGCCTCTAGTTCATTTGACCCTGGTCCTCCCTAGAAAGGGGTGTGCGGCTCCAGTCAGGGCTTAATTCCCCTCCCCCCCCCCCCCCCCTCTCGCCTCTAGTTCATTTGACCCTGGTCCTCCCTAGAAAGGGGTGTGCGGCTCCAGTCAGGGCTTAATTGGATTTTATCTCCTCCTTCCACGTTTCTTCTCTCTTCCCCTTCCTTTCTCCATCTCTGTGTCTCTTTCGCTCATCTCTTTCTCTCTGTGTGTCTCTTGCCCCCTGTGTGAGCCCATCTGTTTCTTTCAGTCTGGTTTCCTTTTCTTGACCCCTTTCCTCTCTCCCTCCCCTCTCCGATTTCTCAGACTTGCAGCTTCTCCCTTTGACTTCGGTGTGCAGGTGTTTGGGGGTTAGAACCTGGCAGAGCCCCGCACCAAGAGGCTGCCTGTGAAATGGGGGCGGGGGGCCTAGCGTCACTCACCCTTTAGAGTTGGAAGGCACTGAGCAACAGTCCAGTCCAGTCCAGTCCTTTATTCTGCACATGAGGCGAGAAAAGCCTCGCGAGGCAGTGGCTCAGCCAGACCCACCGCTGCTATGGCTGCGCCCTGGCTAGAGCCCCGCCTGCTGGGTCTGCGGACCTGTGGTGAGCTGCGTGGGCTGCACACACTGCAAGTCACTGTCTGCTGCACTCAATGCACATGCATTAAGCACCTGCAGAATACCACGTTCTGTGTCTATGAATCTCACTCTCAGAAAAGCACGTCTTAAAAAAAAAACACAAGTCGTGGGAGGAAGGGAGGGAGGGATGAGAAAATTAATTTCGGGAGTAATTAATCCTGTCCCATGATTCCCCACTTTCCAAATTGAGTTACCGTGGAGTTCCTTTAAGTCGATCTCTTATACAGCTAAAATATTTTAAACAAGTTATTAAAAAAGTAAGGAGTTCTCTCTCTCTCTTCCAAATGAAATCGTGTGCAATTTCCCCACCCATGGTCACACCCCATGCTTTCCACACCGGGCTTCCTGTCTGCAGCGCCTTCTCCACTGTCTTCGCTTCAGTCATCCTCAGTAACTCAGCCAGTCCCCAGCCCCACCGCCTCACCCCTCATGAGCCTGGGCTGTTCGATGTCCCCCAAGGTTTCGGTGGCCCCCTAGGGACAGTTCTTCCAGAGAGCGTTTGTCACCGCGCCTCTGACACTATGAAGACACAGATTATGACTTTTTGCTCAGTACTTTCAAGACTCAGTGCAGTGGTTGGCATGTAGTAAGTGCTCATTAAATGCATATGAAGTGGATAAAGGATGAGCCAGCAAATAAGGCAGGGAAACATGTGTTTTATGATGGATTTGCTGTGGGTTTTGTGATCCCTTCTGCAAGGTAGAAGATAGAATTTGGGGGCCTCAGGCATGGGGATTTAATACAGATAAGTCACATGAAGTCACAAAGACCAAGTCACGACAGCTTTCCCACTTGTCTAAAATTTGCATTTTATGAAACTAAATCCTGGAGCCCGAGTGGACAGAGCTGAGAGGTTCAGGGTAAAGTCCAAGCCAGCTGGCAGAGAGGCTCTGGAGGAGGTAAATTTCATGCTGATTTGGAAGCAGAGATTTGGCAAAGAGAAGCCGGTAGGAGCAGCCAAATGGGACGGGGACAGGGACAGGAGGGAGCAGGGGCTGGGTAATGCCCAGAAGCAGACCCACTGGCAGAGGGGAGGCCTGGGTTTTCAGTCAGCACAGATGTTTATCCAGCTCCCATCTTTCTTGTCCACTGGGGGAGGATTGGGGCTTTTTCTTGGTACCTGACAGCTGGGCCAAAGGCCCTCTGCTCCGGGCCCTGCCTCTCAGCTCCACAGACCCCTCCTGAGTCTTCCCCAAACCAGGGTCTTTTCCTCTTTTTGTAAAGTCATTATTTATTGAGCACCTACTATGTGTTAGGAACTGCATCAAATGCTTTTATATCAATGCTTCTCAAACTATCTGGGAGAGAGAGACCAAGTTTTTAAATTCCCAAACCATCACAGACCAAAATACTTTGGTAGAATACAATGAGGCTATTATCAGAAAAATAAAATTTGAAACAAAACAAAAAGAGATATAGCATACCAGCACAAATTTTTATTAGCTTCAACAGACATAAAATTATATTTTGTGAAATAGGGTCAGAAGAAATATAAAAAGGAAAAATGACTTTATTTTTAATTGCACATATTGTTCATTGAACGTGTATATACCTGCCTGGTTTCTGCCCATGTCACTGGCTGGTAGTGAGATTCGGGGTTTATTAGCCACATTTTGCTGAGGCAGAAAGGGAAGCTGGGAGACTGAGTGATTCCCTTGCCGCCTCTCTCTAGGTGGGGCTGGGGAATGAGTGCCCGGGGACTGAAGTTGAGGACCGCGGGCCACGGCCTGCCTTGCTGGTTGGTCCTTACAAGTCTTCTTGTTCCAGGAGCAGGAGGACCCCAACAAGATGGCGACCAGCTGGCCTGACTATTACATTGACCGCATCAACTCCATGGCTGCGGTGAGTGGCGCTCCTCTCCTACCCTGGTCCCACCTGAGAGGCTATGGGGGCAAGTGAGCCTCCATCATCTCCCCCCTGCACCTCACACCCCGCCCACTGGGATCAGAGCCCAAGATGCTGTCATCATCTCTCCCTTCTCCATGTGACTTCAGAGTGTCCCTACCATTTAACCACTTATTTGCCACGGAAGCTTGGGAGGAAGGCTGGGCCAATAATTCTCCCCATTTTACAGATGAGGAATGTGAAGTCCAGGCCAGAACCTGTGTCTTCTCATAGTCTGACAGTCTGTCTTAGTCAACCATTCCCTGGTCTCACCCTTCCTGAGGCCAGGGTGGCCCCTCACACCGGGGGTGGGGGCGCAGGGGCTGGGAGACGGAGCCCAGCATGACCTCGCGCTCTGTACCTGCCTCAGATGCAGAGTCTGTACAAATTCGATGAGGAGGAGATAGAGATGAGGAACCAAGTGGTGGAAGCCCTGAAGACGGCTCTCCGGACGCAGCCCATGAGGTGTGTTCCTCCTTCCCTCGCCTCCTTCCACTGCCCTTCGCCCAGTGCTCCCCTCAACTTCCTAAAGCGCCAATCACTTCCCATCCCGGTCCCCTTGGCCAGCTCCTCCCCCCAGCGTCCCCTGGAGCTGACCTCATTCCAGCTCCCACACTCCCTTTCTCTGAGGAGCTGAAGATGGACAAGCTGGGGAGGAGGGGGGATGAACACAGGAAGATGGAATACATCTTGGGTCTTTGTAAGAGCTATCCAAGGAGATATGGAGGACAAGTACTTGCTTTTCTTGGGAGAATAGAGCAGGAAGGAAAGGAGCCATACGTTCAAGGCTTATAAGAAAGAGCTCTGAGGATGAGGTCTCCGGAGTGTGGGTGAGAAATACTCCAGCCACTAGGGGGAGCTGTGGTGTCCATGGATGAGATGTCACCACCAGAGTGGGAGCAATAAAAAAGGCCTGGCAAAGGGGATGGGTGCCTCAAAGGCTGGAGAAGAACCCCCACTCCCCAGGCCACATAGTACAAGGGTCCAAAGAGGGGGCAAGAGCCACGGGTTCTTCTTGTGCCTGGGAACGGGCTCACACCAGTTTGTGAGAGCCAAGTGTTCAATTTTTAGCATTTTTGCAAACTATGTTATACACAGTTATGACTAAAATGTAACTTAATATAAATTTATGATTAATTTGCGTCAAAAACAAAGGTAATAAATACTCGAAATTTATCACTCCCTAATTACCTAATGATTTTACAGACCCCATTTTACTATAATGTATAATCTTCACTATCACTTATGCTCGAGTTTGCGCCTGTTGTATATGCCTGATGGAAACACTATAAATGGCACATCTCTTCCCAACTCCACGTTCAAGGAGGTCACATTGGTGGCTTGAAATCGGCTATGCTGGGAGCATTTATACCATGGAAACTGGCAAACACTACAATCAGGCCTTTTTAAATTTCTCCAGAGAGCCAGTCTTTTAACATTTACTAGTACTGGTCTGTGAGTGTGTGTGTGTGTGTGTGTGTGTGTTGTCTGGACTGAGCTCTCACCCCAGGAGCCTGGAAACAGAGCCTCAAGGAGAATGGAACATCCTATTTTCCACTTGTCTCTCAGATTGCGGGGCGAGGAGGGGGGTCTGGAATGGGAAGGAGGTGCCGGAAGGATGAGGGTCAGGAAGCAACGGGGTTAAGGGGACGTTTCCAGGTCTGTGTCCCATTCAGTTTATTTTCTTTCCCCGGGTATACCTCTGACGGCAAAAGTTACACAAGGTCATGGTGGCAATTTTGTGGAATAGAAAAACCTGTAATAGTGTAAATAACACTATTTTAACAACTTAATTTGAGAGTAAATTTTATTTTTCTAGGCCTATTTGTGTAATGTAGAAATACACACAAATATACTTTGGGATCAAATGTATTCATTACTTTTTTAAATAGTCAAATAAAATAAAATTAGATGGGAATAAAAACAAAAGCAAGCCAATTAAAGTGAAATACAGTTACCAAATATTAAAATTTTGCGAGATAGCAATAAATGTGCCTTAAATAGCAAGAACTAGCAACTGCAATCATTTGGAAGTGCTGATGAGTGAAAGTGATATTTTGAGATGCCTACAATGATTGTAACTTGATATGAAGATCACTCTGATTTCTTTGGGGACAAAGTCACAGATTCTGCTAATACCACTGACATGTATTGCCTTCATTTATCATGGAAGGAATTGCTAAATTTCAGTTGAAGGTTGCCAAAAATAAAAGTACAGGTATACCTCGGAGATATTGTGGGTTTGGTTCCAGACCACGGCAATAAACTGACTATCACAATAAAGTGAGTCACATGAATATTTTGGTTTCCCAGGGCACATAAAAGTTGTGTTTACAATACTGTAGTCTATTAAGTGTGCATTAGCATTGTGTCTAAAAAACAATGTATGCACCTTAAAAAATACTATATTGCTAAAAAATGCTAACCATCATCTGGGCCTTCAGCAAGACATAATCTCTTTGCACTATCTGTGAAGCACAGTAAAGCATAGTGCAATAAAACAAGGTATGCCTGTATAATTTTATTTTTCCACCCAAGTCCCTGGACCCCTGAATGCTAGCCATAGATCGACAGAGTCCAGGTTAAGAACCACTGAACTAAATGGTTTTTACTGTTTTCTTAAGGATCCCTAGCAGAGTACCTTCTGGAGCCTTGGCCCTTTGACTTTTGACTCTGATGCACCTCACCCACTCACCCACCCATGGTTGAGAAATCCTTCTTATTGTCTGACTGCAATTCTCTTAATTCCCATCCTCCCTGGAGATAAGTCTTCAGGTTTAATAGCCCTAATAGTTACTGTAATAATTAGCATGATCATCGCCTTCCCTTGCACAGCACCATAGATTGCAACTGGCAGTCAATGACATGCAAACGAACAGTATTTAAAATGCAAACAAGCCAAAACCGGTTTGGCTCAGTGGATAGAGCGGCGCGCCGCCTGCGGACTGAAGGGTCCCAGGTTCGATTCCGGTCAAGGACGTGTACCTTGGTTGCGGGCACATCCCCAGTGGGAGATGTGCAGGAGGCAGCTGATCGATGTTTCTAACTCTCTATCTCTCTCCCTTCCTCTCTGTAAAATATCAGTAAAATATATTTAAAAATAAAATGCAAACAAGATGTGAGTCCCCCGTGAGCATGCTAGGATGTCAGTGTTTTAGATACACTGTGTAGATGAGCCAGTGGTCACTATAGGTGGGACACAATGGAGCAGGGGTCATGGGATGCCTCTTTGCAAATAGCTGTACAGAGTAATACGCAAGTGCAGGATGCCCATTCCATTCCACTAACGGCTCTGGCCTGGACAGGTTCGTGACCCGCTTCATTGAGCTGGATGGCTTGACCTGTCTGCTGAACTTCCTCCGGAGCATGGACCACGCCACCTGCGAGAGCCGCATCCACACCTCCCTCATCGGCTGCATCAAGGCTCTGATGAACAACTCTCAGGGGCGGGCTCACGTGCTGGCGCAGCCCGAGGCCATCAGCACCATCGCGCAGAGCCTGCGCACGGAGAACAGCAAGACCAAGGTGGCCGTGCTGGAGATCCTGGGCGCCGTGTGCCTGGTGCCCGGCGGCCACAAGAAGGTTCTGCAGGCCATGCTGCACTACCAGGTGTACGCAGCTGAGCGCACGCGCTTCCAGGTGAGGGCCCATGGCCGGCTTGCAGAGGGACCTGAGGGACCTGAAGAGATAGGGCTTTGGCTAGGAAATGGACTTCTTGCTAGAACATGGGTTCCCTGAGGCTGGGATAATGGTTTGTTTCATTCTCGTGGCTCTGTCTCTCTGAGCCCGGCACCTGGCTCATTAGAGGGACTCGGGGAAGAATTGTCTAATTCATGCAATTGTTGGGCTTAAGATTTTAGGCCCTGTGCCTGGCCAGTGCCTACAACGGGGACCCTGGGAATAGTCCTGTGAGCTCAGGCCAGGCTCTTCTCTTTTCTTCTCCCTGGCCTGCCCCAGACACATGCCAGTGAGGTAGACAATAAGTATAACGTGTCTTGGAATAGAGTAAGTCTCCATACACGTGAACTGTCCTTACAGTCTGTGGCTTATCCACCAGGATAGGCTATTTGTTTATTCTATCATCCAACATTGTTAAGCTCCGACTCTGTGTGAAAAGTGGCCCCTGGCCCTTTGCAGAAGATAAGAAAGAGACAAAGGCAGTGGCCGTGCTGTGGAGGAGCTGGAAGGTGCCAGAGCAGAATTTCAGCACGGCCCAGCAAAATCACCCAACCCTGAGGCCGGGTGGAGAGGAAGTAAGGCAGGGCTGGGACCGAGGCGTGGAGAGGCAAAGGATGCTTCTCGAAGCTGTGGCGAAGGCCCCGGATAAGTTGGACAGTTGGGTAGAGAGAATGGACGGGGCATTCTGGCGGTTGGGATGGCAGGAGAAAAGGCACAGAGGCTGGACCTCTAGGATCCTGAGTTCTCCCCTCCTCTCCCGTGCTGTCTTCCCATCCAGACCCTGCTGAATGAACTGGACCGAAGCCTGGGCCGGTACCGGGATGAAGTGAACCTGAAGACAGCCATCATGTCCTTTATCAACGCCGTTCTCAATGCTGGCGCCGGGGAGGTGAGGCGTCTTTCCTCGCCCTGGCTGTGCCCCGACTTCCTGGACCTGGGCTCGCGTGTGTGCCTCCTGGGAAGTAGCAGAGGGGAGGGCCAAGGCATCTGGCTGGGTGGCTGCCACTGCCATCGTTGTCTTTAGCTCTTCCTGCTGCCTTCTCTTGGGCTGAGAAGGAATAGCTTGTCATTAACCTTGCTGTCAGGAGAGGCTCCTGGGAGTGTCCTGCACAGGTAGCATCGTGCATGATGTGTGTCATGGACAAACCCCATCTGGGCTGGCTGATGGTGGCTTAGGGCGGTGGGATGATTTATGGGAAGAGGAAAAGTGTTGGCCCTTCTTTTTAGAGTTTTCTAAAGATCTGCTGTGGACTGGTTTCTGGGTTGGCTAGTCATGCTCTTTTAGCGCCTTCTGTTAGGAGGTCTGATTTCTCATTTCTTTCCTTTGGGGTCAGAATGGGATTTTCAGACCATAAAAATAGCAATAATTAAAGAATAATTAGTCAGATGCCTCAGTCAAGGTCAGCTTATTGAAGGATAAAAGGGGCACTTCAATATTCTGTACTTTTCCCTTTTTTTCTGCCAGCATGTTTTTTGGTTGGTTTGTTTTTTCACCCAATTCTGATGACCTCAGTTAGGTGAGGTGGATTTGGGGAATAATCTGTCCCTAAGATGCTGACAACACCTTTGTCATTACTAGCTATTTATGGCTGACATCTGTTCTGATTAGTTGGTAACCATAACTCACCAGGTAATATTTACTAACACCCTTCCTGTAGGTCAAGCATGTCAAACTCGCAGTCCGCGGACCACATGCCTCGTTTATTTGGCCCGTGTTGAGCTTTGAGTTTCACATGCTTGCTATAGGTAATATCATGACCATTTTACAGATGAGGAAACTAAGGCTTTCCCAAAGTCACAAAACTAGTGAAAGTGACAGAGCAGGGATTTGAACCAAGATCTCTCTGATTCCAAAGCTTGTGTTTTGTATCCCTGTACAACACTGCCCTTTGATGCCAAAAGCTACGAGACTCAACGGAGATGAGGCAGGAGACCTACAGGGAGTGGATTAACGACATCAAAAGATGTCTCCTCCCACCCTTCCTTGGGACTCTGGGACTTGAAGCAGTTCCAGTTGAGTGGGCTGCAGAAGTGGAGGGATGATGACTGCAGTGGCTGTGAGGGTCCACTGGGGACTCTTGTGGAAACTGAGACTAGCCAAAGAGCCTGGTCCTTCCTTGCTGACCCCCTAGGACAATCTGGAGTTCCGCCTACATCTACGGTACGAGTTCCTGATGCTGGGGATACAGCCTGTGATTGACAAACTCCGGCAGCACGAGAACGCCATCCTGGACAAGTAAGGCCCACGCCACCCATCCCCATGGCAGACCTATGGGGACAGAGCCTTGGTGGGTAATGGTCACAACCTTCATGGAGGCTGCCCTTCCCACTGGAGACCACCTGCCACACCCAACATCCATGCAGAATCAGCTCTGTGTGTGGGGCGGGCTCTGGTTCCCCATCCCCTTGTCCCATGTCTCACCTATATCCCTACCCGTCCTCTTTGCTGACCTGCTGTCTCATCTCTGATGTTATAGACAGGTGGACCCTGTAGTCCTCAACCGTGGCAGTACTTCCCCGCTGGGGAGCATTTGGAAACATGTGGGAGTGTTGTTTGGTTTTTCAGACTGCCTGGTTGTTAGGGACCAGAAATGCTGAATGTCCTACAGTGTGCTCCTGCTCAACATAAATGGCCCACTCAGAAGACAAGCCATAAAGCCCTTTGTTGGTCAAGGGCACAGTTACATTCCCGAGTGTTACTAGCAGCCCCTCTGGTTCTGTCCCATGGGTACAGGCATTTTATTACACTGGACCTTAAGGGAAAGAGGGTGAATCCTTTTGAAGTGGAGAGGAGAGTGAAGGGGTGGAAAATGAGTAAGATTGACCTTGAGGGCTTACATGGGGACAACATGCGAACACTGGGAAGGTATATGTAGGACAGTAGTCCCTGACTGGGAGCGATTTTACCCCCACCCCAGGGACATTTGGCAATGCCTGGAGACATTTTTGGTTGTCACAACTGAAGGGGGGGGGGGTGCTACTGGCATCTCGTGGGTGGAAGTCAGATGCTGCTGAACCTCCTGCAACTGATATAACCTCCCATAACCAAGGGTAATCCAACCCCGATGTCAGTAGTGCTGACATCGAGAAAGCCCTGGGTTGGCCTCCCTGAGGGAGTCTATACAGGGGAGTGTTGCCTACAGACAGCTGCTTCCTTCTGGTTTGGCATTGGCCTCACCTGAATGAAGCTTTCAGGTTTAGCTGGTGGGGGCTTGAAGGGGCTGTAAGCCTTCAAGGACGTCCTGATGCTAATGTCTGCGCTCTCTATGCTCCCATCCTCTCTAGGCATTTAGACTTCTTCGAGATGGTCCGGAATGAGGATGACCTGGAGCTAGCCAGGAGGTTTGACATGGTGAGGCGCCTGCCAGGGGGAGGTGACTGTGGCCGTCCAGGTGGCCCCACAGCCTCTTCTACAGCTCCTGTGTTGGTGGGTCTAGCGTTGGTTGGGTTCCCTGGTGGGTCCCCCCATGGCCAGGTCCTGTTTCTGGATGCCCGGCAGTATGTTGGCTCTGGTGAGCCTCACCTGGCGGGTTTCACCTGGTAGAGTGTTTACCCCCTAGCGGGTCACAACCCCCAGAGGAAAGAGAGACATTCTTTCTTTCAGCTGAGTAGTCTCAAATGCTGCTCCTGGACGACTCTCCCCTGCCTTCTAGCGATCCTGAGTCGCCACCTCCCATCACTCACCAGATCATGCTTAGCAAACAAAATCATATTTTCATTTTAGCCCTAGTAACCCTGAAACACACAACTCTGCTGCTTAAATTTTGTACTATAAAACCCCATCCAAATAGAAACCTGCTTTGGGTGGTGCTTCAGTCACGAACCACCATCCTGTACATTCTCTCAAAGTTCCTGGATTTATAGACACACAAGCAGGTTAGAGAGGCCGGGCAGCTGGCCTGTTGTCACAACCGGAGAGCAGGCCGGGGGCTGAGCCCAGGCTGTGGACCCGTGTGCCACGTGCTTCTTCACTCACCTGTGTCCCTGCTTCCTTCCCTGGGTTTGAATCAGTAGTTCTCAACCAGGGGCGACATATCTTGAGACATTTTTAAGTTGTCACAACTAGTGCGAGGAGGATGCCACTGGCATCTGATAGACAGCCCCTGGGTTTGAATCAGTAGTTCTCAACCAGGGGCGACTTAGCAGCCCCCACCCCCAGCCCACGGGGACATTTATGTCTTAAGACACTTTTAAGTTGTCACAACTAATGCGAGGAGGATGCAGCTGGCATCTGATAGAGGCCAGGATGCTGCCAAACACCCTACAGTGAACAAGGCAGCCCCTACAACAAAAATGACCTGGTCCAAGATGCCAATAGGCCGAGGTTGAGAAACCCTGGTTATATAATTAGCTTATCTCCCTCTCGCCCCTGGGCCTGAGGCAGGGGAAGGTGGGTCCTCCTGGGGGATGGTGCAGTGGATGGAGGCAGGGTCTTCTCTCCCCTATTCTCTTCCTCACTGTCTCCCCCAACCAATCACTGCTGCCCCCAAACCCCCAGGTCCACATCGACACCAAGAGTGCTTCCCAGATGTTTGAGCTGATCCACCGGAAGCTGAAGCACACGGAGGCCTACCCCTGCCTGCTGTCTGTCTTGCACCACTGCCTGCAGATGCCCTGTGAGTAGCCAGCACCTGCCACTTCCTCAGCCAGCCCCGGGAGGTCAGGCCAGGACTCAGGCCCTGCTCTTCCCTCCCTCCTAAGGGCAGGACTTCCACTATCACCTTGGGCAGTTGCTGGACTTGGCCCCGAGCAGTGCCAATATCCCAGTCCAACAAACAGTACTTGATCACCATGAAATCAGACAGTTCTGACGGGATGAGCAGACTTCCTGGGGGGTTCCAAAAAGGTCTGTGTTTGGGGGATGGCACAGATGTGCAATAAGCAGGCTAATTTTTTGAAAATCAATTCCTCCAGCCAGTCCTTGCTGGAACCCACCCTAATACCCTTGCCCCTGCCTCTCTTTTCAAATGTCAGCATCTACGGGAGCAGATGCTAAGCTCTTAAGATCCAAGTGTGCACGGTGACTGCATAAATTACACATAATTATTGATAAGCCACTCCAGCATGCAACTTGAAATTGTACCATTTGGTATGTAAGCTCGTCACAAAATGGAATATTTGAAAAATTGTGGTCAACCTAGACAGACTCTCTTTGGTGGTAGTGAAGGTGGTGGTGGTGGTGAAGGTGACAAGGACAGTTTACTGTGTGCCAGCTCTGGGCCAGGTGCGGTGTGAGGCCTTTGGCACAGTGTCTCTGAACCTCAGAATGATGTACAGAGTGAGCATTACGATCTTGTTTTCAGTGGATGAACTTGAGGCTGAGCCAGTCTTTGCATAGGAAGGAACTTCTATTTCTTTGGGGTCAGGGCTCTAGATGACACGTGTTCTGCTTCTGTGAGCCAGTGTCCTGGCCCCACCCTGGTTTCCTGGGTGAAAGGTAAATGGAGCATGACACCACATGGCAATGCCTGTGTCAGTGGGGTGGTGGAAAAAAAAAAAAACAGACGCAGTGGCTGGGATTGGAAACCTCTCAGTTCTTCTCCAAAAGTCAGTGCAGAGGTCTTCATGGAAGACACGGGAAGGTCCTGGGAAACCTGACTTCTGTCCCAAGTCCCTGTGCTTGGTGTCCCATGAGCACATGTCTGGGTCTCTCTATCTACTTCAGAAGGGGCTTTACAGACACGACCTTCCATCTTGTAGGCATTAATGATTTGACTTCAAGGTCAGGATCACTCTGGTTGACCTTCCTTGGTGGTTAGCAGAGATGAAGTATAGGGGATCAAGAACCAATGAAGAGCGTCTATGCCAGCCAGACTATGATTAGAGGGGATGAGAGTGGGACCCTGTGAGATCGAACACAACACACAATGCCTTTGCCTTCAGAGTTCAGGGTCACCTTCACCAAAACAAACCTTCCTGGGTTCCATCACCACTTCTCCGATCCAGTCTGATTCCCTCTCTGTGCACACCTGCAATTAGTTTCCATTCATCTTTCTCTGTAGAACAATAGCATAGATATTGCCCTAAAACCTCTTCTTTTATAAAAATTTCCCTGCAGACTTCCTTATTCAGCATGTAATATTTTGGAGCAGATTTGCCTTCTGAAAGGCTTTTTTTTAAGGTAATTGAAAAAGCAATTTGCATTCCCAAGGCCTACCATGCTTGGGTGCCCACAGGGAAGAAAAGCAGACAGGAAGCATTGCAGAGAAATATGTCCAGAGGTTTGACACAGTCAAACTGGTCAGTCACAGGTAATCAAGAAATGGCTGGATTTGAGATTCTCCATCATCAGCAATTGCATTGCCTCCCGCCCCCTTGGGAGCTTGCCAAGGGGGTGGGGGGCATCTCACCAGCCTGGGCCCAGGCAGTGACTCTAGGGTGAGGCTCCAGGGGCTCCAGGGCTCAGTGTAGATGCGATACCTGTGTCCCTCAGACAAGCGGAATGGCGGCTACCTGCAACAGTGGCAGCTCCTGGACCGCATCCTACAGCAGATTGTCCTCCAGGATGAGCGGGGCGTGGACCCTGACCTGGCTCCCTTGGAGAACTTCAACGTCAAGAACATCGTCAACATGTGAGCAGTGGCGAGCCCTCCCCTGTCTTCCTCCTCCTTCTCATCTCTCTCCTACCTGGGGGTCTCACTCCCCCTCTCACCCCAGACATCTCCACACCGGCCTGGAGCAGCATTGTCCAAAGGAACTCTGAGATCACAGAAGTGGTCCATATCCACCCTGTCCACACGTGGCTGCCGAGCACTGATATGTGGCTGGTGTGACTGAGGAACTGAATTTTACATTGCATTTCCTTTTAATCAAATAACCATATGACATATGGCTAGTGACACCATATTGGACAGCACAGCTGGGGGTTACCTCTCACTGGTCCATTGAGTGGAGTGGATAGAGGAGGAGTTTAAACTCATCAACACAGAGGAGGAGTCAGCAGGCCATGCCTGTGGGCGAACTCCCCAACTTGTGTGTGTATGGTCCATGAGCTAAGAAGAGATTTTACACTTTAAAAGGGTTGTTAAAAACACAAGAATCTGCAGCAGAGACTGTACACAGTATGTAAACCTCTGTCCCTCTAGAGGTTTTCCAACCGCTGATGCAGGGCAAGACCATTTAGCCATGAGGTTATGGGACAAGGATGGCGCAGCCCGAGGTCTTCCTTTGTCTGACCCTGGGTACAGAGGAACAGAGAGCAAGTTCCAAGTCACATCAATCATATTCAGACCTTATGTTCTGAATATTGATTTTAAACTTAAACACTGAATTTTAATTTGAAACGTTTATGTATCTTTCAGCATAAATTTTTAATTTTAAACACTGAATTTTAATTTTAAAATTTTAACGTTAAGCTTTTACTTATTTTTCAGCGTAAGTCTGAGCCAGTTGCCCTTAAGGAGATTAAATAGGCTCTCACTGATTTGTTGTATTGCATTTCAACACCAAGCAGAAAATGACTCTTAAACAATTCAGCTACTGCCAACAAACTCTAGAGAGCTGTTGGGCCCCAGCTCAGCAGCGCTGTCCTGCTTAATGCTTCCTCACTCTCTGGACCTGCCCAGCCCCAAGTCAGACCCCAGTCCACCATGCCTCCTGCCCAGTGTCAAGGAACCTGGGTCAAAACTCTCTGAGAGGCTCAAAGAAGCCATTTCACAGATGGTAGTGAAGGAAGTGGCAGCACCGGGGATGATGGCGGTGGTTCTCCCCAAAGAAATCTCTGCACAAGTTACTTCCCCTCCACACTGTCCCCTGTTTATAGCCTTAGCTTGGTTGAGGAGGCCAAGAGTCATGGATCTCACTCTTCCACATTCTCAGGTTTACCAAAGACATGATTACTGGGGTCTCACCTTGGGGTTTCACCTCCCTTGTACCTCAATGTCTAAATGAAAGCTTACTTTTATCCCAGTTGCAAGAGTTTGATGCGAATGAGGACTTCTTATAATTTAGACACCCCCCCTCTTCACCCTCATTCTGTGTTGTTGGAATGGGTGGCCTCTCTCACTCTCACGCATTGGTCTTTAGAAGCCTGCACCATGGTAGTGCCAATATTTTGATCTCTGTCAATGCAAAAACCTGTTTTTACAAAGGGGTACAAATCATTACAGCTAAGGAAGGCCTGAGATTTGGGCCTAATTCTACCATTAAAATCTTGTCTCCAGTCTCATCTCAGGAGCTTCAACTGTTTCACAAAGGGGTTAGATTACAGGGCACCTGAGGGTCCTTGTAGCTTTCACAGTCCATGGAGAAACACACAGTGAGAACTGGGAAGGGATGGGGACCTGGAGGAACATCCGGAGAGTCAAAATCCTGCCCTCCTCGATGTGGCCAGATAGACTGGGGTCCAGGCACCAATGGGAGGTTGAGTGCCAACGTTCAACAGGACCCTCCCTCTGCTCCCCACCAGGCTCATCAATGAGAATGAAGTGAAGCAGTGGCGAGACCAGGCAGAGAAGTTCCGGAAAGGTGAGGAGCTCTGCCTACACCTGCTACACGCTCCACACACCCCTTCTGCTGGCCAGCCCAGGACCCACCTCCTCTGGAGGGGGACACACGCAGACTCACATTCTCTCTCTCCATTTCCTCTCCCGCCCCACATCATCCAGAACACACGGAACTGGTGAGCAAGCTGGAGAGAAAGGAGCGAGAGTGTGAGACAAAGACTCTGGAGAAGGAAGAGATGATGCGGACGCTGAACAAGATGAAGGACAAGCTGGCCCGAGAGTCCCAGGAGCTGCGCCAGGCTCGGGGACAAGTGGCTGAGCTGGTATCCCAACTCAGTGAGATCTCAGTACGTGGGCACTCTCCTCTCCTTCCACATAGATGAGCCTAGACCTTCAGGATATGGAGGGAAGAGCAGGTGTGGGGAGGGGCTAAGGATCCCGGGATGAGGGAGAAGAGAGGGGGGCCTCATCCCCGCATAGAGGGGGCTCCTGAAGCTGTAAGGGTGACACCTTTGTGTTACTTAGTAAAAGTAATGCTCCTTCTGGGTGGTGCTGTCCCAGGAAGCACACCTTGGAAGTAGAGTGCAGGTGGGCTTTTGGCTTCCCCGCCCTCAGCAGGTAGTGGCCTACACAACTCTTTGTGTCAACCCTGCTGTTGCATTGTGGCAACTGTGACTTTGCTCAGTGTCTGTGTGTGAGTGTTTGACGTTTGTGTCTATCTATCTGTGGTTGTGTGTGTGGTGGATGTTTGAGATACAGAGAGAAAATGGGAGCTCCGTGCAGGTGGGAGGTTAAGAGCAGGATTGGCAGATCTAGTGTAGATGGAGAATAAGAATAAGGAAAGGAATAATAGTGGGACACCTGAAAGGTATCATTGCTGAAGGCTTTGTTCTTCTGATTTTTCTGTCTCCTCACAGACAGGACCTGTATCTTCCCCACCTCCCCCTGGAGGCCCACTTACCTTGACTTCCTCGTTGACAACCAATGACCTGCCTCCACCTGCACCCCCTTTACCATTCACCTGCTGTCCCCCACCGCCACCACCCCTTCCACCTGGTGGGCCTCCCACTCCCCCTGGCGCCCCACCTTGCTTCGGCATTGGCCTGCCTGTCCCTCCAGACCCTTTCCCCAGCAGTGATGTCTCACTCAGGAAGAAGTGTGTCCCCCAACCTTCCCACCCACTGAAGTCCTTCAACTGGGTCAAGCTGAATGAGGTGAGTCACCAGGGGAATCCCGTGCATCCCTTCTCCTACAGCTGGGGGGCAGTCAGCCCCACTGTTTGGAGATCTATCCCCTGGGTTCTTTCTTTGGTGGGTGTAAGGGTAGACATAGAGGATGCAAAAGATGGGGTTGCTGATGCCAGGCAGCGCACTGTCCACCGGGAAGAACATTCTACCCTGGGAGGACATGGCTCGGCATGTGGTAATGCTTACATTGCCCAAGCCACCTACAAAAGGAATTTCTGTGTGCTGAGGAGTAATGGAGTAATATAGATACAAGAGCATGGGCCAAGCAGGGGTGCTTTCTAGACAAGACAAGGGCTGGACTGGAGCCATAAGGACAAGGTGAATCTGAGGAAAAGGGTAGAAGATCTGGGCAAAGATCTTGGACCAAGGACTGAGATGGTAAAGATCAAGGACTGAAATGAGGCCATGGCAGGGGCTATGACACCCTTGCAATGAAGAGTTTGGTGCCAAGATATAGCCATTTTGGCATCTTCCCAGGAGAATGGTGCTACTTTCTAGATGGCTCAGCAGTGAGAGGCCCTCACAAATATTACCCACTAATCACCCACTCCAGGCCCAAGTGTGGAGTTGACTTCTCTGTTGGACGTTCAAGATCATAGAGCATAGATGTCCTGGGTCACATTAGACCCCTAGAAAATGAAGGCCAGTTGCAGCTTGGGTCAAGCCCTGCACCTGGTTCTGTACTGTGTCCTATTAAGAGGATCAGTGACTTTGTCCATGAGATAAACACATGTAAGGCAATTGGATTCAGTTGGCCTGACTCACACTCACCCTTCAACAACAGCTATGATTGGAGCTGAGAGTAATGGGTGCCCTCTGACCTTTGGATCTAGAAAGTGTGTTTGAAGAAACACTTCTAGATTCTGAGGATGGACAGAGGGAGAGGTTCTACCCTCTAACAAGACCAGGTTTGGCGCTAACTGTGTGGCCTGTGAAACCACTCATGTTGTCCACACTCCATTTACTTGTCGGTAAGGTGATCTCTACGATTCCTTCCACCTCTGGTTCTGTGGTCCAGGTAGAAACACGACGCATGAATACAGCCCATTCGTAGTCTCCTGGGCCTCTGATAACACCTTCAACCTGAGTTATTAAAACTTGAGAGCCACCTCTTAGCAGCATGTTGAAGAAACACTGTTGAAGTCAGTGGCAGCTGCATTCCACAGTTGTGCCCTGTGCATGCTTCTCCATGGTTACGAGGCAAGGCAGGAAGGCAAGGGCATGGGAGCCGGCAGCCAGCTCTGCAGCCAGCTCTGCAGAACCAGAGCCCAGAGGCTGTGTGGGCATGTTCATTGTCCATAATCAGACATGATGTTTTTAAATTGTCGTAAAAAAAGATATAATCTGCATCTCCTATACTTACAACTTTTAATTTATGGTTTTAAAATGTCACGAAAAGTTGATTAGGTACCTTAGCAATTAAGGAATACAGACAAGGCAAAACATTTTCATCATATAGAGCTTTGTGCCTAGGATTTTCTCCGGGGTCCAGTACTAATAAAGCCTACCGAATTCCTCAGGGACCCGGCGCAGGCCAGTTTCATTCCTAGACTGGAAAGCACCGTTTTGGTGGAATAGGCATCGGGGAGCAGTCCTGGGAGCTGCAGACGTTTCTTAGCCGGGGTGGGTGGCGGGGAGTCAAATAATGTTTTGTGAACCTATTATCTTAGCCGCAAGCTTTGACTTGTATGACGAGGGGTCATTTCATCGTTTGGGCTTCAGGTTCTTGATCTGTAAGATGAGGGTAATTATGACATCCATAGCAAAGGTTGTTTTAATACATATAAAGTACGTGCCAAGTGACTAACACAGAGGAAGTCATAATATTAATAATAATAATAGATTGGTTATTGTTGGTGGCACTGCCATGTGTGCTTTGAGTATGTTATCTCACTTAATCTACACTTTAGCTCAGTAAGGAAGCACCATTGAGATTCGGTTTCCCCTGGCT
>NW_005371808.1:216956-222381 GCF_000412655.1 Myotis brandtii | reverse complement strand
CAGTGCCCCTCCATTTGCCAGTGGTCCCGCGGAGTGACTAGACAGAGACAGAGCAAGCCAGCCTGGTCTCACTGACCCCACATGCTCCTTGAGAGAATCAGTGACATGCACGTTGAGAAAGATTTCCCTGGCTTACACAAGATGTCCCTGAGGGGCAGAAACTCCAGGAATATAGGCCATAGGTGATTGGGCCTCGGCCAGAGTGGCAGCAAAACTAAATCTGGGGATGATGATGCAGGACAGGCACATCAGGGTAACCTGGTGAGATGTAGGGTGTGGAGAACACTGGAATAGACGTACCCCTGTCTGGCTGCAGACTCGGCGCACTCCACCGGGCGTTCCTGTGGCGAATACGGGGGAGGGCGGGTGTTTGGGAAGACACATGGAGAGGCTGGCCCTCAGTCTGTTGTCTCTTCCTAGCGCTCAGCATCACACCCTCTCAATCTGCCCTTTTTCTCATCCTGGCCTCACCGGGAATGAGGAGCAATGGGAGGCTTCACCTCTCTGAGCCTTCCCAGTGTGCCCACCTGCCCGCCAGGCCTGGGTTTAGGTGGGGACCGAATTAGAAGTTTCTCTCCCCTGCCTGCCCCAATTCCATTCCTACCATCTCCTCTCTGCTACTACCTTCCCCATTCCAGGAGCCTGGCCCCTCTCCCCAGGCCCCTTCCTCTTCCCCGACCCCACGCGTGCTCCTGTGCGTACACACACACACACACACACACAGTGGCTGCTTCTGCCATGAAAAGAATGCGTCTGTGTTGGGTTTGGCCAGTTGCCTGTATCCCTTGCCGCTCGGAGCTTCCCAGCCCGGCATTCCACAAGAGGGTCCCTGGCCTTAGGAAGGCCACAGGAATGTCCCCACCCCCTGCTCTGGCCTAGCCTCCCCTTTTCCAGAGTTTAAGAAAATAAACGTGAGTGAAAGGTATGTTTCTCTCCAAGCCTTGCTGAGGGGGAGGTGAAGGGAGGAGGCAGGGGCATTAGGAAGGCTCCCCAGCTGCCCTACAGCCAGATGACGGTGGGAGGCGCTACCTGAAAAGTCAGCAAAGATGTAGGTAAGGTGGGTTCTGGGAGGAGGGGGTGGAGCACCTGCAGGGAGGACCTCTGCTGCACCCTCTAAGCCAGGGGTGGGCAACCTTTTTGTGAGTGCGTGCGTGCCAAAACCAGCAAAATCTCTGACTCAAAATTCTTCTGCGTGCCAACCCTAATTTTTTGAGAACATGTTATGCATACTTGATATCTCTTAAGTTGTACGTATGTGACGAACCTTGAAGAAATAAAATTCATTCGAGTGACAAAAACACAGTATATGATGATGAAAAATACATTTATTTTTTAATGTATACATGTACACTGATAGTCCGACAGAAAACTTTATGACTCCCTTTGATATGATCAGTTGGACTTTTGCTGCTGCATCACTGATGACAGAGATTTTACATCAGGTTTATATTTCGTGACCTTCAGAGATATGCACGAGCTACTACTTTCATCCGTCAGGCTACTCCTATTAGGAGACTTAACAAAATTCATCACCGAGAACAAAGATTCACAAGCGTATGTGGATGAAACCAAAACACTGGTCGGATCTAGGAAGGCAGAGAGAGTTAAGGCAGAGGCATAGAAATTGCTCTTCCCCTCTCTCATCAATCCATGTCTATGGTCTTTAAGATAACTTGTTATGTAAAATTATTTATTTATCTAAGATGCACCTACACTGAATTTATCTGAAAAATAAAAAAGGTGATACTAAGAAAAAAATTGTAAATGGAAGATTATAAGAGAGGGTTTCGCGTGCCAGCAAAAGTTACTGGCGTGCCATGTTTGGCATGTGTGCCAGGGATTGCCCACCCCTGCTGTAAGCCATCCTCAGGTGTCGCAGGATCACTGGAATGGCCTGGCTTGGCTGGCAGCTCCTCCCCGGAGGCTGACAGCTTCTTCCGAGGCCCCTGGGGTGGGGTTCACTGCAAGGGTCCTAACAGAGGTGTACGGGGCCTATGGTGAGGGGCCGTGGAATGTAAACTCCTGGGCCCTTCCCAGTCATAAGCTACGGGCCATCTTCCCTGGGTCTGACCAACAGGAAATTGTGGCAGAATCTCGGCCCGGGCAGTCACTGGAGGGGACAGGATGTCCCAGCCTTTGACATTGGTCTGCTTTCTGGGAATCTGGGAAAGTGGGAGGAAGACCCCTGGGAGAGAAAATGACCATCTCAGATGCAGGAAATACCGTTGGCGCTAAGGATGCCAGGATCCCCCATATGTGTGGGCACTCTTCCTGCCGCTGACCCCCCAGCCCGCCTTCAGGGGGAGGCCCCGAGAGCGCTGGCTCAGCTTGGCTTTTCTGGAAGGAGTTTCATACTCGCCCATCCCTCACTCGGCTCACCCACCGATTTCTGTAATGTGCCTACACGTGGGCCCACCTGGACAGGCGGGGAAGGAGGTTGTCGCTGGCCTCTACTCTGGGGCCGAGTATTGAGAAAGGGTGGAGGTTAGAGGGGAGGATGACCCCCTTCTGAGGGCCTGGCCGCCTGGCTGTCAGGATGTGTGCCCCTGGGGGCAGGTGGGGGTAGGGAGGCACCAGCCATCTCCACAGAGAAGGAAGTGAGTCAACCATGGGTGTCCTCCCCGCCCCGAATCTTAGGAGCGTGTCCCTGGCACCGTATGGAATGAGATTGATGACATGCAGATATTTCGGATTCTGGACCTACAGGACTTTGAGAAAATGTTCTCAGCCTATCAGAGGCACCAGGTAAGACCCTGCCCCTCGAGCCTCTTGGATCTTGACTTTTAGCCTTGACTTCACATTTGCGCCTTACTAAACCCACAGTGTCTGACACATAGCCCCTCCCTCCCTCCCTCCTGAATGTATTGAATGATTTGATCCTTTGCCAGGCCCCATGTGCTTGCTGGGAACGTAGATATGAAGTGGAGGCGTGCAGTGCAGGAGGGGAGACATCCCATAGTATTACAGTGTGTAGTCACACATCAAGTGATGAATGAGCATGTGTTGGTTTCTCTCTCTCATCCTGGAGCACTGGAGGTGGAGTCCGAGGGCCTGGCCACTGCTGATCCTGCTCTTTCTTTGGCCGCAGGATTTAGGGACTGTACCTAAAAGGCATTTTAACTTTTCAAACCATTTTCTCTACATCCTCTCATCACTCAACACCCCCAAGAGTCGGGGAGCAGAGGATGCTAACGTTCAAGGTCATGTTAGGGGTTGAGGCTGGACCAGGCCCGGGCAGGCAGGCAGAGGCCCTGGGCTTTGCTCTGCAGGCGCTGGGTACAGATGTCTGATGAGTAAGCAACATTAGGGGGAGTAGGGTTGGGGGCAGAATACAGGGCATTCCTGAGCCAGGGATCTTAACTGTCCTGAGTGCCTGTGGGATTGCCAAAAATGCAGGTTCTTGGACCTCATCCTCACGTGAATGTGAGTCAGGAATCTGCATTGCAGCGGCACATGTGGGGGCTGCCCCCAAGTCCAGTTGGGCATTACCAGCCCAGGGCTGGAAGGGTTTGCTTTCTCTCTGTCCTGCCTCCAGGGGCTGTGTCCGCTCAGGGCTGTGCTCTTTTCTTCTGTGTTTTCTCTGCTGAGCCCAGGGTTCCAGCCCTGAGGACTCCCCAGGTGCCAGTGATGGGGGCTGTGCCCTCCTGGGCCCTGGGCAGCGGCTGCATGTAGTGACCAGGCTCCCCACTTCTTCCTGCCAAGTCCAGGCCCAAGGCTGACCCTTCCTGAGGGCGGTGGGGGCTGAGGGCCAGTGTCCCTGCTCCCAGGGGACTAGCCAAAGGGGTGGGCACAGGGCTCTGGCCTGTTTGGGGGTTCTAGAAAAGCCAGATGGTTGTTTATGTCATTTAAATGTGGGTGCTGAAGGCATCTGCTTGCAGGAGGCATTTTCAGCCCTTGCTCGTGTCAGGCTGCATTGGGCACAGGCAGCGACTGGAGGCATCCTGAGTGCCTGGTGCTCCTGCATGTCAGTGCTCCAAGGGGGTCTGGGGATGCAGGGAGTGCCTGCAAGGGGTGTTCCGGGCGTGGCCAATCACACGCCTCCATCTACTTTGAGCATCATTTCCAGGATCCTGAGGCAGGGCTGGGACGGGGCCAGTAGGGAAAGGGGCTGTGGGGTTGAGGACAGGCTGGGTTTGGGCCTCCCCATTTGGTGAGTGGAGAAGAGTTAGACAGAAAGCCCCCTGGTCTGTCTTCCTCTCTCCCTGTTAACCCCCTCCCCCCCCTCCCCCGGCTGCTCTGAGCACACTCAGTCCAGCACCCTGTCTGGGCACAAAATTCACCCAGGCCAAGTGGTTGGGGTTAAATTCACAGCAGCAGAGCCGGTTGCCTCCTCTCGCTGTCTGGGGACCTGGGTGGTTGTGGGTGGAGGGAGGGCCTATGCGCTGTGGGTCTCCCTTTCTGCCCCACATAGGTCCTGACTTAGTGATTTCAGCTCATCAGGGTCAGGAAGGGAGAACCAGGGGTGAGCTCCGCCTCCTCAGCTCCCCTGAGAGATTCAAAGACTGATGAGGGGCAAGGGACGGGGAGCAGAATTCAGGGACGCCGGTTTCCCTCCGCCTCAAGGAACACAACTTCCACAGGGCCCGGCTCAAGTTCCCTGTGTTCCTCCTCCGTTTAGAAAGTTTAACTCATGGGGTGGAGATTCCAGGTGGAGGAGAAGGACGCCTGGGACCGGCAGCTGGGGTTGGTGGGCCTCTCGGTGGGGAGTGGCAGGGGTCCTCTGCGCCCAGGACCTGTGGGGGGCGCTGCCTGTCCTCCGCTGAGTTTGGCTTGGGGGTGCATGTCTGCTAGAAGCTGCTCCTGTGCGTGCTCCTCCCCGTGTCCCCCTCTCCAGCCAGGAGTCTGGTTGGGATGGAGCAGCAGAGTAGAGATGAGGGGCCCCCATGTCTCCCTCCCGTCCCTGTGTCCCTGGGCCTCTTGGCTAACGTTGTGCATGTTTAATCCTCTGTTGGCTGTGGCTGCTGCCTGCCTAGGAGCTGATAACTAATACTTCTCAACAGGTGAGTCACTGAGGGGCCTGGACGCTCCGACCTTTAACTACTCCCCCAGGCTGCTGCCTGGCCCTGGGCCCCAAAGAGCAGGCCTGTCCTTTCTACCTTCTGTCTCATTCCCCGTTGATACAGGGTGGCTTGGGGGAAGTCCCCAAAGAGAAATTGAAACGTAGGAGAGGGCTTAGCACTAGCAGACCCGGCCCGCGGTGGAGAGAATGGGCACGGGAGTGAGGAGGAAGCTCCTGGTCTGTTGCTCACTCTCCCCCCAGGAGGGGGGCACCAGGCCGTCCTGTAGGACTGAGCAGACTGGGCACAGCTCGCAGAGGTGGCCACGTGAGTGGTGGCTCCTGCAGGCGCACAGCATGGAGCATGTACTTGGAGGCAGCTCCCAGGATAGAAGCTCATTAGGGGCTCAGAGAAGGCAGGGAGTGGGG